>NC_053023.1:303085276-303438252 GCF_003073215.2 Triticum urartu | reverse complement strand
TAATGGAATTTACTACAACCCATTTAGAGTGTGTGAAAATTACAACCCATTTTCTACCAGGACAACAATTAATAATTTAAACCAACCTCTCAAAATAGAATTCAACCAAAAATCCTACATTTTGATGGGATCCGAACAAAAATTATCGTGAAATTTCGATTCAGATTAAATACAATTTTTAAATGAATTTGTATTAGGTAAAAATCTAAAGAAATATTGTGCGTGCAATAATTAATGAAATGCAAATTTCCAAATTCACACAATAATATTTTTTAAACTAATTACCTGCTTGGTGCGTTTTTGTATATTTATAGTCCAGTTTTTCTAATTACATCCCATTTATTATTTCTTAAAGCCCATGTTCTTGTTAGGCCTAATGCATCCCTCATAGGAAATATTTACAACCTAGTGGGGCAGAGAATAACAAGTTGACCTGGGTTGGGTATTCCGCAAAAAAAGTTTAGCAGGGCTAGACATTTTCACCTTGAAAAAATAATATCTGGGCTGGCTATTTGGTCGACATAAAATAATAGCCTGGCCTAGATGGGCCGCAGCCCGCCCAGTTGATACCCTGCTCCTCTGAACAACAACAAAAACATCGCTCAAGAAAAACTCCGCTTACATCTAAAAAACAAATATTGCTCGAGCTGCTGGGTCCCAACTGTCAGCCACTCCTTGTGCAATTCTCTCGTTTATTGACTATATAGGTTGATGATTGTGTGGGACCATGATGTCAGGAAACCAGGAGGAAGCAAAAAAATTATAGTTGTATATAATAAGGATGAACTTGCGTACGTACGACTATGGCCCTAGTGGATCCCTGTCATCCAGTCCAAATAAAGTCATCTCCTGATTCCTCATGTTCGTTGACCATGTTGACAATGCTCGGCGCCACGAGGAACGCAACAACTCGAAGGATGATGAAGAGGGCCTCGCGGGCCCTGCGGATGGTCTGATACATCGCTCGCTTCTCATTCAGGAAGTCATGATCGTTGGACACCTATGAGCACCTTCAAGAGACTGAGGCGGCATGAAACGGTAAGGCCGTGCTTGGGAGCACTGGATTGTTTCACACATGTATTAAGATACAAGTGTAATTTACTCGTAATCGGAAACAACGTGTAAAATACAGGCGTAATGAACCCGAGGGCCCGAGGTCTGTAATGAAAACCGGCGAGTTATGCGTGTAATTTGAGAGACCAGTTTATATTTTACTAGTCGAAATCAACCAACCAAGTGCTTCGCCCAAGACCATCTGCTTTTATTTACAAGATTCAATTTTACAAGCGGTTTTGGTTGGAAAATAACAATCCAATCACCTCCTAAGATGATGAGTTGGTCGAAAGATCATATGGTTTTACCTGTAACCTACCCAAGTTGTCGTATAGGCTATAAATGAAACATAAGACAATGAATTTCTTAAGCACAGAAAAAACAGAAGAGGATGATCCTCTTAACATGCAAATCATAGGCATTAGATCAACATGCAAAACAATATGAAGCATTATTCTCAGGAGGCATGTTGAATACGTCGTGATGCCGCATGCCACAACATTCCAAGCTCAACTTTGCAATCAAACTCACAAGGCCTGGCATTACATAGACAACACTCAGAACAAACTCTTAAAATACCTTACATAAGTCTACATTCATGTGACTATGCATTTCAGCAGATTAAATATTTACTTCTGAACTGAAGACGGGAATAGGAAAAAATGATCGACGTTGCTCATAGCAAAGGGCGTCAGACTCAAAAATATCAAATGCATGTCTTTTGGCTCACATAAATGAGAAAAAAAATTGCATGATGAAGTAACGGCTATGATTGTGGAATGGGTAGGGTTTGTCAACAGTGTGTCATTTGATAGTCCGGTGGCTCAAGGTGACGACGAAAGATTAGAGAATAATTCGATGTATTGTGCATGATGAAGTATTATGGAGGACACAAACCATCTGAATATTTTGTGCAATTCCACTAAAATCGAGCTAAGCATCCCTGTGGATTTCATATTTATATGCTGCAAGAAAACTAAGACACATTAGCCCCAGTGTCAACCCACCAATCTGTGGACTAACAAACTGAAAGTATGGTAAATAGATTACCATACCAAGATGCCCCATCATTGTTGCTTAGAGTGATATAGATAGACTTGGAGTCCTATCCTGGATTCTTGTACTTGTTTGGGCCCTTGTTGGCCCGGTGTTCCTCCAAACCACAAGTAAACCAACCATCTCTATTTTTGTCTATCTTCTTACCCTTCTTAATGGCTCATGTTGGCGGCTCCATTCAAACAGATAGTCCGGTGGCTCCAGGGTACGACAAATGATTAGAGAATCATTCGATGTATTGTGCATGATGAAGTATTATGGAGGACATGAAACATCTGAACATTTTGTGCAGTTGCACTAAAATCAAGCTCAGCATCCATATCTGCATAAATACAAAAAATCATGATGAATATAATAGTGGTACTAGTTGATTAAACATACGCTTACAACTATAACCATCTTCATTATATTTAACTAGAAAAGATAGCAATACAATAGCTTGAATTAAACATTTATTCAAAACAATACAACAATATAAGTAGCACAACATAAAAAGCAAAATCATGTGGATGAAGGCCGATACTGACCTCGTTTGTTATAGATGCATCGGCAACCGACTTGGTCATACCTTTCCTTGTGGAGTGAATTGCCCATGCTCTCTGCAGACTAGTCATGTCACTAGCTTCTACTAATACTCTGTAAAGCTTCTCGATCATTCCTTGTGTAATGTAGCACAAACAACGACTGCTTCTTTCTGCAAAGTGGTAAGACCAACTGGACCCACTAATGCAGCAGTAGACACATTGGCTCCTTTCCTGCAGTTCAGCTAAAATCAAATGCAAAATAAAACCGAGCTAAAATTTTGATATCCCTGTAGGCAACAATAGGTATAAGGGACACAACTACTAAGAAATAATTGTTGATGACTTATACTCCCAGAAGAAAAAATCTAATGATCTACCTTATCTTAATGGGAAACAAAGCAGGAGAGTAGCAATTCTCAATCAGTGTGATTCAGTCATATTAACTGAGACATTATCTTGACAATGCCTTGTTTCAACATGTATAAAGAACGACAAAGCAGAAAAGTAGGATTCCTAAAACAATGTGACTGATTCATTTTAACAGAGACATTATCTTAACAATACCTTGGTTAAACATGTAGAAAGAACTACAAAGCAGGATAGTACCATTTGTAAAACACTATAACTAATATATAATAACAGAGACATTATGCGAACAATACATTTCTTAAGCATGTACTTCAACCGATCCCTAACAAAAATGGTACTCCCGCCGATCCCTAACAAGTGTTCCAATTTTGAACTAAGATTCAGTAGTTAATTCTGAGAGTGGCAATGCTTAATTTTACCAGTGGCATTAGATTAACAAAAAGCATAAACAGTTCTATGGGAGAGTGGGCGCAACAACACCACGTGATTCCATCTACTTATAAAGGGGTTGATGCAGAGTTTGTTGTAACAAAGCGACAAGCATCATGGCTGGCTTGTTCCCATTTTTGTTCATTACTTAGTGGGAAAAGACAGCAATACAATAGCTTCAATTCAACATTTATTTAAAATAGTACCAATACAAGTAGCACACCATCTCAAAGGACACTACACAATCATGTGGATGAAAGCCTGCATTGACCTTTCATGAGACGAACAAGATAAAATACGAATCTACCAACACGAATAGGAAATCCAATCTCGTTTTGTGAAGTTGCACTGAAATCAAGCAAAGTTGTCGGTGTGACATTTAGGTTCGCTATAGCAACAAGTTGAATAGATATCCCTATTTTAACAGAGGCAAAAAAGGAAACATTTACTGGCCAATAAAGGAGGATGAAACATACGACGACAAAAGGAAGCATCTAACCTATCTTGATGGAAAACAAAGTAGGGTAGTAGCATTTCTAAAATGGTTGCATTGATTCATATTAACAGAGATATTCTCTTAAAACAACATTTGTTAAAAATGTAATTTACTTTTAACAGTAGCATTGCATTAATTTTCCAGCACCATTCTTAGATTAATAACAGCAAAATAGTTGTATGGGACATGGGACATGCCAGCACCATGTGTGTCCACGCGTATAAATGGGTGATGCAGAGTATGTTGCCAAGCAGCATATCTGTGTTGGTCCCATATTTGTTCTCTTTGAACCTTTTTCCTATGTGAGGGAATCAAATCTAGTCCTGCACAAACTACCGGACCCCCCAGTTTCTTTCCTTATTCAACAAACACATCGGCTCCTTACAGATGTGTGTACTGGGTTACCCCCTTTTTTCCCCTTTCGACCAACAAAGCAACTGGATAGCCGGTCTATACTAATTTCCCTCCCTCCTTTCTTTATTGAACCACGTCCTAGATTCATGCTCCACCCCACCGCACCCTTCTTTCCTCTTTGAACCAAGACCTAGATTTGACTACAGAATCGAAAAAGATCCGCATGCAGCTAGAGCAATGACGGTTTCAAAGGAAGTTATACCTTAGGATCGTCAGGATGTGGCTAGGCGTGCGGCGGGAGGCCGGATCTGCCCACACTATGTACGGTAGAGATGAAGAAGGGGTCGGTGGCCTCCCACACATGCGCTGGGTGAAAGAGAACAGCGCAGCCGACAATGGATTGCCTCCCTCACCGAAGGGGATAGAGTGAACGCTGCACCTCCTCCCCTTCCCGGTGCGACGGGATCTAGATGGTTCCTTCACCAGCTGTAAGGGGGGAGAGAGAGACAGAGACCAATGCAGTCTTGTTTAGATGTGGTGAGGAGGGTGAGAGAATGTGAATATATATGTAGTGTGGCGAGAGTGTGGAGGGTGCAAACCCTAGCAAACAAGCGATGAGGTTCTAGCTTATATAGTGCTACATATATAGTATGGACTGAGCTCCGGTGCCTTAATTGCACCTGCCTTTGGCTGTATGACAGGTGGGCCATCCACCTGTTGGGCCCACCTGTCATACACCCAAAGGCAGGTGCACTAAGTCATTGAAGTTGCGTCCATATAGTACTCGTGTATACTACTAATATATACTGGAGTGGTTTTCTTATTCTCTCCATGACAATCGTTTTAAATTGTGTAACTACGAAATGAAATTCCTTATTTAACATACGAGTGAAGAAAACTACTACATATGATGAACTAATGATCCACGCGTCATGGTCGCACTTACTGTGCTTCACGTGCGGTACACTACCCTCCGTTAAGTGAACAACCACACATGCTCCAAATTATTGGAAATGTGTGAGAGTGTGTACAAATAAAGAATTTTAATTTCAATTATCGGAAAGGTTTGAGAGTATGTACAGTTTGCCCTCTCTCAATAATTATGGTTTTTTGTGTTCGGCATAACTTGGTCAAACTTTACAAAGTTTGACTTCAGTAAAATCTAATATGCGAAGTAAATAAAAATGGAGGGCTACTACGTCCATCCGGGTTTTTAGTCCACACCATTTTTTAATCAAAGTCTAATCACAGATTTAGTTAATAGCTGGACAAATAAAATTACAGGGGAGATGAAGACAAAGTTGTGAGAAGGCTTAGAAATCAATAAAAAAACTTATGCTCTTAGTACCAACATCGATCCTTCTTAGCGGAAACATTTGGTTCATAGCCAATTGTGTGATAAAATTGCACCACCGTGAAAGACGACAATGTCTCCAATGGAACCAAGGTGAACTGACGAAGGATATCATCTTTGTGGGTAACAAGTAAAGAGCACTGATGGAAGACAACTTGTTTTTCATTGAAAATCGATCAGCTTCACCAGCCGATGCAACCATGAGGCGCAACCATGAGCATCGATAGGTCATCGCGGTGATGCATCATCCATTTGGCATCAAGTTTGGGTGAGGCACCTATGATGTTCGACAAATCCTCACTTTGGTCTGTTTCTTCTCAGTAATCAAGCTCGAGGAAGGAAGAACCACGTGGCAGAGGACAGTGAGGCGGAACAACAATGGCCATCCAATTTTGTGCAGTTGCACTAAAATTGAGGAAGATATGCCCGGGTATGGAGATACGCATCGCTGTTTGCAAAAATATAAAAAATGGATATAGTGTTGTTACTTTATTTTGGCAGTGGTACAAGATTAACAGTGACATCTTAATTGTCAATAAGATTTAATGAAAAATACACCTACAAATAGAAGCATCAATATTATCTTGATGGGAACTAAACCAGGATACCCGAGAAAAAAAGCATTTCTTCATTTAACCAATGATAGTATTAGATTAGCAGCAGCAATAGGAGCATATGGAAAATGACTGCACAACCACCATATACTTTTTGTCGAAACAACATGTATAGCTCCATCGAGGCATAAACCAGGACAACTTTTCGAGTGGCATTTCCTCTGTAATAGTAAAAAATAGTAGGTGAAGTTGGACCAGCCGACAAACCCTAGCTACTGTACATGGGGAGCTCGAGAGTAGTCGTGTAGAAGAAAACCTGCAAGCAGCGGCCTGGGGAGCTCGACCAGCACAAGAACTTATACCTCAGGTGGGCAAGCTGTCGCTTAGGTGCGCGAGCGGGATCTTCCCACACGACGGCAGCGAACAAGGGCGCGGAGGACCTTCGTCCGTGCAAGCACCAGCTCCGAGATGACGGTGCACATCAGCTTCCTCCTTCGCTGATGACGACAACATCAACGTTGCACCTCCTCACCTCCCGCAGTGGACGGGATTCGGCAGGATCTATGACCATCGGTGAGGAGAGAGATAGAGTGGACACTTTATCTTGTTTTGATATGGAGAGGGTGAGAGAGCGAGACGCGAGAAACCCTATCAAACAAGAGGCTATATATACAATGGAGTAAAAACAGCTCTCCATAGTAGTGGTTTTAAATAGAATACGCGCGTTCCTGGAAAAAAGAAATGAAAATAGGCGGACAATTTATTTAACGTACCAAGAAAGAAAACTCGATCAAAAACACGCCCCTGCTTCCAGGACGCGAGAGTCGTCGCACACACACACATAGACATAGACATGCATACCCATGTTTACATAAAATTCCATCTCCATCTCCAATCATATTTGTCCAACTAGCACATTATTTATGTTGTTAATTATATACGCAACAATATTAACGTACATTATCTCTTGTTTGCGGGTGTCCGGACCGCTGCCACGCCTGCTCCTGACCAACCAGCACCCTCTTCGTCACCCACGCATGCTTCCCACCCAAAATGGTTAATGTCGCATTCATGCCCGGCCAGAGCGGATGCGGCCTCTCACTGGCGTCGGCATTGAAGCAGCACGCCGGCCAAGAGAGCATCGCCTGTGCCGCTTCCCAGTGCACGCGACTGCTCCGCATTCAAAGGTCGCAATAACCGGCCACAACAAGCATGTAAAAAGTTCTTGGGAGTCCATGCTACAGCTAGCTGTCCTCCCCCTCCTTGTCAATCTCTTCCAGTAGTACTAGTAATCCATGGTGCGATCCATCGACAAGCAGGCGGGAAAGTTACAGTATACTCAGTTTGCGGTGAGTAGCATGCCGAGCGACCGTGTGGGGTGGAGCCGTGGAGGAGGGCGAGATACGAACGCGACAGGCGTGATTTAAACGTTGGTTTTGCTCGATGGTGCGGTCCAACGAAAGAAATGTTGGTTTCTCTCTGTTTCCATTTTTTCCGAAAAAACGGGAACTTTCCACTCCATTTTCATTCCTACTCCAAGGTTACCCCATTACAACATTCCATCAAATACAATGGAAAACTAGCATGCATGTTGATGCATCTCAATGATTCACAGATCATAGCCAAGATTTAATTCACAACCAAAGACAAAACTTGTGAGAGTGTGTACAAAAGAAAAACTACTGATGGGGTCACTATGTCAGAACCCTGATCCTAAGTCACACCGATCTAGCTTGTAACACATCATATCACTTTGCGGCCTCAGGCATGATATTCCCACGGGTGCCACCTTACCTGGCCCGGGACTGTTTTGCACCTTTTGGCTCACGTATATGATAGTGTGGCTAGCATCCATATGACAGAGAACCAAGGCCGACATGACTAGTCATGAATCCAAAGTGGCACTAACTTACAGGGACATGCATACATGACCCAGCAACGAACGTGTCGGTCATCAACGTATGAACCCAAGTTGTAGCAAGCTACAAGCACTTAAAGGAACAACGCGTGACATTTTCCCGAAGGGACAGAGACAGGAATGAAGAAGGAAACATGCTGGCTAGCCTAAGTGTTCCGGAGTAGTAGCAAGCTACCATGGCTCGGTGGAAGCACTAGGAGACATTTCCCGGTAAGAGAGGCTACCAAGAATAGACAACTAGGTTGTCGGATCCCACACATACCAAGAATTTCAATAACATACACACAATATGCTTGATACATGCAAATACAACATGGAATCACAACAAAACTCTACGACTCAAAGTATTTATTCCTTAGGCTCCGAGGAGCTATATATTACAAACATGGGTCTGATGATCCATCATTCAAGTCATACAAGCAACAAGCACATGCGGAAGCATAAACATATATGAGTACAGACATCTGAAAAGAGAGAAGGCTAGTAAGCCTATCTATCTACAAGACCCTCCAAAGGGTACAAGATCGTAGCTGAGGTAACAAGACAAACTTCGAAGTCCATGCATAACTTCTAGTGAGACTGAAGTCTCTCTGCAAGAACATAAATTAAGCAAACGGGAGTACAAATGTACCCAGCAAGACTTACATCAAAACTAGCTACATTTGCATCAGTATCAACAAAGGGGTGGTGTAGTTTTACTGCAGTAAGCCAGCTTTGACTTAGTGGTTGTCCTATACTACGACTGCAAGTAACTCTTTTGGGGAGGCGCACAATAGTCCACATATTCACCAATCAATACACCACTATGGATCCACTCCCGTCTCCCTATGAGAACGCCATCCATAGCACTCACGCCTATCTTGCGCATTTTAGAGTATCCACTTTCACTTGTCTATGAACTGTATAGGCAACCCATAAGTCATTTATTGCGGATGCTGCTATTCGAATAGATCATTTATAACCTTGTAGGGGTGTACTTCTTCACGCACGCTCTCGCCACTTACCACCATGCACATGTCGTGTATCTCGGCAACCTTCAAGTGGAAGCCTGGTGAGGTAGTCAGCCACGACCTGACTAACCACACAAGTCTCTATCCAGGTTTATCGCCTATTCGGGTTCCATCCGCAAGGAGATCCGGCCAGGGTTTCACTCACGGACGCAAACGATGAGAGCAGGGTTCCCGAGGCACCAAACGGGCGTCCCGGTACACCGTGCCTTGTGTCTCTGCTGCATCATAGCCCACCCCTAGGGTCAGCGCTACACATGGACCCAATCATATATCCTACAAACACCAGAAACTAGTTGAAACTCGGACAAAGATCAAGGCGATTAATAAGTCGAGAGGGTCCCTTAAGCATTCCAATGAGTGGTAGTAGCTGTTCATGGATCACAAACACAGAACTCAGTTCCTGAGGACAGTTTCAATGAGACAACCCACCATGTACTCCTACATGGCCTCTCACCGCTACCTTTACCAAATCGTGTTCACACACTTAGCTCTCAAAAGTAGGACATGTTCACCACATTCCAATTCATCCCCGATGAATCGGACCTGACCCAACTCTAAGCAGTAGCAGGAATGACAAACAAGCATGAATGAGTAGGCACATCAGGGCTCAAACAACTCCTACTCATGCTAGTGGGTTTCATCTAATTACTGTGGCAATGACAGGTCATGCAGAAGAAAGGGGTTCAACTACCGCAGCATGTAATAGTTGAATCATTGTTGTCCTAATGCAGTAAAAGAGAGCAGGAGCGAGAGAGTGAGATTTTATCGCAATGAACAAGGGGGTTTTGCTTGCCTGGCACTTCTGAAGATAGAATATCTCCTCATCGGTGTCATCGAACTCATTGTCGGAACCACACCTACTAAGAGGGGACAAGCACTAACAAACAAAGAAGAAACACAATCCACGCAATGCAACAATATGATGCATGAATGTGACATGGCAATATGCTATGATTTGAGCTAATGTAGCTAGCAACAATTTAAATGAAGTCCATATGAACCAAGGGTTCATATGCAAACTCCATATCAAGCATTTAAAATGTCATTATCATGTTTTGATTTAAGTAGCAAAGTAAAGTTGCTTTATCATGCATGAAACTAATACCAATGGATAGATTGGATTTTTATGATCATTTTTCATATATAATTTCTTTCATTCTGAGTTATGGTTGATTTTCTATGATTTTCTAAAGTTTATAACATTTTCTGGAATTTCCTGGTTATTTAAAATAAGATAAATCCAGAAAATGCTTTATTGCATCAGCATTATGTCACTATGACGTCAGCGAGTCAACATGGCCCGTCCAGGTCAAACCTGACCAGTGGGGCCCGTATGTCAGTGACTAACTATCTAACCTACATTAATTAGTGCTAATCTAGAATCGTTAGTGAGGTGGGGCCCGCATGTCAGTGTCTAGGCTCATAACATAGTTAGTTAGCACTAAACTAATCCTAATTTTTTGTTAATTAGGAGGCTGGGCCCCCACGAGGAGGCCATTAGTGGTGGTTAAGCAAGGGTTAGGACGACGGCTCATCGCCGGTGATATGTCTCGAACGTATCTATAATTTTTTATTGTTCCATGCTATTATATTATCTCTTTTGGATGTTAATGGGCTTTATTTTACACTTTTATATTATTTTTGGGACTAACCTACTAACCCAAGGCCCAGTGCAAATTGTTGTTTTTTTGCCTATTTCAGTGTTTCGCAGAAAAGGAATATCAAACGGAATGAAACCTTCGGGAGAGTTATTTTTGGAACAAACGTGATCGAGAGGACTTGGAGTAGATGTCAATCAACCAACGAGGTGTCCACGAGGGATGGGGGTACGCCTACCCCCCTGGGCGCGCCGTCCCCCCTCGTGGGCCCCTCGTGTCTCCACCGACTTACTTCTTCCTCCTATATATGTTCATATACCCCGAAAATATCCAGGAGCACCATGAAACCCTATTTCCACCGCCGCAACCTTCTGTACCCAAGAGATCCCATCTTGGGGCCTTTTTTGGAGCTCCGACGGGCGGGGGGGGCATCGATCACGGAGGGCCTCTACATCAACTCCATGGCCCCTCCGATGATGTGTGAGTAGCTTACTTCAGACCTTCGGGTCCATAGCTATTAGCTAGATGGCTTCTTCTCTCTCTTTGGATCTCAATACAAAGTTCTCCTCGATCTTCTTGGAGATCTATTTGATGTAACTCTTTTTGCGGTGTGTTTGTTGAGATCCGATGAATTGTGGGTTTATAATCAGCTCTATCTATGAACAATATTTGATTCTTCTCTGAAATATTTTATGTATGATTGGTTATCTTTGCAAGTCTCTTTGAATTATCAGTTTCGTTTGGCCTACTAGATTGATCTTTCTTGCAATGGGAGAAGTGCTTAGCTTTGGGTTCAATATTGCGGTGCTCGATCCTAGTGACAGAAAGGGAAACGACACGTATTGTATTGTTGCCATCGAGGATAAAAATATGGGGTTTATATCATATTGCTTGAGTTTATCCCTCTACATCATGTCATCTTACCTAATGTGTTACTCTGTTCTTATGAACTTAATACTATAGATGCATGCTAGATAGCGGTCAATGTGTGGGGTAATAGTAGTAGATGCAGGCAGGAGTCAGTCTACTTGTCACGGACGTGATGCCTATATACATGATCATTCCTAGGTATTCTCATAATTATTCCCTTGTCTATCAATTGCTCGACAGTAATTTGTTCACCCACCGTAATACTTATGCTATCTTGAGAGAAGCCACTAGTGAAACCTATGGCCCCCGGGTCTATTCTCCATTATATTAATCTCTCGTCAACAAGTTATTTCTGGCACCGTTTATTTTGCAATCTTTACTTTCAATCTATATCATAAAAATACCAAAAATATTTATCTTATCATTATTATCTCTATCAAATCTCACTCTCGTAAGTGACCGTGAAGGGATTGAAAACCCCTTTATCGCGTTGGTTGCGAGGTTCTTATTTGTTTGTGTAGGTACGAGGGACTTGCGTGTAGTCTCCTACTGGATTAATACCTTGGTTCTCAAAAACTGAGGAAAGACTTACGCTACTTTGTTGCATCACCCTTTCCTCTTCGAGGGAAAACCTACGCAATGCTCAAGAGGTAGCAAGAGGGATTTCTGGCGCCATTACCGGGGAGATCTACGCACAAGTCAAGACATACCAAGTACCCATCACAAACTCTTATCCCTTGCATTACATTATTTTCCATTTGCCTCTCATTTTCCTCTCCCCCACTTCACCCTTGCCGTTTTATTCACCCTCCTTTTCTATTCCCCTTCCCTTTTCCAGTTTGTCTCTTTTCGCTTGCCTCTTGTGTGCTTGTGTGTTGGATTGTTTGTCATGATGGCTCAAGATAATACTAAATTGTGTGACTCTTCTAATACCATCAATAATGATTTTATGAACACTCCGATTGCTCCTCTTACCGATGCTGAATCTTGTGAAAATAATACTGCTTTACTGAATCTTGTCATGAAAGACCCCTTTTCCGACCTTCCTAGTGAAGATGCCGCTACCCATCAAAACAACTTTGTTGATTTGTGTGATATGCAAATGAATAAAGATGTGGATAATGATTTTTTTAAATTGAAGCTTTTCCCGTTTTCTCTTAGAGATCGTGCTAAAACTTGGTTTTTGAATTTGCCTAAAAATAGTATTGATTCATGGAATAAGTGCAAAGATGCTTTTATTTGTAAGTATTTTCCTCCTGCTAAGATCATAACTCTTAGAAACGATATTATGAATTTTAAGAAACTTGATCATGAACATGTTGCACAAGCTTGGGAGAGGATGAAATTAATGATACGTAATTTCCCTACACATGGTTTGAATCTTTGGATTATTATACAATTTTTTTTATGCCGGATAGAATTTTGCCTCTACAAATCTTTTAAATTCGGCCACGGGAGGCACTTTTATGGAAATCACTTTAGGAGAAGCTACTAAACTCCTAGATAATATTATGGTTAATTATTCTCAATGGCACACTGAAAGATCTACTAGTAAAAAGGTGCATTCTATAGAAGAAATTAAAGTTTTTAGTGGAAATATGGATGAACTTATGAAATTGTTTGCTAGTAAGAGTGTTTCTTCTGATCCTAATGATATGCCTTTGTCTACTTTTATTGAGAATAATAAAGAATCTATGGATGTGAATTTTGTTGGTAGGAACAATTTTGGTAATAACGCATATAGAGGTAATTTTAATCCTAGGCCGTTTCCTAATAATTCCTCTAATAATTATGGTAATTCCTACAACAATTCTTATGGAAATTATAATAAGATGCCCTGTGATTTTGAATCTAATATTAAAGAATTTATTAGTTCACAAAAGATTATCAATGCTTTGATTGAAGAAAAATTGTCTAAGATTGATGAGTTGGCTAGGAACGTGGATATAATTTCTCTTGATGTTCATTCTTTGAAACTTAGATCTATTCCACCTAAGCATGATATCAGCGAGTCTCTCAAAGCTATGAGAATTTCCATTGATGAGTGCAAAGAAAGAACCGCTAGGATGCATGCTAAAAAAGATTGCTTTGTTAAAGCGTGTTCTTCTAGTTTCCATGATAATAATGACGAAGATCTAAAAGATATTGATGTGTCTCCTATTAAATCTTTGTTTTGCAATATGAATCTTGATAATGATGGGACTGGATATGAGTCAACTTTAGTTAGAAGGCGTCCTAATGATTCAGAGTTTTTAGATCTTGATGCAAAAATTGATAAAAGTGGGATGGGAGAGGTCAAAACTTTACATAGCAATGAACCCACTATCTTGGATTTCAAGGAATTTAATTATGATAATTGTTCTTTAATAGATTGTATTTCCTTGTTGCAATTCATGCTAAATTCTCTGCATGCTTATCGTCAAAATAAAGCTTTTACTAAACATATCATTGATGCTTTAATGCAATCTTATGAAGAAAAGCTTGAATTGGAAGTTTCTATCCCTAGAAAACTTTATGATGAGTGGGAACCTACTATTAAAATTAAAATTAGAGATCATGAATGCTATGCGTTGTGTGATTTGGGTGCTACTGTTTCCATGATTCCTAAAACCTTGTGTGATTTGCTATGTTTCCGTGAACTTGATGATTGTTCTTTAAACTTGCATCTTGCGGATTCCACCATTAAGAAACCTATGGGAAGAATTAATGTTGTTCTTATTGTTCCAAATAGGAATTATGTGCCCGTGGATTTCATTGTTCTTGATATTGATTGCAATCCTACATGTCCTATTATTCTTGGTAGACCTTTCCTTAGAACAATTGGTGCAATTATTGATATGAAGGAAGGGAATATTAGATTCCAATTTACATTAAGGAAGGGCATGGAAAACTTTCCTAGAAATAAAATTAAATTACCTTATGAATCTATTATGAGAGCCACTTATGGATTGCATACCAAAGATGATAATACCTAGATCTATCCTTGCTTTTATGCCTAGCTAGGGGCGTTAAATGATAGCGCTTGTTGGGAGGAAACCCAATTTTATTTTTGTTCCTTGCTTTTTGATTCTTTTTAGTAATAAATAATTCATCTAGACTCTGCTTAGACGTGGTTTTATGCATTTAATTAGTGTTTGTGGCAAGTAGAACCTTTGGGAAGACTTGGGGAAGGTCTTTGCGATCTTGCTGTAAAAAACAGAAACTTTAGCGCTCACGAGATTTGCTGCCATTTTTTACTGGAGAGTGATATTTAGTTAATTCTTTCTGAGGACGATTAATAGATAAATTCCTCACGTCCAGAAGTTTATTTTATAATTTTTGGGGTTCGAGAAGTATTCAAAACCTACAGAATACTACAGATTGTTCTGTTTTTGACAGATTCTGTTTTTCGTGTGTTGTTTGCTTATTTTGATTAATCTATGACTAGTATTTGACTGTATGAACCATAGATAAGTTGGAATAAAATAGGATTAACACCAATATAAATAAATAATGAGTTCATTACAGTACCTTAAGTGGTGGTTTGTTTTATTTTACTAACGGAGCTCATGAGATTTTCTGTTTAAGTTTTGTGTTGTGAAGTTTTCACGTTTTGGGTAAAGATTTGATGGATTATGGAACAAGGAGTGGAAAGAGCCTAAGCTTGGGGATGCCCAAGGCACCAAAAGGTAAAATTAAAGGACAACCAAAATCCTAAGCTTGGGGATGCCCCGGAAGGCATCCCCTCTTTCGTCTTCTCATATCGGTAACTTTACTTGAGGCTATATTTTTATTCACCACATGATATGTGTTTTGCTTGGAGCGTCTTGTATGATTTGAGTCTTTGCTTTTTAGTTTACCACAATCATCCTTTCTGTACACACCTTTTGGAGAGACTCACATGAATCGGAATTTATTAGAATACTCTATGTGCTTCACTTATATCTTTTGAGCTAGATAATTTTGCTCCAGTGCTTCACTTATATCTTTTAGAGAACGGTGGTGGTTCTATTTTGTAGAAATTATTGATCTCTCATGCTTCACTTATATTATTTTGAGAGTCCTTTAGAACAGCATGGTAATTTGCTTTGGTTATGAATTTAGTCCTAATATGATAGGCATCCAAGATTGGTATAATAAAAACTTTCATAAAAAGTGCATTGAGTACTAGGAGAAGTTTGATACTTGATAATTATTTTGAGATATAAAGGTGGTAATATTAGAGCATGCTAGTTGAGTAGTTGTGAATTTGAGAAATATTGTGTTGAAGTTCGCAAGTCTCGTAGCATGCACGTATGGTGACCGTTGTGTAACAAATTTGAAACATGAGGTGTTATTTGATTGTCTTCCTTATGAGTGGCGGTCGGGGATGAGCGATGGTCTTTTCCTACCAATTTATCCCCCTAGGAGCATGCGCGTAATGCTTGGTTTTTGATGACTTGTAGATTTTTGCAATAAGTTTGTGAGTTATTTATGACTAATGTTGAGTCCATGGATTATATGCACTCTCACCCTTCCATCATTGCTAGCCTCTTCGGTACCTTGCATTGCCCTTTCTCACCATGAGAGTTGGTGCAAACTTCGCCGGTGCATCCAAACCCCATGATATGATACGCTCTATCACACATAAACCTCCTTATATCTTCCTCAAAACAGCCACCATACCTACCTATTATGGCATTTCCATAGCCATTCCGAGATATATTTCCATGCAATTTCCACCGTTCCGTTTATCATGACACACATCATCATTGTCATATTGCCTTGCATGATGATGTAGTTGACATCGTATTTGTGGCAAAGCCACCATTCATAATTTTTCATACTTGTCACTCTTGATTCATTGCCCTTCCCGGTACACTGCCGGAGGCATTCATATAGAGTCATACTTTGCTCTAGTATCGAGTTGTAATCATTGAGTTGTAAATAAATAGAAGTGTGATGATCATCATTAATAGAGCATTATCCCAAAAAGGCCAACAAAAGAGATAAGAAAAAGAAATAAAAAGGGGCAATGCTACTATCCTTTTTTTCCACACTTGTGCTTCAAAGTAGCACCATGATCTTTATGATAGAGAGTCTCTTATTTTGTCACTTTCATATACTAGTGGGAATTTTTCATTATAGAACTTGGCTTGTATATTCCAACAATGGGCTTCATCAGATTCCCTAGGTCTTCGTGAGCAAGGAACTTGGATGCACACCCACTTAGATTCTTTTGTTGAGCTTTCATACATTTATAGCTCTAGTGCATCCGTTGCATGGTAATCCCAACTCCTTACATTGACATCAATTAATGGGCATCTCCCTAGCCCATTGATTAGTCGCGTCGATGTTAGACTTTCTCCTTTTTTGTCTTCTCCACATAACCCCCATCATCATATTCTACTCCACCCATAGTGCTATATCCATGGCTCATGCTCATGTATTGCATGAAAGTTGAAAAAAGGTTGAGATTACTAAAGTGTGAAACAATTGCTTGGCTTGACATCAGGGTTGTGCATGATGAGAGCATTCTTGTGTGACGAAAATGGAGCATGACCAAACTATATGATTTTCTAGGGATGAACATTCTTTTTCCATGTTATTTTGAGAAGACATAATTGCTTAGTCTGTATGCTTGAAGTATTATTATTTCTATATCAATATTAAACTTTTGTCTTGAATCTTTCGGATCTGAATAGTCATGCCACAATAAAGAGAATTACATTGAGAATTATGCTAGGTAGCATTCCACATCAAAAATTCTGTTTTTATCATTTACCTACTCGAGGACGAACATGAATTAAGCTTGGGGATGCTTGATACGTCTCCAACGTATCTATAATTTTTGATTGTTCCATGCTATTATATTATCTATTTTGGATGTTAATGGGCTTTATTTTACACTTTTATATTATTTTTGGGACTAACCTACTAACCCAAGGCCCAGTGCAAATAGCTGTTTTTTGCCTATTTTCAGTGTTTCATAGAATAGGAATATCAAACAGAATCCAAACGGAATGGAACCTTCGGGAGAGTTATTTTTAGAACAAACGTGATCCAGAGGACTTGGAGTAGACGTCAAGCAGCCAACAAGGTGGCCACGAGGCAGGGGGCGCGCCCTCCCCCTCGTGGGCCCTCGTGGCACCACCTACCTACTTCTTCCTCCTATATATGTTCATATACCCCGAAAACATCCAGGAGCACCACGAAACCCTATTTCCACCGCCTCAACCTTCTGTACCCAAGAGATCCCTTCTTGGGGCCTTTTCCGGAGCTCCACCGGAGGGGGCATCGATCACGGAGGGCCTCTACATCAACTCCATGGCCCCTCCGATGATGTGTGAGTAGTTTAATTCAGACCTTCGGGTCCATAGCTATTAGCTAGATGGCTTCTTCTCTCTCTTTGGATCTCAATACAAAGTTATCCTCGGTCTTCTTAGAGATCTATACGATGTAACTCTTTTTGCGGTGTGTTTGTCGAGATCCGATGAATTGTGGGTTTATGACCAAGTCTATCTATGGACAATATTTGATTCTTCTCTGAAATCTTTTATGTATGATTGGTTATCTTTGCAAGTCTCTTCAAATTATCATTTTGGTTTGGCCTACTAGATTGATCCTTCTTGCAATGAGAGAAGTGCTTAGCTTTGTGTTTAATCTTGCGGTGTTCGATCCCAGTGACAGAAAGGGAAACGAGACATATTGTATTGTTGCCATCAAGGATAAAAATATGGGGTTTATATTATATTGCTTGAGTTTATCCCACTACATCATGTCATCTTAACTTATGAGTTACTCTGTTCTGATGAACTTAATACTCTAGATGCATGCTGGATAGCGGTTGATGTGTGGAGTAATAGTAGTAGATGCAGGCAGGAGTCGGTCTACTTGTCACGGACGTGATGCCTATATACATGATCATGCCTAGATATTCTCATAATTATTCACTTTTCTATCAATTGCTCGACGGTAATTTGTTCACCCATCGTAATACTTATGCTATCTTGAGAGAAGCCACTAGTGAAACCCATGGCCCCTGGGTCTATTCTCCATTATATTAATCTCTCGTCAACAAGTTATTTCTGGCACCGTTTATTTTGCAATCTTTACTTTCAATCTATATCATAAAAATACCAAAAATATTTATCTTATCATTATTATCTCTATCTGATCTCACTCTCGTAAGTGACCGTGAAGGGATTGACAACCCCTTTATCGCGTTGGTTGCGAGGTTCTTATTTGTTTGTGTAGGTACGAGGGACTTGCGTGTAGTCTCCTACTGGATTGATACCTTGGTTCTCAAAAACTGAGGGAAATACTTATGCTACTTTGTTGCATCACCCTTTCCCCTTCAAGGGAAAACCAACATAGTGCTCAAGAGGTAGCAGCCGGCGATGACAAAGATGGCGGGGTGGCTCAGAAATGCTCCTCTGGCTACCAAATCGGCGGCGGAGAGCACCTTCATGACCCCCGAGCTCCCCCGCGTCGGTTGAAACCATTGGGTGGTGTTGGGGCCATCTAAAACATCGGCAACGATGATGTAAGCGGTGGCCGGAGCTCGGACGTCGGCCGAGTCGATGCTACGGTGCAATAGGGGAGGAACTAGTGGGTGCTAAGTGCTCCTGGGGAAGTACTGAAAAGGAAGACACGCTCAGGCATGAGTGATGGCGTTAGTAGCCGTGGTGGTGCCATGGCCGGCGGCAGTGAGGTCTCGGGCTTGATGGAAGCGACAGGCAGAGGGGGCAAACGAGCACGTGGAGAGACGGGTTCGGCATAGTGGCTCACAGTGGTTGTAGGGGGCGTCGAAGTGGGCTCGGGGAAGGCTCGGTGCAGGCTGAATGGCGAGGTCGATCTTCGGCGGACGAGGATGAAGAAGAGGTCGGGGGTGACGCTCCGAGGGCCTTCTGGTCGCATGGATCGGCAGAGACGACATAGTGGTCGACGACGGAGAACGTGGACCGGTCGGAGAAGCGAGGGCGAGGCAGTGGACGTGGCGGTGCTCGTCGGCGTTCTCGGGTGCCCACGAACAGAGAGAGGGGAGGGAGCAGAGGAGGGGAGGAAAGTGCTAGGAGGAGTGAGAGGGGTCCTGAGGGTATCGTGGCGACAATAGGCCATCCAGGGGGAGGCGGCAAGCAGGAGGTGGCCGGGGCATGTGCTTGCGCGCGGTGGCCACACGCTCTCGTCCTTCTGGCTAGAGGAGGACGATGACTGGCAAGTGGCCGCGTGGGCTGGGCCGCTAGCTAGGACAGGTAAGTGTGCTGCCAGGTATAGTGGCCTCTCTCTCCGGTTTTCTATTTAGTTTCTGTTTTCTATTTTTCTTTCTTTGTTTGGATTTAGTAGAAATACTAAACCTCTGCTAAAAATCCTAAAATAAATTGTGAGCACTCTTGAAATATTTTCCGACAACCCGCATTTAGTTTCAGAATTATTTGAGCAATTTAAATATTCATAGCATTTAAATGCCCAAATTCAAATACTTTATGATTTAATTCAAAAATCCAGGAATGACCTAGAAATATGTCCATCATTTTTGGCAGAGGTTTTCACCTTTATCAGAAATTATGAACATTTTCAAAGGCATTTTGGGATCTTTAAAAAAGATTTCATTTGAACCTATTAGAATTCTTTTTGGTGCTAGGGTTTGATCAACCCCCATTTCAGCTTTACATAAAATTTAAACATGAAGCAACAGACAAGTGCTAGGCTAGTGCAAGGTAAAGCTAGGGATGTGACACACTATGACTTAAACCCTAAGCCCTAAACATGATTTAATTTCCTGGCTAGGTAGAACATGTCGAAGGAAAGACGGCTGGCACCCTCGGACCACACGATGCTTTTGTGTAGTTCCACTAAAATCGAGCAGAGCATCCCCGATGGCAAAGGTATTGAAGAAGTGTGATTAGAACAATAGTACTGGCACTAGTTCATGAGACATGAACTCATCACAAATAGAAGCCAGTAGAAGTAGAGAAAGATTGACATGGAGATGGAGCAAGGTGGGGAGCTACAATAGTGGACCAAGCCGGCTCCAAAAGGAAGATGTACCTAGTATGTCGGGTTGTAGCAAGAAGGGCGGTTATGACGCGGCATCAGCCCATACCGTGGGGACCCCCGATTAGGATGCACTAACTGTGGGTTTTCCCCCTCGCCGACGTCGACCGCGTCTACACAGAACATCGTTCCCTTCCCCCAGCGGCGGGATCACGCTAGATCTATGACCAGCAGTGTGGCCACCGTCGTTCTATGCTTGTGAAGAGAGCGACCGAAGCAAGCAGGCTTGTAGCTTAGGCTCCTGCTAGTGTATATATAGAGGTTTTCTTTTTCTCTCCATATCAACCATTTTATATTGCGTGCGTGTCATTGAAGAGTGAAATGATGGTTGCTTCTTACGACTAACTTACTGTGTGATTTGACTGCTCCTTAGTGGCCCCTACACATACTCCCCCTACGTGTATGACCATTCCTGAGTCTCACTTGTACTTATCTCTATTTTCTTGCATGACACGTAGATAGGATGCGCATAGAGGAATTTTGTTACTGCACGTTCTTATGTAGTACTACTAGTACCTACTCCCTCCTTCCGGTTAACTACTAGTACTCCCTCCGTCCTGGCTTATTGGTCCCCTTTGTACTCAATTCATAGGCTTGTTTACATCAAGAAATTGTCTTTACCAACGTATTAATATTGGGAATGCATGCGTGAACAACAATGATTAAACCTTGCATGCAACATTTTGATAAATCATTGACTTATGAACATGTGAATGTGATGGACTACAACCTCATGCATGCATGCAACAGTCACATGTACACATGGACACAAAAACGCACGCGACGCCCTAATGCATGCATGTCCGAGCACACGACGGAACACACACGGTCACGCTCAAGTACTGAACCTACACGTGCATGCACAAACATACTTAGCCAGGGTGAGCTAGTGACCGTATAAACACCAAAAAATGTATATATTGAGCTCAATGAGCGTATTATGAAGTCCACTGACCGTATTTTTTCCGAATATACAGTGAAAGACAGTGTATTTATCTCGTTTGAAATTAAGCCATCTTAACCGGAAAGGAGGCTGGATGGACTAGCATTACTTTGTTGTGTCCCGTCAACTTGCCTAACAAGGAGAAGCTTGTAGGACGGGAGAAGCTTGCGCGCGGTGGCTCACAGGACAAGGACAAACTTTTGACTAATGCAAGCTCTCCCTCGCTCAGGCGGTGGACGTGCAACAGTTAATTCACATTCAGATTTCCAGAAGCATACAATGTACTAGTACCATTATTGTTTGACTTCTCGAAGTGGCGAACAGCCAAGCACAATGTTTACTAGTACTAGTACTTACTACTATAGAGGTGTGTACTACTACAACTAGGAACCGTATGGAAGAGCGTCTGCACTCTTATTTTATTATAAAATTTGATAAAGAAATCTTCAACACAATTGGTTCTCTTCGAGGGTTCTTGCATGTGATAGTGGAAGTTGATTGCATGGAACACTCGCCACAATTCTCGCTTAATTCTGGCTCATATCCTGTTACAAACAGGAGCGCTCGGGAATATTTTTTGTTTTTTGTTATTCAGCATGTAAACAGGTCAGCAAACCTTGCGGTGCATCTTTGTGCAAACCGTGCCTGCTGCACTTTGAATGTGACCGAGAGCTGGCTTGATGAAACACCTTGCTTCCTTCTTCTTTTTTGCGAGGTACCTCGCTTCCTACTGACCAGCCTCTTGGCTGATCTTCCTAAGAATGCTTATATATGAATAAAGCTCTCTCATTTACCTGCAAAAAAGATTAAGCCATATTAAACGGAAAGGAGGGAGTATGGACTAGCAATACTTTTTGGTGTGTCCCGTCAACTCGCAGAACAAGGAGAAGCTTGCAGGACAAGGTGACGCTCGCTTATGCCCACTCCGTCTACCTCAAGCCTGGTTGCTCACAGGACGAGGAGAATCTTTTGCCTAATGCAACCTACCCTCTCCCAGGCAGTGGACATGCAGCAGTTCATTCAATGTCAGATTGCCAGAGGCATACACCGTAGGACCATCATTGTTCAACTTCACGAAGAGGCAAAGAGCCAAGTGCAAGGTTTAGTAGTACAAGTAGTACTACTAATAGAACCACATGGTGGAGCATTTGTACTCTTATTTTGTTTTAATCTCTGATAAAGTACACATTTATTCAGGAGAAGTGCGGAAAATGGCAACCCAATAGTAGTATTAATGAACATTGAACATGTATTGATGATATCAATCAACCATTCTCGAATATATCTTGGCCTCCGTGCGAGCCCGTCTGTGTGTTCTCGCTCCTCGTCTCTCTCAAGGAACGCGCGGGTTGGCCATTTTGTCGTCAATTGAGATCGGTTTGATCACACTCCGGTCCCACAATTTAGTGGTATGCCAAGAGGAAGTGCGTTGACCGACTGGCCATACATGTACTTGGTTTTGCACCTTCATACTACTCCTCCCTCCGTCACAGTTTACATGGCACGCTTCATTCCCATGCATTTGTCTTCATGCATTTCCACCACCAGAGAGACTTTAGACACGTTTGGTTCAATGCTCAATTAATTATGACGTGGTAGCCGCAATCAAGTCCACAATTTTCTCTCGATGTACTACCTGTGTACGCGGAGTGGAGTAAGTGCATGCATGTGTGTACCCGGGGTGGAAGCACTGCATGCATGTGTGTACGCATTATTTCCTCTAGTAATACACACCGTGCTATAACTACCAATGCTATTTTTAAGGCCGATCACTAGTCGCCTTGGTCCCAGAGATTGTTTTTTTAAGCGCGCTCTATAAAAAGTGACGGAGGGAGTAGTATGAGCGGATTCAAAGAAGAGCATATTGATGGTTGCTTCTTCCGAGCAACTTATAGTGGGAAAGGTGGGGCATATGATTTTACTGCTTATTACTCACTATTAGTGCGGCGCAATGACCAGGCTGAGTCTCCCAAACGGTTGTGCACTACTCCCTCCATTCTTAAATATGATATGGAGTATTTGTCTTTCTAGAGATTTCAACGAGTGACTACATACGAAGAAAAATGAGTGAATCTACACTCTAAAATGTGTGCATTTGAAATTTGTAAAAAGACAAATATTTAGGAACGGAGGGAGTATAATTTTGTGCATGGCACATGGAACCGAATGCCGTAGAGGCTTCTGGCAAAGCTATCAAGCTTCCAGCATTTGTTTACATAATTGACGTACTATGCAAATAATTTTCTAGCGACATGAAATTGTACAATGCTCTAAGCTATCACCCTTTGTTTCGTGTGTCTTGCCATCCATGCTCTTTCTAAAAAAATAAAAAAACTAACTTCCTTGCTAATGCATCTCAATGATTAGCATATCAGAGCTAATATTTACATCACAACTGAAGACAAAGTTGTGAGAATATGTTAAATTAAAATTGATCCATGCTTTCATTGGCAGCAACTTCCCCCAGCTCTCTGTAAATCAACATGGCAAGTTGGGAAAAAAGTAGCTGTCTGGAGCATGCAACATTACGATCATTTTGTGCAGTTCCACTAAAATAGAGCTGAGCATCCCTGTTCCAACGATATTAAGTGTGATTACAATAATAGAGGACTTTTGATGAAACAATAAACACACAAATAGAAGCTGATCACCTTTGCAGTCTCTCTTAAGACTAACTAGTTGGAGAAGATTAGGCTCTGAGTTGGATGAGGAGGATAGAGCAAAACTAATCTCCCTTTGTGCAGTCGCCCTGAAATTTAGAGATGTTGCCCATGTGACATTTTAGTACAACTTCACAAAACACTCTTAAGAAAAAAGTGATTTGTGCAGTTCACCAAAAGGTTGTAATACCAACGAGGTGAAATGGATAGCCCTGTTTGCAAAAAAGAGGTAGAAAGGAAACAATCACTGTCCAATAACAGTTGATGACACATAAGATGAAAAAAAGAAGCATATTCGTTGTCATAAGGGAATATAACAACCTGGTTGTGTTTGTCTAAAACGGTGTGAGGAAGAGATTGCAATATGGAAAGTACGCTGGACGAGCTACGTTTTGGGCAAAGAACTACGGAAGATCCACATGCAGCGACGTGGGAAGACGGGCAGTGGAGCAATGCTGGAGGGGATACCTGGTGGTCGTCGGGATGTAACTAGGAGAGCAGCGGCGGGCGGGATCTGCCCATACTGCGGCAGCTTGCAGGTGGCGTAGGTCGTACCACGCCGGAGCTTGGTCAGAGAGAACGGCGGGTACCGCAGATCAGAACGTGCCGCCTCGGCGCCGTTGATACGTCTCCATCGTATCTATAATTTTTGATTGTTCCATGCCAATATTCTACAACTTTTATATACTTTTGGCAACTTTTTATACTATTTTTGGGACTAACATATTGATCCAGTGCCTAGTGTTAGTTCCTGTTTATTGCATGTTTTATGTTTCACAGAAACCCCATATCAAACAGAATCCAAACGGGATAAAAACATATGGAGAATATTTTTGGAATATTTGGAGAATATGGGAAGAAAATCAACGTGCGACGGTGCCCGAGGGAGCCACGAGGCAAGGGGTGCGCCCCACCCCCTGGGCGTGCCCCTGACCCTCGTGGGCCCCCCATAAGGCGGTTAATGCTCTTCTTTTTCTGCAAGAAAGCTAATTTTCAGGAAAAAATCTCGGCGAAGGTTTTAGTCCAATCGGAGTTACCGATCTCCATATATATACGAAACGGTGAAAGGGCAAACAGGGGGAACGCAGAAATAGAGAGAGACAGAGAGACAATTCCAATCTCGGAGGGGCTCTCGCCCCTCCCATGCCATGGAGACCAAGGACCAGAGGGGAAACCCTTCTCCCATCTAGGGAGGAGGTCAAGGAAGAACAAGAAGGAGGGGGGCTCTCCCCCCTCGCTTCCGGTGGCGCCGGAGCGCCACCGAGGGCCATCATCATCACCGCAATCTTCACCAACAAATTCACCGCCATCATCACCAACTCTTCCCCCTCTATGCAGCGGTGTATCCCCTCTTTTACCCGCTGTAATCTCTACTTAAACATGGTGCTCAATGCTATATATTATTTCCCAATGATGTATGGCTATCCTGTGATGTTTGAGTAGATCTGTTTTGTCCTATGGGTTAATTGATGATCATGATTGGTTTGAGTTGCATGTTTTATTATTGGTGATGTTCTATAGTGCTCTCCGTGTCGCGCAAGCCTGAAGGATTCCCGCTGTATGGTTTGCAATATGTTCATGATTTGCTTATGGTGGGTGGCATGAGTGATAGAAACACAGACCGAGGAAGTAGGTTGTTTGCGTATGGGATAAAGAGGACTTGATACTTTAATGCTATGGTTGGGTTTTACCTTAATGATCTTTAGTAGTTGCGGATGCTTGCTAGAGTTCCAATCATAAGTGCATATGATCCAAGTAGAGAAAGTATGTTAGCTTATGCCTCTCCCTCAAATAAAATTCTAACAATGATTACCCGTCTAGTTATCGATTGCCTAGGGACAAATAACTTGCTCGTAACAAAAAGCTCTTTACTAAAACTAACTTAGTTGTGTCTTTATCTAAACAGCCCATAATTTTTATTTACGCGCTCTTTATTATCTTGCAAACTTATCCAACAACACCTACCAAGTACTTCTAGTTTTATACTTGTTCTAGGTAAAGCGAACGTCAAGCGTGCGTAGAGTTGTATCGGTGGTTGATAGAACTTGAGTGAATATTTGTTCTACCTTTAGCTCCTCATTGGGTTCGACACTCTTACTTATCGAAAGAGGCTACAATTGATCCCCTATACTTGTGGGTTATCAAGACCTTTTTCTGGCGCCATTGCCGGGGAGTCATAGCATGGGGTGAATATTCTCGTGTGTGCTTCTTTGCTTTATCACTAAGTAATTTTTATTTGCTGTTCTTAGTTGTTTTCTATCTTTAGTTATGGGTAGGAAACGCAAAATACCAAAAAAATTAGTTGTACCTACTGAACCAATTGTTGAAGAACCACTCAAAATTTATCACACTCCTGAAGCTTATTACTTGGATCATCTTTGATCCCTATGTGCTCGTGTTGAAACACCAACTATCTTAGTTGAGGGCAAATCCTTAGATGAGCATGCATGTTATGTGCGACACCGTATATCTGAAAAAGGGAAACATTTACTGGATCAAATTCAGCGTTTGCAATGCTATGCTTGGAATTTATGTGAAATATATGATGTTACCTGTTGTTCTGAAAACCCTAAGAAACACCTTCCCTACCAATGTGATTTTATTGATAATGGAATCGTATCTTCGTATGCTAAGGGTGTTTATAATTACTATGATGTTCAACAAATTGAAGAATTTGTTGCTTTTAAGGGTGCTTATGAAATTGCTTCTTTGATTGAAACATATGATGCTACTCTTTACAAATCTGAAAATTTTGCCATACATGAATATTGTTATGAGAATTATGCTTCTAATGCCTATGTTAAACCATATATCGAGGTCTCCTCCGCTGTCCAAGAAGAGATTAATATTTTGTAGGAGTCTATGGAAGAAGAAATTGATGAAACTGTGAGCTCATTCAATGAAAAAGATGATGAGGAGAGCGAAGAACAAAAGGAGGAAGAGAGGATTTGCTACCTGTGCCCACCTTCTAACGAGAGCAACTCTTCAACTCATACATTGTTTAATTTCCCTTCGTGCTTAGCGAAGGATGATCGCTATGATGATTGTTATGATCCCGTTGATTCTTTTGAAATATCCCTTTTTGATGATGCTTGCTATGCTTGTGGCCAATATGCCAATATGAATTATGCTTACGGAGATGAACTTGCTATAGTTCCTTATGTTAAACATGAAATTGTTGCTATTGCACCCACACATGATAGTCATATTATCTTTTTGAATTCTCCAAACTACACTATATCGGAGAAGTTTGCCCTTATTAAGGATTATATTGATGGGTTGTGTTTTACTACTACACATGATGAGTTTGATAGATATAATATGCATGTGCTTTCTGCTCCTACTTGCAATTATTATGAGAGAGGAACTACATCTCCGCCTCTCCATGTTTCCAATATGATAAAATTGAAGGAAACTGTTTATACTATTCATTGGCCTTTACTACGTGTGCATGAATTGTTCTTTTATGACATGTCGATGCATAGGAAGAGAGTTAGACTTCATCATTACTTGATATATTTTGCTTTGTGCTCACTACTAAATGCCAAATCATTGCTAATTCAAATTGGCTTTGATAAACCTTGGGATCTGGGTGGATCCATTACTTGAGCACTATATGCCTAGCTTAATGGCTTTAAAGAAAGCGCTGCCAGAGAGACAACCCGGAAGTTTTAGAGAGTCATTTGTTTCTGTTGTGTGCTATTATAAAGTTTATGAATAATAATAATGTGCCAAGGTTTGACTTTAGGATGTTTACTTTTCTTGTTGGTTTGTACGGTGCAGGACAGAAACTTTGGCTGTAATGCGTGATTTTACATTTTTTACTGGAACGTCAAATGGTTCTGAAACTTTTTGTACTGTATTTATATACAAATTTTTTATTTTTCCTAATTTTAGTAGAAATTTTGGAGTACCAGAGGTATGGTAAATGTTCAGATTATTACAGACTGTTCTATTTTAGAAAGATTCTGTTTTTGATGCATAGTTTGCTTGTTTTGATGAAACTATCAATTTATATCAGTGCATGAAGCCATGGAAAAGTTATACTACAGTATCTAAAATGCAAAAAAAAAATTGAATTGGTTTGCAACATTACTTAGAGTAGTGATTTGCTTTATTATACTAACGGATCTTGCCAAGTTTTCTGTTGAAGTTTTGTGTGGATGAAGTGTTCGATGATCGAGAAGGTCTCGATATGAGAAGAAGGAAGAGAGGCAAGAGCTCAAGCTTGGGGATGCCCTAGGAACCCCAAGTAAATATTCAAGGAGACTCAAGTGTCTAAGCTTGGGGATGCCCCGGAAGGCATCCCCTCTTTCTTCAACAAGTATCGGTATGTTTTCGGATTCGTTTCGTTCATGTGATATGTGCAGATATTGGAGCGTCTTTTGCATTTAGTTTTCATTTTCCTTTTATGCACCATGCTGGTATGAGATAGTCCTTGGTTAATTTATAGAATGCTCTATGCACTTCACTTATATCTTTTGAGTATGGCTTTATAGAATGCTTCATGGGCTTCACTTTTATCATTTGAAGTTTGGATTGCCTGTTTCTCTTTACATAGAAAACCACCATTTGTAGAATGATTTTTTCTTCACTTATATTTGTTAGAGAATGGGCATATCTTTTGTAGAAAGCATTAAACTCTCTTGCTTCACTTATATCTATTTAGAGAGATGACAGGAACTGGTCATTCACATGGTTAGTCATAAAATCCTACATAAAACTTGTAGATCACTGAATATGATATGTTTGATTCCTTGCAGTAGTTTTGCGATATAAATATGGTGATATTAGAGTCATGCTAGTGGGTACTTGTGGATTGTATAAATATTGGTGTTGAAGTTTGTGACTCCCGTAGCATGCACGTATGGTGAACCCTTATGTGATGAAGTCGGAGCATGATTTATTTATTGATTGTCTTCCTTATGAGTGGCGGTCAGGGACGAGCGATGGTTTTTTCCTACCAATCTATCCCCCTAGGAGCATGCGCTTAGTACTTTGTTTCGATAGCTAATAGACTTTTGCAATAAGTATGTGAATTCTTTATGACTAATGTTGAGTCCATGGATTATACGCACTCTCACCCTTCCATCATTGCTAGCCTCTCTAGTATCGCGCAACTTTCGCCGGTACCTTAAACCCACCATATACCTTCCTCAAAACAGCCACCATAACTACCTATCATGGCATTTCCATAGCCATTCCGAGATATATTGCCATGCAACTTCCATCATCATCATATACATGACTTGAGCATTCATTGTCATATTGCTTTGCATGATCGTAAGATAGCTAGCATGATGTTTTCATGGCTTGTCCGTTTTTTGATGTCATTGCTACGCTAGATCATTGCACATCCTAGTACACTGCCAGAAGCATTCATATAGAGTCATATCTTTGTTCTAGTATCAAGTTGTAATATCGAGTTGTAAGTAAATAAAAGTGTGATGATCATCATTATTAGAGCATTGTCCCATGTGAGGAAAGGATGATGGAAGCTATGATTCCCTCACAAGTTGGGACGAGTCTCCGGACTTTACAAAAAAATAAAAGAGTCCAAAGAAGCCCACAAAAAAATAAAAAGAGGCCAAAGAAGCCCACCAAAAAAGAGAAAAAAGGGAGAAAAAATTAAAAAAATGAGATAAAAGAGAGAAGGGACAATGTTACTATCCTTTTACCACACTTGTGCTTCAAAGTAGCACCATGTTCTTCATATAGAGAGTCTATTGAGTTATCACTTTCATATAATAGTGGGAATTTTCATTGTAGAACTTGGCTTGTATATTCCGATGATGGGCATCCTCAAATGCCCGAGGTCTTCATGAGCAAGCAAGTTGGATGCACACCCACTTAGTTTCAGTTTGAGCTTTCATACACTTATAGCTCTAGTGCATCCGTTGCATGGCAATCCCTACTCCTCACATTGACATCAATTGATGGGCATCTCCATAGCCCGTTGATTAGCCACGTCGATGTGAGACTTTCTCCTTTTTGTCTTCTCCACACAACCTCCACCATCATATTCTATTCCACCATCATATTCATGAATTGCGTGGAAGTTGAAAAGGTTTGAGAACGTCAAAAGTATGAAACAGTTGCTCGGGTTGTCATCGGGGTTATGCATGATATGAATATTTTGTGTGGTGAAGATGGAGCATGCCAGACTATATGATTTTGTAGGGATAAATTTCTCTGGCCATGTTATTTTGAAAAGACATGATTGCTTTATAACAGGCTTGAAGTATTATTGTTTTTATGTCAAATGATAGACTATTGATTTGAATCACTCGTATCTTAATATTCATGCCATGATTAGATATGTGATCAAGATTATGCTAGGTAGCATTCCACATCAAAAATTATCTTTTTATCATTTACCTACTCGAGGCTGAGCAGGAATTAAGCTTGGGGATGCTGATACGTCTCCGTCGTATCTATAATTTTTTATTGTTCCATGCAAATATTCTACAACTTTTATATACTTTTGGCAACATTTTATACTATTTTTGGGACTAACATATTGATCCCGTGCCCAGTGCTAGTTCCTGTTTGTTGCATGTTTTATGTTTCACAGAAACCCCATATAAAATGGAATCCAAACGGGATAAAAATGGATGGAAAATATTTTTGGAATATTTGGAGAATATGGGAAGAAAATCAATGCGAGACGGTGCCCGAGGGAGCCACGAGGCAGGGGGCGCACCCCACACCCCCTGGGCTTGCCCCTGACCCTCGTGGGCCCCCGTAGGGTGGTTAATGATCTTCTTTTGCCGCAAGAAAGCTAATTTTCAGGAAAATATATCAGCGAAGGTTTCAGTCCAATCGGAGTTATGGATCTCCATATATATACGAAACGGTGAAAGGGAAAACAGGGGGAACGCAAAAACAGAGAGAGACAAAGAGACAGATCCAATCTCGGAGGGGCTCTTGCCCTTCCCATGCCATGGAGACCAAGGACCAGAGGGGAAACCCTTCTCCCATCTAGGGAGGAGGTCAAGGAAGAAGAATAAGGAGGGGGGCTCTCTCCCCCTCGCTTCCGGTGGCGCCGGACTGCCACCGGGGGCCATCATCATCACCGCAATCTTCACCCACAACTTCACCGCCATCATCACCAACTCTTCCCCCCCTCTATGCAGCGGTGTAACCCCTCTTTTACCTACTATAATCTCCACTTAAACGTGGTGGTCAACGCTATATATTATTTCCCAATGATGTATGGCTATCCTATGATGTTTGAGTAGATCCGTTTTCTGCTATGGGTTAATTGATGATCGTGATTGGTTTGAGTTGCATGTTTTATTATTGGTGCTGTCCTATGGTGCTCTCCGTGTCGCGCAACCGTGAGGGATTCCTGCTGTAGGGTTTGCAATATGTTCATGATTTGCTTATGGTAGGTGGCGTGAGTGATAGAAACACAGACCCGAGTAAGTAGGTTGTTTGCGTATGGGATAAAGAGGACTTGATACTTTAATGCTATGGTTGGTTTTACCTTAATGATCTTTAGTAGTTGTGGATGCTTGCTAGAGTTCCAATCATAAGTGCATATGATCCAAGTAGAGAAAGTATGTTAGCTTATGCCTCTCCCTCAAATAAAATTGCAATAATGATTACCGGTCTAGTTATCGATTGCCTAGGGACAAATAACTTTCTCGTAACAAAAAGCTCTTTACTAAAACTAACTTAGTTGTGTCTTTATCTAAACGTCCCCTACTTTTTATTTATGCGCTCTTTATTATCTTGCTAACCTATCCAACAACACCTACAAAGTACTTCTAGTTTCATAATTGTTCTAGGTAAAGCGAACGTCAAGCATGCTTAGAGTTGTATCGGTGGTCGATAGAACTTGAGGGAATGTTTGTTCTACCCTTAGCTCCTCGTCGGGTTCGACACTCTTACTTATCGAAAGAGGCTACAATTAATCCCCTATAATTGTGGGTTATCAGCCGTCGAACAGAGAAACGATGTACATCCTCCCTTTCCACCGGCGGACGGGATGCGGCCGGATCAGTGACCAATGGTGAGAGAGAGAGTGAGAGAGGCCACCGCCGCCTTGTGTGAGATACTCTGAAGAGAGACAAACCCCAGCAGGCAGGCCCCATTGTATATAGTGGAGCGGGCTACCTTTTTCTCCATAAAAATCATTTTATATTATGTGTACGTTCCATTGAGCGATATAACTTTATTTAAAAATAACGCGCCAACGCATCAAGTCGAACTTTGTTTCATGCACGCGTCGTACATGACCTCCGTAGGTAAACAACTGCTACACGCGCTCAAATTAGCACGTGGGCTGCCATTTCATAAAGAAATGATCTCCACCGTGTACCCACGTGGCTATTGCTGGGGACGAAGCGTGAGTATGTGCACCTATTCTCTTCGTGTATGTACACCGCCTACATGGGGTTGTGTGAGAGAGATACAAACATAGAGAGATATAGTGTGTGGGTTCGTGAGTGTTTGGGGGGCGTGAGAAATAGACAGGCAATATGTGTCGATGATATTTCAATCGAAAAATGTAACATATGCAATGTGTCGGCGTTCTAGGAACGGGGGTCCCCAGACTTGCTTGCCTATGGCCTGCGGCGTGGCTCAAAAGGGGGCCCAGCGCGGCCCATCTTCACCAACACAAACCCAAGACCCTCGCGAGGGGCCAAGCTTCGCATGGCGGACGACGCGGAGCTTCCTCAGGCACGGCCTCGTCAGGCTGGCTCACGAGGAGGCGAAGAGATCAAGGCGGGGTATATATATAGAAGGGGTGATCCACGAGAAGAGAGTGGAGGTATCATCGGCGTGAGGTATCCATAGAATCAAAGAGAGGGATGATGTGTGTGTGTGTGCGCGCGTGCGCGATTGATAAAGAGTGCCATCGAATTTGTGTGTGCCCATGCCAAAGATATAGGGTGGCTGGCCTACTGCAACGTGAGAGGGGACAGGTGCAGTTTGTCACTGTGGCATGGATACCTACCTAAAGCGCTCGACTATCGGTGTGTGGTGGGAGTGGGGGAGACATAATTAACTATAGAGGTACAATGGCTGGTACATGTGTGGAGGAGGAGAGAGACAGATCGATCGACATCCATGCATATGTGTAGGAGAGGAATAAGGTTGGGAGAGACACAGAGCTAGAGTGTCGGAGGGGTTGGTGGTGGAGTTGCTTCTAACAAATGGTGGGAGAGGCTTGCTAGAGAAACGGAGGGCATGCCTTCAATATCAATAAGAGAGAGGACGCCTGCCTGTTTGTGCACGTGCCTGTGCGAGACGGGTCAGGAGCCATGCACGAATGATGAGGGGGGACGATATGGGTGTGGTAACAAGACGTAACTACATAGGAAGATCAATCGTCCTTTGTCAGAGAAAGGAGAGACATAACTTGTGAGGTACGTCGATCGATGGGTGGGGGGAAATAGGTAAAGTCGACCTAGGTATATGTAGGAAGATCGATCGGTATACATGCATGTATGTGTTAGAAGCAAATAAGGCCTGGAGAGAAGGATAGAGAGAGAGAGGGATGCAGCTAGGAGGTGGTGCGAGAGGCATACTATATCGAGGGGGAAGGAGTGTGCGAGAACGAGATCGATGAAAAGAGGGGTGGGAGTGAGGCATGGATGGTGACAAGAGAAGAGGGAAAGCTTGTGTTTGTGGTAGGCACACCTGGCTAGAGAGGCATATCGATCGATGTGTGCCGTACAAAAGGGGCTGGGGGCCAACACACACCGTGATTGAATGAGCTAAAGTGAAAAGACGAATTTGCGTGATGGAGCTAGAGAATGCCGAGGGAGGGTGAGAGGGATGCGAGCGTGTGCATGCATGAGAGAAAGTTAGCACTAGCTACAAAGATAAGAGGATTGTGTGGGTGTAAAAGACAAATAGAGAGCATAATTCATTCTAAAAAGCGAATTTGGATATTTGAAGAATTTATCATAGTGTTTTAAACCGACACATGCGTGAATATATATAATGGTGATACACATGGTGTGGTTATGAACAGGTTATACTACATATAATATATTTTATCTCTACTCTTATAAAAAATAGAGTTGTTGATGATGGTGTGCCTGCCATCCTGCAATATAGGCCGTCCGATTTATATCTGACGGATAGGAAGGAAACTATGGCAATTTTGAAAAAAGATACCCACGCCTCTCCACATTTGCAAATAAGGCCTCCCCTCGATCATCTTGATGTTCCATGGAACGCGTGGGCATCTTGCTAGTACTACATATAATATATAGAACATTGATTATAATTTGGCATAATGTGTGGCTTTTGCAGCTCAGGGCTCAATACTTGTCATAATGTAGGGGGCGGGGCACTATACTTTGTGCGATAAACACGGTGTACGTATGGAACATGGTTTAGATTATGAATATCTAGTTAGTACATCAAATGTACTATTATTTAAGTCAACATCAAGTTTATTAAAAAATTTAATTTGAGTTCATATAGTACACATAGTTCATATCTATCTCTATAGTAATCATGTGGTGTGTTGTCAAGGTAATACATGAATGATGGTTGAAGTTGGCAACAATCATGATTGTAGATTCTTATTCAAATAGAGAATCGAATTCAAATTTAGTTCGAATTGCAGCGGTAGTATATACATTTGGAATGCACTAAAATGTTGGCATGAGTAGGTTACATGCATTATACAGCCAGCGAAATTTTTTAATTGGACATAACATGGATTCATAGCTTTTAATAGCATTTGTATAGTAAAACGGGACAAGACTCTCTCTTTGGGTTGTGTGAATAGTTTTATTTTATTTTTGTGTTTTCATTGAGGGATGTGCGAATAGATTTGGTACGTACAAGTACAATATTACACGTTAGGCTTGTCCCTAAAATTGAACCCGTGCCTTGTTATATCCCGAAAATTCAGATATCGTGCTCGCAAAACTCACGCCTTCACAACCCGCACCTTGCTATCCAGAAATTACAACGCACACGAAAACTCCCTCCAGTTGCCAAATCCCGACACGTGAAATCTCCCTTCTATCCCTGAGCCAAAAGGGCCGCTAGTTCAAATTGGTGTGGGTACTTTTGTAACACACCCTACATTTTGGACAAGTGCGTCCCTAAGTCATGGTTGCCCCCTCCCATCGCCTCGTTTTGGCCATTAGAAATCCCAGGCCGCCATAAGCTCTCAGCTCCAGCCGCAAAACCCCACCCTCCTCCGTCCACCACCTCACCGTTGCCCAGCCGGAGCCTCTTCCCTGACGACGTCATCCACCACAACAGCCCGACATCCCTCATCCACCTCCACATATGAGGATCCTTCGTCCACCTCGCCGTCCCGCCGGTTCAATTGCCCCGTACTCCACCTCCAAGGAGCTGCTCTGACGATCGCCTCGTCTATCACGGCTGCTCCATCCCCACAGCGCCACCTTAACCTACTGCACCGGAACCGCAACATCCTCAACGACGCCTCGGACGAAGCCGAGGCCTACTCAGCGCCACCAAAGAGGTTGTACACTCATCACATCACAATTTCTCCTTAACTCGGCCTCCCGATGCTGACGGTGTTCCATCCCTCACCCCCATGGCACGGCTACCTCAAAGCCGGCGCCGCGGGCGACATCTCCATGGCGGCTCTCCCCTAGTGTGAGGCCCCTTCGGCGGCGGCGTCCATACCAGCTAGATCTGCTGCTGCTGCTACTCCGGCTCTCGCTCGCTCGCTCGCACTACTACTACTGCTCCGGCTCTCTCTCGCGCTACAGCTGCTCTCCCCCTCGCTCGTGCTGGTGCTCTGCTCCGATTTAGCTACACTTCAGTCGACTGAATCGACTTTTGGGTCAGTTGATTTTCAAGGGTTGGGTTGGCTCGTCGGAGTTAAGGAAGAACCACCTGCAGCGGGGAGGTGGCTCGCCGGAGAAGTACCCCACTATGTATCTTAGGGTTCAGGGTGGGGGCCGGTGGGGGCGCAGGGGGGTTGGGTGGTGGCATGTGGATTGCTAGAGAAAAAGCTCGGCGTGGGGCGGGGGGCTAGAGGGCTGGCCGGGACGTTGGCGAACCGGCTGTTGGGAGTGGTTTCGGGGCGGCGAGGTGGTGGGGGCCGGTGGTGGATGGCGGCTCAGGGGGGTGCAGGTTGAAGATGAACTGCATGCCCTCCCTAAACTACATGTGAAGTGCCACTCTGCTACCATTGCATTCAGTTTTGATAGTAACATTCAGATTCCATAGTCATTTCAATTTCGACCGTTAAGTTCAGAGTCAATAGTTTTTACCTCATCTGTTGTAGTCAGGTGGTCTTTGGTGATGTAAATTTTACATCTATCAGTTTTTGGTATTTTACATCATCTATTGGAGATGCTATTACAATCCCACTTGAGATTAGCAATGTATGTCTTGTGCTGCTTCTGCCTCAACGTCTTACGGCTCGCGGGAGCTGCTCCAAGGACGAAACTATCCGTCACAACAGAGCAGTGCCCTGGACTCCATCTACAGATTCCTCAGATCTTCCTCCACACCTCCGACAGCCACCTTTGCCTCAACTTATTCTGCGACCAACCCAATGATGTTGAGGTCGACACGACTACGGCAAAGAGGTTGTGCACTTGTCGCATCACTTATTACTATACATTCATGTCGATCCATTAGGACTATTTTGGTTCAATGGAAAAACATAGCAATAGGAAATTTTCCTATGGCACTCTACTATTCAATTATTCATGCATTTTGTTGAAAGGAATGGAGCAAAACATCCACCTGGACCTACTTTTCAAAATCATATGCATGAAAACAAGACCAAGTGCATTAGTGGCAGAATAACATTCTAACTGTACACGCTTTCATATGGTTTCACTTTGTTTTGGCCATGTTTCTTTGCGTTCCTCTGCTCTTCCAATTCCTGTGAGCCAAACACCCAAGTTGTCAAAAATCCTGTGTTTACAAATGCTCTGTTTCCCATGTGCATTCCTATCCTATTCCAGTGTTTTTCCTATCCCTGCGTTTTTAGAATCATGCAAGCCAAATGTGCCTTTACAGAATTACTTCAATTACAGGTAGGTGTTGAAGAAAACTTTGTGTGGTTTGTCCTGCTCCTACAGTGATGTCGTCCACCTCACCTAAGCAGCTCCATCGACCGAAGCATCCACCAAACCAGACGACTCCTGACCGCCTCAGATCTCCTTACCTGCCGCCAGCACCTACCGCAATGGCATCACCATCATCGACTCAGCAGATGAACCTGAGGAGTACACGGGTCCACAAGAGAGGTCGCACTCTTTTGTTTCTGCTTATGTTATGCATTGCTTCATATTACCTACTACTTTATCGTCCTGTTCAGATCCAAATTAATGTTCAAACTTGAGTTCTAAATTAGTTGTGGGGCACACATCGAGGCAACAATGAATAGTATCTCTGTCTAATATCTGGTTCACCTAGGGTATGCCTATGTTGTTCATCTTGGGTGGGAACCACATAGTAAAGCAACCATCATCTGTCTTTTTATTAAATTAAAGCAATCATCAGCCTACTATCATTATTTTTGGATTCATCCACTGGTTGTTGCCATCACTCTAGATTTATGCATGCTCTCCTTACATAATCTCTCCATATTTTTTTGTTTGCATGTCAGATATTGTACACATTCATGCTAAACATGTAGAGAAAAAGAGAAGAGTTTTGCGTGGCAATACAATGTCATGCAGACATCGCTCCATGGTGGGTTCAATGGAAACCCCCCCTCTCCGGATTATAATCCAGAGGAAGATATCCGTCCTGAGGCGGATTCAGACGCAGCTGACCACTCCTATTTACCCCCCCCCCCCCAAGGTGTTTTCTCTAGCTTGGCATTATGATGTTAGTCATATCATGCATATGTTGCCTTGAAGTGCCTACTTTCAACATCATATATGTCATCTGCTTAGTTTAGACATGTTTTGTAATGCCACATGTTTAGTTTCTATATCATATATGAGAATTATGCAGTCTCGTGACTTTTAGCCAGCCATAATATATGTGAAATGTGCAGTGCCATTCTGTTTAACCAGGCATCCAATATTTGAATGATATCTTTCCCATCCTTTTCTTCATTACATTTCCATTTGTCGACAACTTTTGTACATTAAACTACTCTTCATAAGAATCCACCATTTGAGTGGGTGATGGAAAAATCTGGAATAAAAACAAGGCCTTCAGAGCAGACAGTGCTACCTGTCGAAGGAGATCTCTTATTGGGTCCTAATAGCTTCTCAGAGATGGATTTAGAGACAGATGACCAGTCCTATTCCCCCACTGAGGTGCATGCTCTAACTTGGCACGGTTATACTGCTCATATGATGCATATGGTGTCTTGCATTGCATAATTTAGACATCATATACACATGTATGTGAATTACGTCTTGGGATCCTGTTTAGTTATTCATCATATCTTTGAAATATGTTATTCTATGCTATCCGATTTAGATAGACATCATATATGTGAAATTATGTCAAGCTATCCATTTTAGTTAAACAATATACATGTCAACTATTTCATGCCCTCTTCTTTCCACACTATCTATTGCAACTGTCTCTCATACAATGTCTGTACATTCAACTATGTTTCCTGTTTATTAGCCATTTGAATTGGAACTGGTGATGCCATTATCTAGCGGAGTAAAATACCATCTTCAAATAAAATAGTTGATGGAGGCAAAGGTGTCCCGATGTTACGATGAGATGGTGGCTATCGTTTTCTGTGGGAGTCGACCTTGACGATCCGACTACGAACGTGCGAGACGTCGCGCCTTCGCAATCGCTAAACCAACTTCCGAGGGTTATTGACCACGCCGGAGCACGATCAACCTGACCACGAGGGTCTGTTTCCTGCGAGCAAACGAAGAACAAGCAAGAAACTGAGATTGCAATCGGGATATTGCGAATATAAGATGAAAGCTTTATTGATCAAGGTGGGGTTCTGTGACGTCTTGGTCTGGTCGTTGGACACAAACGAAGTACGCGAAGTTGCAGCTATGGCGAACTTTTAATCTAAACAAAACCCAAAGTCTAAACGACGCCCTAAGGGCTGTATATATGGAGGAAGAGGGGGGAATTTCGTGGCCCTTGAGGGTGGGGTCCGAAACCAACCCTAACTCTTGTTTCCCCACACATACGGACTCTAAAAATAGCCTATACTTAAGTATTTCGAAATTACATGGGCCTGGCCCATTAATAAGGTGACGCAGCACCTAGAATAGCCTATGGACTAATATTATGAAGTGGCATCTTGTATATTTCGTCCAAGGCTTCATGCACTCCTTATGGCGGCTTCAAAGTCCTGAAATCATCACTTGTAACTCCGTTCTTGATCCCCTTGCGCATGCCATCAACTCCATGCGTGTTCTTGCTCCAATGGTCATCCTTCTCCAAGCTAGGCCCTTCATTTGTAAGCAAAACAAATGTATCCAATTTAGGTAGCATCATAATCTCATGAACATTAGAATCATTACCAAGAAACGAAAGTACCTGGTAATTTAATTGGCGTGCGCGAGCTCTAGTAATTGGTCCAGTATATGTAACAGTAGGGGCTGTGGGTGTAACAATGGTATTGATGTCCTCATCAATAGTGCTACCTCTTGGTGGAGATAGCACCTCGGTTGTACATGCACGAGAACAGCCCTACCACACATAACCCAGACTCTCGCAGATTGTACCCCTACTGCGATGGACAGAGAACCGGCTTCACCCAATCTAACCCCAACCCTAGCAGATAGTAACCCAGTTCCAGTTGACACAGCACCATCTCCACCATAGAGCTCCCAAACAAGAGCAGTTAGTAAGGCAGCTCCAGTGCCCAAAGCGCCAATACTACCATGACGAACCCCAACTGCACCAGTTAGTACACCTATTCCTATGGAGGAAGCACAAGCAGCCAGTCGTAGTTTAGCATCTATTGCATTTGATGTTGTTAAATCCTATGTGCGTATCTTGCCATCATGGAAATATTATACTGAAGATGAAAGAAAATGCCAGTTGTAGGTGTTTGTCCAGGAGTTATGTGTAAGTAATGTAATTCATGGCAACTACTTTGTTTTGTCCCATACATTCTGCCTCAATGATGGCTACAATACAACAAATTTCCCCATTTTTCTCTATAGAGAAGGACCGATTTGGAAACTCAGGATGAGGTAACCTGTGCTAATAACTCTGCTATCTTCAAGAATGCTTGGTGGCAGTATCAGAATTACCTGAAGAAAACATACTTCACTTTCAAAGAAACTCATCAAATTCCCTTACGTTCTCCTGAGACACATTTACTGGACGATGACTGGGAACGCCTTGTTCTGTACTGGTCCCGAACCAAGAATGTGGTAAGGTCTATGAGCTCATTTTTATTTTAAGTACTATATTCTTGCGTCTTACTATACTTTGTTCATGTAGAACAAGTGCTTAAACCTAAAGAACAACTGTTCTCATTTAAAATTCCATTGCTATCGTGAATACTTCTTTGCTCTTGTATCACTGTATTTACTCATACAAACTTATTTTTAAATTGAAGGATCCAATCAAAACTCCAATAGCACGGCAAGTATGTTTACGAATGTTTCTTTAACAGGATTGCTCTTATAAATAGCTCTGATGATTTCAATATCTATTCTGTATACAGTTGACTTCTCATATCATGCACATTACTAGGATCACAACAGAGCCTATAGTGTTGTTGTACATGTACACCTGTGGTACCCATCTGAAATCTTGTTGTGCCATGTAGTTTCCCACGGTTTGTATTCTTTCAGTGCTGTTTGTCTTGAACTGATATGATTTGAACCGTGTCTCTATTTTGATTTGGCAAGACAATGCAGTGACCATAGGACATAGATATATGTTTGTTTGATGCTTTTATTATGTACTACTTGGCAATAGAAGACTTGGTAGTTCAATCCTGTCCACCTTACTAAGGAACTGGTTCACTGAAATGAGTTTGATATAATAGTACATGCTAAATCTGTTATGTGTATGCTTGTTTCTTCTTTTAGAATGCTGACAGAATATTGGGAAAGAGTGCCTTATTAAGCAACGGTAAAGAAATGCAAATAAGGTTCAAGATAGTGAGACATCCTTGTTGGTCTCCAACACAGTTGATAAAATAGCTAAGGAAAACTATCTTGAAGACAGTGAGACAACCCCAAAGTCCTATCTTGGTTCAGTGTTCGAGTTACTGGCCACTACCGCTGGCACAAGCTATTCAAACTCACCGTCTAAATCAGTTCAGTTTCTTGAGTCTCAACTACAAGCTCAAAGACATCGATCAGTTGTGCTGCAACAAGTAGTGGAAGGACTATGGAAGTTCCTGGAGCATTCAAATGCATACTTTCTGGTGCAACAGCAAGCATTGGAGGATTTTAGCGCCAAACATGACAAAGCTAATAAGCTTGCTAAGCTTATTGCCAGCATGGCGGATACCCAGGATAACGTTTCTTGAGCTGTTCTGAAGTTGTTTCAGTTATGTACTTGTTTTGCTACCACGTTTATTTGCACTGGTGGCCAATTTAGACGGCCAGTGTATGTAATATGCTTCTTTGTTCCCTATATTTGCACTGGTGGCGAACTTTGATGCCCAATGGATGTAATATGTGTAATAGCGGTAATAGCCTAGCGTTAGTTGCTTGCTTATTTATTACCTTGTTATCTTGTTTAGTTGTTTGCTTGTAGTCACTGCAGTTCTTTTTCCGCATTTTTCTAGCAACCACAATAATCTATTTTTGGTAACTAGGCCACAATAACCATCGCAACACGTGGATTGTTGTAACCATGGGCCTCCTGCAGGCCGTAAGATCCATGGGCCTTCTACGGGCCGTAGGATCCATGGGCCTTCTATGGGTCGTAGGATACATGGGCTTTCTACGGTCCATATGATCCATGGGCCTTCTATGGGCCGTAGGATGCATTGGCCTTCTACGGGTCGTAGGATCCATGGGACTTCTACGGGGCGTATAATCATTTCGCCAAACATGGGCCATACTATTCGTGGACCATAATAGGCCGTTAATAGGCCGTATTTGATAACGCTATGAAAAAAGCCCAACGGGTTAACGGGCTACAAACGGGTCGAATGTAACCACGGCCTGAATTTGGCCCACAAACGGAATAGGCCAGTAACGGACCGTAACTAACCGAATTCTAGAATTGAGCCCAAGAATAAATTGGCCCTTAGAAGGCCGAAAGTTAACACGGGCTGGAAACGGCCGATGAAATAATGGGCCCTTAACGGGTATAAAGCAATACAATGTTCATTATGGGCCAGTTTCATCTCGGGCCTTTAATGGGCCCAGAGTTATAAAGGGCCTCATATGGGCCGAAAGACATCATGGGCCTTACATGGGCCGAAGTTACAACGGGCTAGAATCATATTGGATGGCCCAGATGAAGCTGCTGGGCTTACTTCCGATAGGCCGTAACGGGCCGTGAGTTAGCGGTCCGTAAATGCCATTAACAGGATTTCCGTGGGCCGGCCCGTTACCTTTTGACCAAGTCAAATGGGTCGGCCTTTTCATAGGAATGGGCCTCTGTTGGGTTGTGCCACATGTCGACGTATCATAGGCGCCTCCTGCCAATGAGTGGATGACATCTGTTCCAACGGTGAGCCAACACGTGTTTCCTCCGGCCAATGAGAATTTTACACGTGGAAAATCCCCATTGGTCCGGGCTGTTAACAGGTTACCGGATCCAAAACCGGACCCTATAGCTTAACAATGACCTTTTTACGTGGATGCCACGTGTCGGTTACCCTTGACGAACACACTTCCATGACGCGCCATTTATCGTCATGGAAGTGGACACTTCCGTGATGATAATTTTGGTAATGTCATGGAACACTTCTACGACAACACAGGTATGACTATCTTGATTCTGTGATAAAACCTTCATGGATGTACATGCATGACAGAAAATGTGACCCACTGTGACAAACACGTATCATCACGGAAGTGTATATTTTTTGTGGTGGAAGAACCAGACCATGCTTTTGATGATTCTGGTGTACCTTGAAATCTGCCTGTATTGTTGAAATATCCGGGGTCTATTTTTGGTGTTACCCAACTAGGCGGCGACTCATATCCGCTTGGATCATCATCAAACCCTCCATGTGGTCTGCCGCCTTGCATGTTTCTGCAGTGACATTCAACTGTTTTGGCATTAATCTTTCTGCCTTTTTTCCTATAACTGATGGGTAACATGTCATGCACTGAAGTTAACGTGAACTAGCAACGCTGGGCATTATTAAACTTTGTTGTCTATTCTCCCTGATGTACTTTCAGTTGAACTGATGAATGGACATGTTCAACACTAATGTATTGATGTACTATCTTAGCATTGATGCATTAGTTCAATACAAAAAAAGACACATCCGTGAAATTTTGGCCCGATCGAAAAAAATTGTCATGCTTATGACACTTCTATGGCGATAATTGTGACAAAACCCGGTATCATCATAGATGTCATGGGCTCCTACTTCTATGACGAAAAATTATGACAGAAAATGGGCTTTTCATCCTAGGTGGGCCGCGGACGCACCTGCATGAAATTCTTTGGGCCGTCCATGACGGAAAAAATCATGGTAGACCTGAGGGCGAGGAAAATTTCGTGGAGTTCCTGGTTACGGTGGGTGGTCGGGGCCTAGCGATGCACGTTTCTCTCGTATACGTATGCGCGCGTGTGTGTGAAGTGTTGGGCTCTAGCTAAACCCGAGCGAGGTGTTCTATTACTGAACTGAGCGATTGCACTAGCTACGTTTCTGAACCCGAGTGATCGATCTGTCGGCTTCTGGGAACGGGGGTCCCCAGACTTGCCTGCCTGCGGCCTGCGGCGTGGCTCAGGTGGGGGCCCAGCACGACCCACCTTCATCAGCTCAAGCTCAAGACCCTCGCGAGGGGCCAAGTCTCGCGGGGCGGACGACAGGAAGCTTCCTCAAGAGCGGCCACATCAGGCAGGCTCGCGAGGAGGCGGAGAGATCAATGCAAGGGTACCTCGTGAGGATCCCATGACGCAAGCCATGGCGATCAAGGCTAGGCGGGCGCGGGCCTGCGCAGGGTCCTTATTTCCCCTTTGGTGCAAAGGGGGCAAGCACAGGCCAAGGTATCAGGAAAAGCTTACCATTCCGGTGCAACGAGAACAAGACCAGCCGGACGGCCGGACGGAGGTCACCGTGGAGCCCAAGACGGCGTCATCACCAGTGCTTTTGGCAGCCGAAGACCACCTTTTGTCAGGATAACTTGTACTAGATGTTCCCCTTCAAAATGGCCAATTTTTGGCGCCCTTCCTGCTCAATTATTTGGGGAGAGGCCCAGGGCCTCTATAAATAGAGCTAGCCTCCAGAAAGGAAAGAGGAGAGGAAAAACCCAGTAGAGACTAAGTAGAACACACCGCACCAGCTCAAGAACACCCCTCGCGAGGCTGTTCTTCCCATGTACTGTCCATCATCAGCCCCAGAGGCAATCCACCACACAACACACTGGAGTATGGTATTACACCAAACGGTGGCCCGAACTAGTAAACCTCGTGTATCTTGTGTTGTTCATCATTTTCATCTTAGTTCGCACGAGAGGATCGGGCGTAGATCGGTAGGGGACAGATCTCCGCGCGCACCCCAGTGTTCGAACCTCAAGGGTCTGCCGGAATCCAAAATCCTACATTTGGCGCACCAGGTAGGGGTGCGCCGGAATCTTTCTTCCGCTGTTCGCGTGTGATCTTCTGTCGTGTCCATGGCTGACGCTCGTCGGGCTCGCGCCGAGCGCCGGGCTGCTCGCGCCACTCGTGTCGCCCAGACGGCGCCCGTCGGCTGCCCCCCTCGTAGTTCCCCGTTGCCCGCCGCCAACGCCGCCACCGGCCCGGCGGGGAACGAGTAGTAGGCCTCGTCCCAGCATCCTTCGATACGGCGGGATGGCCGCACCGCCACCCTGTCGCTGACTCCAGCTGGCTCGTCGTCCCACACCCGTCGTGCACCCACGGATGCACACACCTCACTGCTCTTGGCGCGGGAGCTCCTGCACTATCGCCCCGTCGACGACCTCTACAAGGACTGGCTCGCCCGCATCACCGAGCTCGTCAGTGCCGTAGGGGGCTCCCCCTGGCGGTCCCTCTCGCTGCCTCTCCCTCTGTCCCGTGCAGGGGCTGAGGATCAGGAGGCGCCTCCGCCGCCTCCTCCCCAAGAAGGTGCCTTGGCTCCAAGACGCGAAGCCCCTGGGCAGGACCCTCCATGTCTGGCGCCTGTGCAGCAAGAAGGGAGCTGCCAAGAGATCCCACGTCTCCGGGAAGATGCTCGCGCGCTCCCAGCGCCGGCGCGCCAAGGTCGCGCCCCAGTGCCTCCACGACAAGACCCCGCGCTGCTCCTAGTGGCGGCGCATGGTGACCCGCAAGAACAAGTACATCACCAGCAAAGGGCGGCGGTGGCCACGGTGGGCTGCCTCGCCTTCACCCCCGAGCTGCGCGGCGTCACATGGCCAGGCAAGTTCAAGTCTGACCTCCCATCCCGCTACGATGGCACAGCGGACCCCGTGGAGTTCCTGCAGCTCTACGAGCTAGGCATCGTAGATGCCAACGGAGACGAAAAGGTCATGGCGAATTGGTTCCCCATGGCGCTCAATGACGGCGCCAGCACCTGGCTCCTGAACCTCGCTCCCGGCACGATCTCCTCCTGGAGCGAGATGCGCACCCGCTTCATCGCCAACTTCCAGGGCACTCGCGACCGGCCCCCAGCTGTGAGCGACCTGCGCCGCATCAAGCAACAGCCAGGAGAAACTTTACAGAAGTACATCCAGCGCTTCAACTATGCTTGCCTCAAGATCCCCAAGGTGACTGAAGAAGCTATCATCTCAGCCTTCTCCGCGGTGGAGTCATCACCGTACCCTGTGAAGAAAGGGACGCAGTGTGCTCGCTCGAGCGTGCGTTCCAAGCCGCAGCAATCGAAGACTCAGATCGCAGGAGCGGGAGGCCTCTCGAGGCGACCCTCAAGAAGAAGAAGACCTCACCTAGCCAGAGCCACAAGGAAGCAGGCACCTCCAGAGGTATTGCGTCAGGATTCGCGTCCGATCAGGGAGCGCCGCCCTCTCGCGCATAGGAAGGCGCGCCCGGCGCCCTCCTCAGGCAGGCTCGGGGGCTCTCTCTTGGAGAGCCGCCGACTTGCCAGGTCGCGGGGAGGCTCTGGGCACACTTGGAGGGGTGCTTTCAAACACGCTTCCCTCAGGAAGGTACAAGTCAAGAGAACCAAACCCTCAGAGTTCATCGCAAGGAACACCATGAAGCTACAAGTGTCCAGAGTCATGCACGACAGCCGCCGCTTACTCCCGGCCCCACATCCAGCCGAGGATTGGAGCCTGCGCGCCTGCGTCGACGTACAGGCTCAACCGAGCTGCGTCCCAGGAGCGCCTATGTCCTTCGGCGTAGGCGCTGCGAGGGACCACTTCACAGCTACCTTCGCGTGGCCTTGGCCTGCTGAGACGCGGTCGCCCGACAATCAGCGCCTGTTGAGGAGCATTCCTGGAGGCTCAGGAGGTCAGGCATCGCGCGGTCCTGGCGGAGGTGGTGATGGTCCCTGAAGACCTGCACGCGCCATCGGAGCCTCCCAAGGCCCATGGGCCTGGGGGCTCATGAGGGCCGACGTCTTCACGCACATCGCTCACTTCCTCAGCATCACTTCATCTTCAACAGCACCAGGTGACATCTTTCAGAGTTCTACTTTCAGCTGGGAGCGTCCACAGGGCTGCACCATTCCCAGGCCGCGTGGGTCCGTCCCCACGACATGTATCCATTTTGGTTATGCTCTTTATTTACCTTGTTGGGGGCGCCCCTCGGGCTGCATCATCCCCACGCCGCTCGGGCCCGACCTAGCGGCAGTTGCTTTTCTAGCATTTGCCGTAGGATGAAGTTGTTCTTTCACGCTTAATCTGATTCCCATAATTATCACCTACTGCTTGTCGTCATGCAAAGCGCTTGCACGTTAAAAGGGGGCCGCCTGAGCATCGCGACTCATGGGCTCTCACTGGCTCTCCAGCCCTCACCCCCGGGCCTTGACCCACGGCATCGCGACCTGTCATACCAGCGGCGGCTGAGCTCGCTCGAGGGCCGGGACCTGAGGATGTAGAGCATTTGCATTCTAACAACCCTGCAGGAACACACCAATTGATAAAGTCCCAGAGCCAGGCGCAACCCTCCTTCAGGTAGGGCCTCGTGAGTCCCGCGCTGGCTCACGAGTGCCCAGATACACCTCTCCTAGCCCTACCGTGCCGGCCACGTGTCAGGGCAGGGCTGTACATGCCTCGGGGGCTCCTCCTGGAGGGGAGCCCCCTCCCACGCACCGGTGGAAGCACCATGCTCCGCGCTGGCTGACGACACTGCCAAGGAGCGGCTATGCCCGTACACATACGGAAGCACTATGCTCCGCGCTGGTGATAAACAACTGAGGGCGGCCCACGGCCGTACAAACCTCAGGGAGCCCAGAGCTCAGTGTCCGGCACCATCGCAACGCCTCCACTCGGGAGTATCGCACGAGGGGGCTGGACACGGGGGCTATGCCCGGGCCTCGCCCGAGCGCGCGCCACCCAGCCAGGTCCCTTCGACCTGGTCGTCGCACGCCACTCCCCGAGCGGAGCCAAGGTACGAAACCCGTTTGAGCGTCAAGGGAGACTCCTGAGCATCGCGACTCAGGAGCCTAACTTGCCACGCAGCCCCTCACTCCTTAGTCCCGTCCATGGTTTCCGGTCGGGGCTATCGTCCATGGTTTTTGGTCAGGGCTAACGCTGGGTGAGGTACGCGCGGGGCCGGGCCCTGCCGACGTAGAACGGTCAATCCACTTCTCGCTCCCCCCTTCCCTACTTGTTGCTCGCGTGTCAAGGGGGACTCCTGAGCATCGCGACTCAGGAGCCTAACTTGTCACGTAGCCCCTCACTCCTTAGTCCCGTCCATGGTTTCCGGTCAGGGCTAACGCTGGGTGAGGTATGCGCGGGGCCGGGCCCTGCCGACGCAGAGCGTAAGAAAGTAGGAGAGGAAAATGCAAATTCCAGGAAATTCAAGGCAAATATTACAAGTCATAAGATTGTTCCACAACGCCAAACACAAGTTTAAACGCCTCCGCGAGGCATGGTGCATGTGCAGGAATAAAACAGGATGGAAGTCACAAAGGGATCACTCCCCAGTAATGCCGTCAGTGGTGGTGGACTCACGCTGGACGGCTTCGCATCTCGAGGTCGCGAGGCCGGCGGCACCGCGCCCGACAGGACGCTGGGGGAGCGGAACTTCCCCAGCAAAACCTTGGCTCGGCTTCTCATGGCCTCAGCGGTGGCAGCGGCACGGTCGCCGCTCACGGGCTCCAGCAGGCTGTCGAAGTCGACGTTGGGGTCGCGCAGGTAGACATGGCTGAGGACATGCGTCAGCACCGCAGAAGACAGGGCACGCGCCTCGGACTCGACCGTGGGGCCAAGGCCGCCTGCAACGTCCTCAAGTGCATCAACCAGGAAGGGGAGCAGCTTTGCGGGGCCGTCCTCCACACCAGCCAACGGCTCCTCCAGGCCGCTCTCATACAACGTCTTCAGCATGACACGAGCCTTCTTCTATAGCTTCGCGAAGGCCACCCGGTCCTCCTTCAGGACCTTCGCCTTGGTGTCCAACTCGGTCCTCTCCGCCTTCAGCGACCGCTCCAGCGTCTCCAGTCGGCTGTGGCGGTCATCAAGCTTGGCGTCCCGGTCCTTGGTTGTGGCCTCCCTAGCCTTCATCTCCTTCTCCTTCTCTTGGCGGCTGTGCACCTCTTCTTCTATAGCTTCGCGAAGGCCACCCGGTCCTCCTTCAGGACCTTCGCCTTGGTGTCCAACTCGGTCCTCTCCGCCTTCAGCGACCGCTCCAGCGTCTCCAGTCGGCTGTGGCGGTCATCAAGCTTGGCGTCCCGGTCCTTGGTTGTGGCCTCCCTAGCCTTCATCTCCTTCTCCTTCTCTTGGCGGCTGTGCACCTCCTTGGCGAGCTCGTCGCGCAGGCATTGCAGCTCGGCCTCAAGCATCTTGCAGCGGCCCTGGGCAGTTGCAGCGTTGCCCAGGGCAGCGTCGCGAGCGGCCTTGGCTTGGTTAGCGGCCCGCTTCTCCTCGTCGGAGGATGACACGGCCTGGCTCAGCACCGCTCGGACGGAAGCAGTAGAACGGGCCCTGCCAGAGGCCAACTCCAGGCGCCCGGCCACCAGACGAGGGTCCGTGCTTAGGAGATCCTCCCGCAGTTGGCTCAGCTCATTGGCAACCTGGTCCAGGACAACGGCGGAGGGAGCAGAAGAGACGAGAACGTGTGGAGCAGGCAGAGAAGATGGCAGCATGACCACGGCTTGGCAGGAGGGGACCTACTGAGCCTTGGCCGCCACGGCCGCAGTGTCGGGCACAGTCGACTCCAGGTCTAGCGCGGCCAGGGGGGCTGACTCCTCGCCGGGGTGCCCCAGTTAGCCTCGCGAGGGCAGTTGGGTCAGAGAGGCGCGGGCCTCGCCGTCCTCTCCTCCAACAGCCGAAGGCGTCGGCCCGGCAGACGGATTCGCCCCAAGAGGGGCCGCAGAAGCCTCTTTCAACCTATTGGCCCTAGGTGCCAGCCTGGTAAAAGAGCAAAAACGTCAAGCCTCAGCGGCAGAAACCAAGCAGAGCATGAATCCAGAACTTACTCGACGTCGTCCATGGACTCAAGCAACCTCCGGCCAAACTTGAAGCCCGAGAGCCTGCAGCGGGGGTCAGCCTTGGGGGGCCCGGAAGCAGAAGGCGCGCCAGGAGGGATGGAGCTGGCCTTGGACCCCCAGGGACCAGAGCAGACCCTGGGGGAACCCGGCTCGACCTACCCTTCCTCGTGACCGAGGAAGAGCCCTCCCTTCCTCACCTGGCGCTGGCCTTGTCGCCGTCCGGCATGGAGCGGAGGGCCTGGGACCTGCGCCGAGGGAAGGACTCCCCCCAATCCTCGCCAGTCTCCTCCGAGTCGGACGCTTCCTCCTCTGCCTCTTCTTCCCCCTTTCCCCCGCTGGAGCAGCCGGAGGACAAGTTCACCGTCGCCAGGAGCGCCAGATCTTCGGGAGCTGCCGTGGGCACCAGCCCCTCACCGTTGAAGGTGGGCATGGCGTTCACCACCTGCTCCCAGTCGTCACGAAGGAACAGGGGACGGGGGTGCCCACCGGGCTCGCCACATCACCCCCAACCAATGAATGGAGGGCCGCAGTCAGAAACCCAGAGGGAGAAAAAGTGGCGTAGCAAGGCCACCGAGGGCTTCACACCAACATGAGCCTCGCAATAGTAGGCAAAAATCGCTAGGAGAAGGACAGAGTTGGGGTGGAGATGCAAGGCCTGCAAGTTGTATTGGTAGAGAATGACATGGAAGAACTCTGAGAAAGGAGGCACCACACCGGCGACAATGGCGCTCATGAAGAACCGGTAGAAGGTGGTCCCCTTGCCCTCAGGCTGGTCAGAGCCGACCTTGAGCACAGTCGCCCCCTCGCTGACCTGCGCCACCATCATCAAGCGCGCGAGGGCGAGGTTCTTCTCCGACAAATTCGGGGAATCCAGGGCTGGCGAGTACCAAGCATCAGCCGGGGACTTGCATGTCGCCATGGCATGCCGGATGCGAAGGATTGAGACGGATCTGGAGGATTTCATGAGCAAGAGGGAGGAAAGAGAGAAAGGGGATCAAGGGCAAGACGGACGAGAGCATGGCAAGTAAGCCTGGCCTGGGCATCCCCTTTTGTCAGTCGTGCAGTTGCCGAGGCGTTCTGGGAAGTGCAGACGCCCACGTCCAATCAACCGCCACGCTGCAGCCAAGGCCGCAGGCTATTAGGGCCCGCGGCACTTCGTGCTTGCCCCTTCGCTTCTCTGCTAAGCAAAGCCCGCACGCGCCTTGGGCCCGGGGCTACTGTCGGCATTCTGGGAACGGGGGTCCCCAGACTTGCCTGCCTGCGGCCTGCGGCGTGGCTCAGGTGGGGGCCCAGCACGACCCATCTTCATCAGCCCAAGCTCAAGACCCTCGCGAGGGGCCAAGCCTCGTGGGGTGGACGATAGGAAGCTTCCTCAAGAGCGTCCTCATCAGGCAGGCTCGCGAGGAGGCGGAGAGATCAATGCAAGGGTACCTCACGAGGATCCCATGATGCAAGCCCTGACGATCAAGGCCAGGCGGGCGTCGGCCTGTGCAGGGTCCTTGTTTCCCCTTTGTTGCAAAGGGGGCAAGCACAGGCCAAGGTATCAGGAAAAGGTTACCATTCCGGTGCAACGAGACCAAGACCAGCCGGACAGAGGTCACCGTGGAGCCCAAGACGGCGTCATCACCAGTGCTTTTGGCAGCCGAAGACCACCTTTGGTCAGGATAACTTGTACTAGAAGTTCCCCTTCAAAATGGCCAATTGTTGGCGCCCTTCCTGCTCAATTATTCAGGGAGAGGCCCAGGGCCTCTATAAATAGAGCTAGCCTCCACAAAGGAAAGAGGAGAGGAAAAACCCAGTAGAGACTAAGTAGAAAACACCGCACCAGCTCAAGAACACCCCTCGCGAGGCTGTTCTTCCCTTGTACTGTCCATCATCAGCCCACAGGCAATCCACCACACCACACACTGGAGTAGGGTATTATACCACAACGGTGGCACGAACCAGTATAAACCTCGTGTCTCTTTTGTTGTTCATCATTTTCATCTTAGTTCGCACGAGAGGATCGGACATAGATCGGTAGGGGAGAGATCTCCGCACGCACCCCAGTGTTCGAACCTCAAGGGTCTGCCGGAACCCGAAATCCGACACGATCCCTTGGCTGTTAACTGAACCCGAGCGATTCCTTCGCTACTGCTACTAACTGAACCCGAGTGATCAATCACTGCTGCTGCTACTTACTAAAGCCGATCGAACCTACTGCCTCTTGATGAACAGTGAATGTGGGGGTCGGTTGAATGAGTCGAGATGTACGTGGTTGGCGTTGGATGAATAATTTCCGGCGGGGGTTGGATGAATAAGACCCTGTGGTAATATTGAAAGGATCTAGAGAGGTCTCGAGAGGGGGGTGATTCGACCGTCAAGAAGCAAACGTAGGTGATTTTAAGTTCTTCAAGTTAAGGTGGAGTTTTAGCGCAAGTATAAGCATTCACAGTACATTTCAAACAAGCATGGCAAGAGTATAAGCAGCACAAAGAGTAAAGCATGCAAGTTGCAAGAAAGTAAAGGGATGGGATTGGAGTGTGCAAACGCAATGAAGACACGGAGATTTTTGGCGTGGTTCCGATAGGTGGTTGAGGGAGTCCTGGATTAGGGGGTCTCCGGACAGCCGGACTATATCCTTTGGCCGGACTGTTGGACTATGAAGATACAAGATTGAAGACTTCGTCCCGTGTCCGGATGGGACTTTCCTTGGCGTAGAAGGCAAGCTTGGCAATATGGATATGTCGATCCACTCCCTTGTAACTGACTCTGTGTAACCCTAGCCCCCTCCGGTGTCTATATAAACCGGAGTGTTTAGTCCGTAGGACAAGATACAATCATACCATAGGCTAGCTTCCAGGGTTTAGTCTCTACGATCTCGTGGTAGATCAACTCTGGTAATACTCATATCATCAAGAACAATCAAGCAGGACGTAGGGTATTACCTGCATCAAGAGCGCCCGAACCTGGGTAAACATCATGTCCCCTGCCTCCTGTTACCATCCGCCTTAGATGCATAGTTTGGGACCCCCTACCCGAGATCCATCGGTTTTGACACCGACATTGGTGCTTTCATTGACAGTTCCACTATGCCGTCACCGTAAGGCTTGATGGATCCTTCGATCATCGGTAATGATGCGGTCCAGGGTGAGGTTTTCCTCCCCGGACAGATCTTTGTATTCGGCGGCTTCGCACTGCGGGCCAATTCCCTTGGCCATCTGGAGCAGATCGAGAGCCACGCCCCTGGCCATCAGGTCAGGTTCGGAAACTTAAACTACACTGCCGACATTCGCGGTGACTTGAGCTTCGACGGATTCGAGTCCATGTCAGGTGCGCCGCACAATCACGACGAGCATGACATAACTCTGTCGTCGGACAGTGTTCGGGAGATTGCATCTGCAACTTCCCCGGCCTTCAATCCGGAGCAAATTGCGCCATCCAAGGACGGAGGTATAGACCCCGCCATGGAGGCCGCACTCTCAGTGGCGATGGAGCCAGATACTGACTTCACCCCCTACGAGAGCCGTGTCGCCGAACCACTGGATTCGTCTCCGGCCACGGACTCCGAGCCGCCTGCATCCGTGACTATCGAATCCGACTGGGCGTCGATCACGGAGTTCACCTCTGCGGATATCTTCTAGCATTGGCCTTTCGGCAATGTGCTAGATTCATTAAGGTCTCTCTCCTTGTCAGGAGAACCTTGGCCGAACTATGTCCGGCTAGAATGGGATGCGGACAACGAAGAAATTCGCTGCCCACCCACCACCCATTTAGTAGCCACTGTCGACGATTTAACCGACATGCTCGACTTCGACTCCGAAGACATCGACAGTATGGACGATGATGCAGGAGACGAACAGGAACCACCGCCCACAGGGCGCTGGACCGCCACCTCATCATATGATATATACATGGTGGACACCCCCAAAAAGGCAATGGCAACGAGACAGCGGAGGATGACCCCTCCAAGAAGCAACCCAAGCGCCGACGTCAGCGGCGCCGCTCTAAGTCCCGCCACAGCAAAAGAAGTGATACCAGCACAAGAGACAATAACACTCCGGATAGTGCTGAAGACAACCACAATCCCCTCCAATACAACGTAGAGCGTGAGGATGAACAAGCTAGCCCTCCAGAGCAGGTAGCAGATGGAGAACCGGAGGAGGACAATTACATGCCTCTCTCCGAAGATGAGGTGAGCCTTGGCGACGAAGAATTTATCGTGCCCGAGGATCCCGTCGAGCAGGACTGCTTCAAGCGCCGGCTTATGGCCACAACAAATATCCTAAAGAAAAAGCAACAGCAGCTTCAAACTGATCAAGACTTGCTAGTAGACAGATGGACCGAAGTCCTTGCGGTCGAGGAATACAAACTCGAGCGCTCCTCCAAGAGTTACCCAAAACGCAGGTTGCTACCTCCCCTCGAGGAGGAAGCATTGAAACCTCCGTCACTAGTGTATGATGCGGCTGACCGGTCACCGCGTGGCTGAGCCAGAGAGGCGTTTCAATCTGAAGTTCAGCCTGCACCCCGCCGCCACTCAATCAAAAATACCAAGGCCCGGGGCAACACACAGGACCTACGAGACATACTGGACAGCAGAGTAAAACTTGCAAGGTCAATATACGGGTCACGATGGTGCACGCCAACGCAGGACCGTTGCACCGGATACACTAAAGGTAAATCCAGCCGGGCCGAATACATCAGACAAGACTCATATGAACCGCCTTGTGATATCGCCCGGCACAGAGGCGCCGCACACCCCCTATGCTTCACTGATGAAGTTATCGATCATGAATTCTTGGAGGGTTTTAAACTGTAAATATCGAATTGTATGATGGTACAACAGATCCCGCTGTATGGATTGAGGATTTCCTCCTTCACATCCACATGGCTCGTGGTGATGATCTACATGCCATCAAATACCTCCCACTAAAACTCAAAGGACCAGCTCGGCATTGGCTGAATAGCTTGCCAGCAGACTCCATCGGTAGTTGGGAGGATTTGGAAGACGCATTCCTTGACAACTTCCAAGGCACTTATGTGTGACCACCGGATGTTGATGACTTGAGCCATATAACTCAGCAGCCAGGGGAATCGGCCAGGTAATTCTGGACATGGTTCCTAACTAAGAAAAACCAAATTGTCGACTGTCCGGATGCATAGGCCCTAGCGGCATTCAAGCATAACATATGTGACGAGTGGCTTGCCCACCACCTCGGCCAGGAGAAGATGAAGTCTATGGCAGCCCTTACGACACTCATGACCCGCTTTTACGCGGGCGAGGATAGCTGGCTCGCTCGCAGCAACAACACATCATGGAATCCGGGCACTTCGGATACCAAAGATGCCAACGGTAGACCACGTCGTAACAGACCAAAGCGCCGCAACAATGGCGCTAACACCGATGAGACGGCAGTCAATGCTGGATTCAGAGGCTCTAGATCCGGTCAGCCGAAAAAGCCATTCAAAAGAAGTACTCCAGCTCTGTCCAGTTTGGATTGCATACTGGATCGCTCGTGTCAAATCCACGGCACCCCCGACAAGCCAGCCAATCACACAAACAGAGAATGCTGGATGTTCAAGCAGGCCGGCAAGTTAAATGCCGAAAACAAGGACAAGGGGCTTCATAGTGATGACGAGGAGGAGCCCCGACCGCCAAACACGGGAGGACAGAAGGGGTTCCCCCCACAAGTGAAGACGGTGAACATGATATACGCAACCCACATTCCCAAGAGGGAACGGAACCGCGCACTAAGGGACGTCTATGTGATGGAGCCCGTTGCCCCAAAGTTCAACCCATGGTCAGCTTGTCCGATCACCTTTGATAGCAGGGACCACCCCACTAGTATCTGTCATGGCGGATCCGCCACACTGGTCCTAGACCCCATCATCGACGGATTTCACCTCACTCGAGTCCTTATGGACGGCGGCAGCAGCCTGAACCTGCTTTATCAGGATACAGTGCGAAAAATGGGTATAGATCCCTCGAGGATCAAACCCACAAAAACCACCTTTTAGGGCGTCATCCCAGGTGTAGAGGCCCATTGCACGGGCTCAATCACACTGGAAGTGGTCTTTGGATCTTTGCACATTCCGAAGCGAGGAGTTAATCTTCGATATCGTCCCGTTTCGCAGTGGCTATCACGCACTGTTCGGGCAAACCGCATTCACAAAATTCAACACGGTACCGCATTACGCATACCTCAAGCTCAAAATGCCAGGACCTAGGGGGGTCATAACAGTGACTGGAAACACAGAACGCTCGCTCCGCACGAAAGAGCACACTGCGGCCCTCGCAGCAGAAGCACATAGCAGCCTTTTAAGGCAAACCACTAATTCGGCGATACAGCCCCCGGACACCTTCAAGCGAGTCCGGAGTAAACTGCAACAAGATCGCCTGGCACGTTCAGACCTCGCCTAGTAATTCGGCCCCCGTCCTAGTCCCAGTCAAGCGACAAAATCCGTGCCACGTGTACATAATTACACACTGAAAATACCATGGACATAGGCGGGGGCACGATAAGGGCACGTCCCGCAATGCGGCTTAACCGCCCCAGGGGTTGTATACCTTTATCATTTTTTTCTCTTTCAGGATCTAACTCTCTGGAAGCCCTTTCCGGCAGTACGATTGCCGGACACATTACGGGAAGGAACAACCAAGGAGGCAAGAACCTAAGATGTACACGGGAACCCTCAGGTGGTCTCTAATAATAATCGATATACCCGCTTTCTACTATCCATATGCAGCTTGCCCTTGGATCGGACATGTCAAATATTCCTACTTTCTGCTTATTGCACTACTTGTACCAGTACGCTTCGATGTATTATTTAAATAACAATGCATAGCATTAGTCTATTATTGCATTATTCATCCCCTTTTTTCTTATATGTTCATTTACGACAATCTGCACCCGTGCATTCGGGTACGGTTAGTATGCCAGGGGCTTTCGTTTACCCCATAATACGGCGCGAGAAGTCCGAACACTTTCGACAGTGCGACACCCCGAACTTATAGCATTATATGCATCAACTCTAAATCATGTCTTGGGTCAATAGTTGGGTTTGCCTGGATCCCATGCTTTGGTGCCTTACGTTCCGTTATATCGGCTAAGGTAGCGGTGGGAGAACTACTGCGATTGTGTCCCGGTTCTTCCGGACAAGCACCTCAGTAGAGAATGCCGAAAACTTACTATCATGATAAGGCGAGAGCTGGTCGCTGTTCGCGAGGTCTCAAGTCCTTAAAGACTTTTTCTTCTTTGGGCGAGGGGTCGGCCTTGCCCGACTTAGGCGTGTATAGCGCCCCAAATTCGGCCTTCTGAATACTAGGGGTTCGCCAAAATTTAAAATTGTAGCCTTCTATGGCAAAGTGAGAGAGATAAAGCCTTATACTCCGATTGCCTGGTTCGTTGCGCTGAACACCTCCCTCAAAGGACCCAAAATTGGGATAAAGAGTGCTCAGGTTTATCCCGAACACCGTAGTACTAGTTACATGGGGGCAGAAGCCAACGACTAGCCAACTCTCAGATTTTATAAACGGCCGCATAGAAGGTAATATTTTAAATTAAAAAAGCGTTGCATAGCACAAATGAACTCGTTTCACATTACAGGACCACATGAGCATGTTTATTCAAAAATTACATCCCTGGCACATTCATCCGCCACAAGGCGGGAACCCTTCAGGACACTCTCATAATACATTTTGGGGCAGCGATGCTCCTTGCCCTCCGGCGGCCCCTCCTTCACCAGCTTCACGTCGTCTAGCTTCGCCCAGTGCACCTTCGCCTGGGCAAAAGCCCTGCGCGCACCCTCGATGCAGACGGACCGCTTTATGACTTCAAGCCGTGGGAAGGCATCCACAAGCCAGCCACCTCACCAGATCGAAGTAGCTACCGGGCAGGGGCACGCCAGGCCACACCCGGACTATAAGGCCCTTCATGGCCTTTTCGGCCGCCTTGTGAAGCTCGACCAATTGCTTCCGCTGGTCGCTCAAGGGCATTGGGTGTTCGGTCTCAGTATACTGAGACCAGAACAACTTTTCCGTCGAGCTCCCCTCCTCAGCTCGGTAAAACTCCACGGCATCCAGTACACTGCGTGGAAGATCTGCGAATGCTCCTAGAGAGCTCCGAACTCGGGTAAGTAAAAGGAAAGTTTCCTTCACATGCTTGCTTTGCATAATGAATGCCTTACCTGCTGCAATCTTCTTCACCACATCAATCTCCTGGAGGGCCATGTGGGCTTTAGCCTTGGCGCTCCGGGCATTTTCAAGGGCCTTCGCAAGCTCGGACTCTCGCGTATTAGAGTCAAGCTCCAAGGACTCGTGTTTTTTGGCGAGAGCCTCGAGCTCTTGGTGCACCTCGCCTACTCGGGCTTCTTGCTTTTCCCGCTTAATGCGCTCCTTGGCTGCTTTGTCTTCGGCCTCGGACAGCGCCTTCTTCAGGGTCGCCACTTCGGTCATGCCCCTGGAAAATTCATGATGATCCTATTACTTTAAACTCGAACTTCTTTTTTATATAGACAAAGGTATTTCTTAGCTTTGCTCTCCTCGAGCTGCCTCTTGGTAAGGCCGAGCTCGTCCTCAGACCGCTCTAGGTTCTGCTTTAGTGCAGAGACCTCCACAGTACGTGCGGCAGCGGCTAGAAGTGAAGCATGCACATACACATAGACATATTCTGATTAGACTCCTGAGTTATCATTTGATCCTCTATTCGGCCTTTCTTTGCAACGCCAAACAAAGCATCAGGGGCTACAGTCTATGCGGAAATATTTTTCCTATATTTTCATTGCTTACCTCAAAGCCTATTAGGAGGCTGGCACAAGCTTCGGTCAGTCTGTTTTTGGCGGACTGAACTTTCTCGATCACCACACTCATGATAGTGTAGTGCTCTTCGTCCATGGAAGCACCTTGAAGCGCTTCCAGCAAGTTATCCGGTGCGTCTGGATGGATAGAGGCCACCGGCACGGGCGGCTTGCCCATCTTAACGAGGAGTCGCCTGCTAGAGTTCGGAACCACCGAAGGTTCCGGCGCAGTGTTCGGCTGGGGGCCGTACTTGGAGCCCCTGGGAATTTTGCTCCCTTTGCACCTAGGGTCCGGAAGGTTGCTTCGAGGAGCCCCTAGGACTACCTCCCCTTGGCTTGGTGCCTTTTGAGACAACACCTCAACGTTGTCTGTAGGGCAAGGGGTGGAGGCGGTCGGAAGTGAATCGTTGTTCATATCTGACGAGTCCAAAGAACCGTCCGACGAAGACACGTCGATACGGGCTCGGGACGGGCTGCATAATCATATTCGGCGTAAGGATAAGCAGTGCAATAAAACATACCATGAATTACTATGGTATCCGAATACTTAAGACTTTGACAGGGGCTTGTCCCTGGGGAACCACTCGTCATCGCTGTGGGCGGCCGTCATGAAGCAGTCCGGGTAGGGGGTCCTTCCCTTCTTGGACCCTTCGGCCTCCCGGGTTGGGCCGACATTCCTTTTCTTGTCTCCCCCGGCTGGGGGGAGAACTTTCCTCTTCCTCCTCCTCGTTTTCGTGGGAGGAGTGTGTGTCGGAGTCATTGGACGATGAGTCCGATACAACCTTGTGTCGGAGACCCTTTCGGGTCCCCGTGGCCTTCTTCTTGGTCTTATTCACCGGCACCTCATAAGGTGCAGAAGCCAGCATCTCCGTCAGGAGAGCATCTGCAGGATCTTCAGGCAGGGGGGCTGGGTAATTGAGCTGCTCCGCTGTCTTTATCCAGCCCTGTTAATGACATGGAAGCTTAGATCCTGCACATGATTTAACTGGGCAAATAAATACCCTGTGAGATTTAAAAACTTGCCGGATTGGCACAGCGCTTTGCGCTGAGTCCGCGGTCCTCGGTGAGGGAAGGAGGTACCTCAGCGCCCTTGAACAGCACCCTCCGGACGTCCTCGTGCATCGTGTCGTAGAGCTCTCGCAGCGTCTGGTGCTTGGCTGGGTCGAACTCCCACAAATTGAATGCCCTTCATTGGCACGAGAGGATCTGGCGGAAGAGCATGACCTGGACCACGTTCACGAGCTTGATTTTCTTGCTCATCATGTTCCTGATACAGGTCTGGAGTCCGGTCAGCTCTACCGAAGAACCCCAGGACAGGCCCTTCTCTTTCCAGGAGGTGAGCCGCGTGGGGATTCCGGATCAAAATTTGGGGGCCTCCACCCAGTTGGTGTCGCACGGCTCGGTGATGTAGAACCACCTCGATTGCAACCCCTTTATGGTATCCACAAAGGTGCCCTCGAGCCAGGTGACGTTCGGCATTTTGCCCACCATGGCGCCTCCGCACTCTGCTTGCTGGCCGACCACCAACTTCAGTTTAACATTGAAGGTTTTCAGCCATAGGCCGAAGTGGGGCCTGATGCGGAGGGAGGCCTCACACAAGATGACAAACGCCGATATGTTGAGGATTAGGTTGGGGATAGATCATGAAATTCCAGCCCGTAGTAGAACATGAGCCCGCGGACAAACGGGTGGAGGGGAAATCCCAGTCCACGGAAGAAATGGGTAAGAAAAACTACCCTCTAATCTGGTAGCCGGTGCGCGATATCCGCGGCCACATATCCGGCTTTGCGATGTTCTCCTCCGTGAAGGAGCAGACCATCCACTTGCCTCCTGCTCCGGACATGCTTGGAGTGGTTTGAGAAGAAGAACGTGAACTTGGGCACTAGAGCTCGAGTGCGTGGGAATGGATAAGCAAGGAGGTAGAAGGCGTGGGTAAAAGGGGTGAATCCTTGTCCCTTTATAAGGGCGGAAGAGGCGATGCGCCTCCCCACTTCCTTGGTAAAATCTCTTATTTCCTCGGTGCCGTAATGGATGGCGCGGTTGGGTTACCCACGTTCGTATTGATGAGAATCCCGTAATAAGGGGGACACGATCTCTGCTTTGACAAGACGTGTCAAGAAAACCGCCCCGCCGTATATGCGGTGCTGGTTGAGAAAAACGGTACGAATAATGACCGGGCCATGACATGATGTCATGTTGTCGAACGTGTCAGCAAATTGGATTTGTGGAAATATTATTGTCTCTGCGGTGGTATGTGGAACTTGTTTTGCAGAGCCGGACACTATCCTTGTGTTCAGAATCTTCTATGGTGTATACGGAGGAGGAACCTGCCTTGCAATGCCGAAGACAAAACTGCGCACCGGACTCATCGTCGTTGAAGCCTGGTTCAGGGGCTACTGAGGGAGTCCTGGATTAGGGGGTCTCTGGACAGCCGGACTATATCCTTTGGCCGAACTGTTGGACTATGAAGATACAAGATTGAAGACTTCGTCTCGTGTTTGGATGGGGCTTTCCTTGGCGTAGAAGGCAAGCTTGGGAATATGGATATGTAGATCTCCTCCCTTGTCACCGACTCTGTGTAACCTTAGCCCCCTCCGGTGTCTATATAAACATGAGGGTTTAGTCCGTAGGACAAGATACAATCATACCATAGGATAGCTTCTAGGGTTTAGCCTCTACGATCTCATGGAAGATCAACTCTTGTAATACTCATATCATCAAGAACAATCAAGCAGGACGTAGGGTATTACCTCCATCAAGAGGGCCCGAACCTGGGTATACATCATGTCCCTTGCCTCCTGTTACCATCCGCCTTAGATGCACAGTTCGGGACCCCCTACCCGAGATCCGCCGGTTTTGACACCGACAGTGGTGCTATTGAACGTCCACATTAATGGCAACTTCAACCCATGAAGGGTAATGGTTGCGCTAGTCCACGGAGGGCTCCACCAATGAAGGGTCCATGAAGAAGCAACCTTGTCAATCCCACCATGGCCATTGCCCACAAAGGACTTGCCTCACTCAGGTAGATCTTCACGAAGTAGGCGATCTCCTTCCCCTTACAAACTCCTTGGTTCAACTCCACAATCTTGTCGGAGGCTCCCAAGTAACACCTAACCAATCTAGGAGACACCACTCTCCAAAAGGTAATAGATGGTGTGATGATGATGAACTCCTTGCTCTTGTTCTTCAAATGATAGTCTCCCGAACACTCAACTCTCTCTCTCTCTCTCTCATAGATTTATCTATGGTGGAAAGATGATCTCAGTGGAAAGCAACTTGGGGAAGGCTTGAGATCAAGATTCTTGTGGTTGGATTGGAATGTCTTGGTCTCAACACATGAGTAGGTCGTTCTATCTCAGAAAATAAGTAGTGAAAGTGTTGGCACGTTCTGATGGCTCTCTCTTGAATGGAGACGGGGTGGAGGGGTATATATAGCCTCCACACAAAATCCAACTGTTAAACAAATTTGACCCAACTCGGTCAGACCGAATAGAAGAACTTGGTGAGACCGATTCAGTTCAAAATGTGAACGTTAGGAATCTCGATGGGACCGACATGATAAACTTGGTGGGACCGATGTGCTACGGTTAGGGAAAAATTTCATCTCGGTGAGACCGATTGCAAGAACTCGGTGAGACCGATTTTAGCAAAGATAGTTGGTCAAGAAAACTCGGTGGAACCGGTTGCACATTTCGGTGAGACCGAAATAATTACAATATGTAACAGAGAGTTTGCAAGGCCATCTTAGTGAGACCGAGATCCCGAATGGTGAGACCGAATTTTCTAGGGTTTCTGGCAATGGCTAGGTGAAGTGAACTCGATGGCGCCGAATAGATCAAATCGGTGGGGCCGAGTTTGACTTTAGGTTTTGGACATATGTGGAAATGAGAAAGTGGTTGAGGGTTTTGGAGCAATATCATTGAGCACTTTGAGCAAGTAGACCATTAAGCAACACCTCATCCCCTTTTAATAATTTTGGCTTTCATATGGACTCAATGTGATCTTGGATCACTAAAATGAAAATGAAGTGTCTTGAGCCTTTGCCAATCTTTTTCCTTAGCATTTTGAAGGGTTTCCACATTCTCTCGTCCTTGCCACGCCATTGTTGAACTCATCTGACATATACTAGATTAAAGTATTAGTCCAACGAGAGATATAATGTAAAGATAGATAAAGATATGACATCATACATCAAAGCTTTAGATAAAGATATGAAGAGTAACAAGTAAAGATTTGGAAAGACATGTACCATGCATAGGCTCCCCCTACATGTGTGCAATCCTGTAAAGATAGAATGTAAGAGCATGTGAATGCATAAGCATGTCAGAGAAGGCAATGAGTCACATGTATCTTGGATATATGCATCGGAGCAAATGATGTAGATAAAAGGAAGTGTACCTTCATGTTCATGAATCCTTCTTGCAAACAATATGTACATCAATAAGAAATCATCATGCACATGAGTGTGATGCATATACTTACCGTGTGGTTTAGAGATGGCTTTGGAAGAGGCGAACTTGATAAAATAGGGTTAGAGAACACAAGAACATTCTAATTAAAGTAATTTCAAAAAAACACAAGAGTACCAAGACTGGGATGACATGTAATGGGTGAGTACTTAGTACTTCATTTGGATATAGTCATGTCCCCAAAGATTAAAGATATACAATGAATTCCAGATATTTTCTTCCTTAGATATGGACTGTAACTCCCCCTGAATCTGATATTGGATAATGCGACACGGTAGGGTAAGAGAAAATCGGAGCAAGGTGAAAACAGAGTATAAAACAAACAACCATATATCAATATGTCTTCCCCCTTTTAAAGACATGTGACTTCTCTCCTCTTGTTTTATTAGCATCCGGAAGAGCTAATATGTGTTCTCTCTCTCTCTATCATATGATAAGCTTTGATGTGCTCTCTTCCCCCCCTTGACATCAATTTCCATGAAGGGTTCTTCCGGAGCATGGGTCAAATAGGTTTGGTCCTTGAGACACACTACAGAGCAGTATGTAGTTTAACATGCGGGTAGAGGATACGGATCATTGAGTGTAGCTAGAGAACAAATGAGATATGCAATGGCAAAAGGTTTTCTCAGTAGTGAAACCGGTAAAGCCGGTCTGTTTTCATCGGTGACACCGAGTTGGCAGTGTCATCGATGAGGCATATCGGTCAGACCGCGTTAGTCCTCGTCGGTTGTACTGATGAACTATCTACAAGTAATCCATGTAGTCCAGTCTAGCCGGTAGGCATGAATTGGTGAGTCTGAGTTCAATGTAGAGGAAAAATCTTGTCATCTCAGCTCACTTGGGAATTGGAATCTCACAAATATTTGCAAGGAATTAACGAAAAGATTTGCAAGAAAAAAAGAAACACACAAAAGAAAAGAGATCTAGATGAAGTTTTTTTATAAGGGGAACACGACGGCAAGAATCATATGCAAAAACATAAGGCAAAGAAACACTAGAGAACTTCATCTAGAGGGGTGTGGTGACAAAGTCACCTATGTTAGAGTATATTCACCGAGGAGTCAAGTCATAGCACTTGATCGTAGATCATACTCATCGTTTAAGCTCAAAATGGGGTTACCATTTTTTGTTTAAGAATTTCGATGTATTAATATCTCATTGAGTTGCTTTGACATGGAGTAAAGCTTCTTTAAGATGGAATAACATAACTTGGGTGGTGTTGATCTTGATCGTGTAGTCGAACTTGTGTTGGATACTCGATGTCGATGTAGTTCATCAAGAGTTTGGAGCACCACTTGTAATTTGAGTTCATCTTCCTAGATGGGTTAGTCTTGCATGGAAGAGCGCTTGTGTATCCAAAATGAAAATCACGAATTTTCTTATATAGAATTTGTCAAAGGATATGTTGAGCGGATTCATGCTTCCTTTTATTCAACAACCATATAGTAGAAACTTGGTGATGTAGAGATTGCTCATGATGTGAGTGGCTTACAATCTCATAGATTTGGGATCATCCAAGTACCTACAAGGGTTAGATAACATGCAAGGATACAAGTATAGATCCAAGACATATGATCATCATCATAAGAGAAATATCAAGGATTAGTCACAAAAGGCGCATGCCTTGTATGTATCCAAATGGAGTTTCTACTCCAGGTTTGAGGCATCAATGATGTTCAATTCACCTCTCAAACGGCAAAATACTTTATCATCAAGAGGTTTGGTGAATATATCTGCCAATTGCTTCTCTGTACGAACATGTTTAAGATTGATGTCTCCTTTAGCAACATGTGTCGGCGTTCTAGGAACGGGGGTCCCCAGACTTTCCTGCCTGCGGCCCGCGGCATGGCTGAGCCAGCAGGCCGTACGGCCCATCTTCATCAACAAAGCATCCAAGACCCTCGCAAGGGTCCAAGCCTCACGAGGCGGACGACACAAGACCTACTCCCGAGCGGCATAGTCGGGTAGGCTCGCGAGGAGCGGAGATATCAAGGCGAGGCGAACCTCACGAGGCTCTCATGACGTGAGCCATGACGATCGACACCAGGCGGGTGCCAGGCGGGCGCCAGCGCGCGCAGCATCCTTGTTTCCCCTTTGGTGCAAAGGAGGCAAGCGGAGCAGCGGAATACCGAGGTCTCAGGCAAAGGTTTCCATTTCGGTGCAACAAGACCAAGACCATGGACTGCAAGACAGATGTCATCGTGGAGCCCAAGACAGCGTCACCACCAGAGCTTTGTGCAGGCGAAGACTACTTTTGTCAGGATGGCTCGTACTAGCTATCCCCCTTCAAATTAGCTCGCCATTGTTGGCTCCCTTCCCGCTCGATATTTAGGAAGAGGACCAGGGCCTCTATAAATAGGACTAGCCACCACCATAGTAGAGAGGGGAGATCGGGTAGAGATCTCATCAGACCCAGAGACACACCACAAGTTCATACGCACAAGAACACCTCAACCTCAGGAGGCTGTTCTTCCCCTTGTACTGTTCTTCATCAGCCCAAGAGGCAATCCACCACCACCACACTGGAGTAGGGTATTACACCACAAGGGTGGCCCGAACAAGTATAAACCCCGTGTCATTCTATGTTGTGAGTTCGTCGAGTTCGTCCGCAAGATCTTAGCGAGCTAGAGCATAGATCGGTAGGAGGGAAAGACTTCGCGCGCACCCCAGTGTTCGAACCTTAAGGGTTAGACGGAGCCCCACATCTGACTTTTGGCGCGCCAGGTAGGGGTGCGCCGGGGCTTCTCTCCACCAACCAGCGCCCCGTGCCGCCGCACTACACTCCCATGGTAGGTGCCCCGCCACCAACCTGTACGGTCAACGCCAGCAGCAGGCAGTCTGGGTATCGAGCCCTGGCCCCCGCTCTGCGGCGAGTGAAGTGGCAGGCCAAGTTCAGGTCGGAGATGCCGCCGCGTTACGATGGCGTGGCAGACTCGGTGCTGTTCCTGCTAGCATACGAGGAGGCCGTCCTCGAAGCCAGAGGCGACAACAAGATCATGGCAAACTTGTTCCCCCTGGCCCTCGCCGGTGAGCTGCGCGCTTGGTGCTCAACCTCCCGGGATCCACGGTGACGTCCTGGGGGGAACTCGCGGTGCCGGCACACCACGCAGTCGCGGCACTGCTGGGTGGCTCCCAAGCACCTCCTTCAGATCACCACGTCAAGCCTTTCTTCCGTCGGATTGGGGCAGCCTGCAAGTGCCCGGGGCTCCACCGGGTTGGGCTGCGCGATCCGCGGAGACAATCCTCCATCGCGGGACCCTCCGATCAGACTCAGAATCCCGACGCACAAGACATTTCAACAATGGTAAAACAAAACTAGCAAGACCGCATGATAGTAGCCGTGCGTATCTCGTCCTAGGCCATGACGGATGAGCGAAGCATACAGGATCCAGATACCCCAAGTTTCCTAGGGGCGGTTCCACACGGTGCTCTAGTTTGGACCAACACTCATGAGGAGCACTGGCCTGGGTTGTTAAATAAGAATCCTCGGGTTAATTACTTCCTATGCAAGTTTTAGTTGTTATTAGGAAAATTGTAAACCAATGTTGGGCCTTGCTGGAAGAGTTTTATTCAAAGTGAACTGTCAAGAGGGGCCCAAAAACCCTCACCGTGGTAGGGACACAAAAATCAAGGAACGAAACACTGGTATGACGGAAACTAGGGCGGCAAGAGTGGAACAAATCACCGAGCAAAAGGCCAAGCCTTCCACCCTTTACCAAGTATATAGATGCATTAATTCAATAAGAGATATTGTAATATCCCAACATATCCATGTTCCAACATGGAACGCTATAAGAGGGGTGCTACCTCTTGAGCATGCGTTGGTTTTCCCTTGAAGAGGAAAGGGTGCCGCAGCAAAGTAGCGTAAGTATTTCCCTCAATTTGGACAACCAAGGTATCAATCCAGTAGGAGATTACACGCAAGTACCTCATACCTGCACAAACAAAAAAGAACCTCACAACCAACGCGATAAAGGGGTTGTCAATCCCTTCACGGTCACTTACAAAAGTGAGATCTGATAGAGATAATAAGATAGATATTTTTGGTATTTTTATTGTATATATTGGAAAATAAACATTGCAAAATAAACAACGATAGAAATAGCAAGTTGATAGGAAAATAATATGATGGAAGATAGACCCGGGGGCCATAGGTTTCACAAGTGGATTCTCTCAAGATAACAAATTCTACGGTGGGTGAACAAAATAATGTCAAGCAATGCATGGAGAAGCGCATAGTTATGAGAATATCTAGGCATGATCATGTATATAGGCATGATGTCCGTGACAAGCAGACCGAAATGATTCTGCATCTACTACTATTACTCCACACATCGATCGCTATCCAGCATGCATCTAGAGTATTAAGTTCATAAGAACATAGTAACGCATTAGGCAAGATGACATGATGTAGAGGGATAAACTCAAGAAATATGATATAAACTCCATATTTTTATCCTCGGTGGAAAAAATACAATATGTGCCTTGCTGCCCCTGCTGTCACTGGGAAAGGACACCGCAATATTGAACCCAAAGCTAAGCACTTCTCCCATTGCAAGAAAGATCAATCTAGTAGGCCAAACCAAACTGATAATTCGAGGAGACTTGCAATGATATTTAAATCATGCATAAAAGAATTCAGAGAAGAATCAAATATTGTTCATAGATAATCTTGATCCTAAACCGACAATTCATCGGATCTCGATAAACACACCGCAAAAAGAATTACATCGAATAGATCTCCAAGAGAATCGAGGAGAACATTGTATTGAGATCCAAAGAGAGAGAAGAAGCCATCTAGCTAATAACTATGGACCTGAAGGTCTGTGGTAAACTACTCACACATCAGTGGAGAGGCTATGGTGTTGATGTAGAAGCCCTCTGTGATCGATTCCCCCTCCGACGGAGTGCCGGAAAAGGCCCCAAGATGGGATCTCACGAGTACAGAAGGTTGCGGCGGTGGAAATAGGGTTTCGTGGTGCTCCAGAATGTTTTCGAGGTATATGGGTATATATAGGAGGAAGAAGTATGTCAGTGGAGCTGGGAGGGGCCCACGAGGGTGGGGGGCGCGCCCTCCTGCCTCGTGGCCTCCTCGCTTCTTTCTTGACGTCCACTCCAAGTTTCCTAGATCAGATTTGTTCCAAAAATAACTCTCCCGAAGGTTTCATTCTATTTGGATTCCGTTTGATATTCCTTTTCTGTGAAACACTGAAATAGGCAAAAAAACAATAATTTGCATTGGGCCTTTGGTTAGTAGGTTAGTCCCAAAAATAACATAAAAAGGTATATTAAAGCCCATTAAACATCTAAAACAGATAATATAATAGCATGGAACTATCAATAATTATAAATACGTATCAAGCATCCCTGTCGGCGTTCTGGGAACGGGGGTCCCCAGACTTGCCTGCCTGCGGCCTGCGGCGTGGCTCAAAGGGGGGCCCAGCGCGGCCCATCTTCATCAACACAGACCCAAGACCCTCGCGAGGGGCCAAGCCTCGCGGGGCGGATGACACGAAGCTTCCTCAGGCACGGCCTCATCAGGCTGGCTCGCGAGGAGGCGGAGAAATCAAGGCGGGGTACCTCACGAGGTGCCCGTGACGCAAGCCATGACGACCAAGGGTGCCAGGCGGGCGCGAGCCCGCGCAGTGTCCTCCTTTCCTCTTTGGTGCAAATGGAGCAAGTGCAGGCGAGAGCATCAAGCAAAGGCACCCGTTTTGGTGCAACGAGACCAAGACCAGCCCAACGGCAGGGAGGGAGTCATTGTGGAGCCCAAGCCAGCGTCACCACTAGAGTCTTTGGCACGCGAGGACCAACTTTAGTCAGGATAAGTGTACCCGATGTTCCCCTTCAAAATGGCCAATTGTTGGCGCCCTTCCCGCTCAATATTTGGGAAGAAGCCCAGGGCCTTTGCCTATAAATAGGACTAGCCACCCTCAGACGAGGAAAAGGAGAAGAGAGACCAAGAGAAGAAAAAGAGATCATCAGGATAGGGAGGAGATGAGAGGGATGAGATAAGAGGAGAAGATCAGATCGGCAAGAGAGAGAGAGAGAAGGGTGAGTGAACTCCTCCTAGCAGTTCATCGCCCCAGCCAAGAACAGACCCTCGCGAGGCTGTTCTTCCTTGTATTGCTCATCATCATTAGCCCAAGAGGCAATCCACAAAACCACTCTGGAGTAGGGTATTACACCACAACGGTGGCCCGAACCAGTATAAACCCTGTGTCTCTTGTGTTGTTCTTTCCAAAGCTTAGATCTTAGCGAGGCGGTGGGGTGCAGGTAGGTAGAAGGCGAAATATCCGCGCGCACCCCAGTGTTCGAACCTCAAGGGTCTGCCGGAACCCGAAATCCGCCATTTGGCGCGCCAGGTAGGGGTGCGCAGGAATTCGTCTTCCACCGCCCCGTACTCCTCCGACCATCGCGTCCATGTCTGACGCTCGTCGGGCCCGCGCCGAGCGCCGAGCGCCGAGACGCTCTCGCCTCTCACGTCGCCCAGACGGCTCCCGTCGGCGGGTGTCCTCGCCGTTCCCCGTCACCTGCCGTCAACGCCGCCACCGGCCCGGCGGGAAACGATCAGCAAGCGTCGTCTCAGCACCCGTCCGTGCGGCAAGACGGCCGCACCGCTACTGCCTCGCTCACCCCAGCTGGTTCTTCGTCCCGCGCGCTCCGCGCACCCATGGAGGCTCTAGCTGCGCTCATCGCGGCAAACGAGCTATTGCGCTACCGTCCCGTCGACGACGTCTACGAAGAGTGGCTCGACCGCATCGCCGAGCTCGTCCGCGCCGCAGGGGGCTCTCCTGCGCCGTCCGTTCCACTGCACCGCACCCCGCCCTGCGCGGGCAACGAAGCTCCGGGGGCGCCCCAGCCGCCTCCTCCTCAAGAAGGCGCCCAGGCCCCAAGGCGCGTGGCCCCTGGGCAGAACCCGCTCCGTCGGGTGCCAGCACGGCAAGAGCAGAGCTGCCAAGAAGTCCCTCGCCCGAAAGAAGCTGCCCAGGCGCTCCCTGCTCCAGCACGTCGCGACCATGCTCCTGCTCCCGCACGGCAAGACCTCGCGCTGCTCCCAGCTGCAGCGTGTGTGGACTTGCAAGACCAAGCTCTCCGTCACCCAAGGTCTCCTGTTGCCACAGCAGGCTGCCGTGCCTTCACCACCGAGCTGCGCAGCGTCGCGTGGCCCAGCAAGTTCAAGCCAGACCTACCTCCTGTTACGACAGCACGACCGACCCTGCGGAGTTCCTCCAGCTCTATGAGCTGGGCATCGAAGCTGCCAACGGAGATGAGAAGGTCATGGCGAACTGGTTTCCCATGGCGCTCAAGGACGGGGCCCGCACCTGGCTCCTGAACCTAGCTCCAGGAACGATCTCCTCCTGGGACGAGATGCACACCCGCTTCATCGCCAACTTCCAAGGTACTCGCGACCGGCCACCCACAGTGAGCGACATGCGCCGCATCAAGCAACAACCCGGAGAGACCCTACAGAAGTACATCCAGCGCTTCAACAACGCACGCCTCAAGATTCCCAAGGTGACCGAGGAGGCCATCATCTCAGCCTTCTCCGACGGCATGTAGGGTCGCCAATTGTCGGATTTCGGGTTCTAGCGCCACGAAATCGGATGTCGGATTTCGGGTTCCAGCGCCCCGACGGCGTGCAGGGTCGCCAAATGTCTGAGGCCATCATCTCAGCCTTCTCCGATGGCATGGCCCCCTCGGCGGAACCCGCTCCGTCAGGTGCCAGCGCGGCAAGAGCAGAGCTGCCAAGAAGTCCCTCGCTCGCAAGATGCTGCCCGGGCGCTCCCTGCTCCAGCACGTCGCGACCATGCTCCTGGTCCCGCACGGCAAGACCCCGCGCTGCTCCCAGCTGCAGCGCGTGGGGACCTGCAAGACCAAGCTCTCCGTCACCCAAGGCCTCCTGTGGCCACAGCACACTGTCGTGCCTTCACCACCGAGCTGCGCAGCGTCGCATGGCCCGGCAAGTTCAAGCCAGACCTGCCTCCTCGTTACGACGGCATGATCGACCCTCCGGAGTTCCTCCAGCTCTATGAGATGGGCATCGAAGCTGCCAACGGAGACGAGAAGGTCATGGCGAACTGGTTTCCCATGGCGCTCAAGGACGGGGCCCGCACCTGGCTCCTGAACCTAGCTCCAGGCACGATCTCCTCCTGGGATGAGATGCGCACCCGCTTCATCGCCAACTTCCAAGGTAATCGCGACCGGCCACCCGCCGTGAGCGACATGCACCGCATCAAGAAACAACCCGGAGAGACCCTGCAGAAGTACATCCAGCGCTTCAACAACGCACGCCTCAAGATTCCCAAGGTGACCGAGGAGGCCATCATCTCAGCCTTCTCCGACGGTGTGCAGGGTCACCAAATGTCGGATTTCGGGTTCCAGCGCCCCGAAATCGGATGTCGGATTTCGGGTTCCAGCGCCCCAACGGCGTGCAGGGTCGCCAAATGTCTAAGGCCATCATCTCAGCCTTCTCCGACGGCGTGGCCCCTGGGCGGAACCCGCTCCGTCAGGTGCCAGCGCGGCAAGAGCAGAGCTGCCAAGAAGTCCCTCGCCCGCAAGAAGTTGCCCGGGCGCTCCCTGCTCCAGCACGTCGCGACCATGCTCCTGCTCCCGCACGGCAAGACCCCACGTTGCTACCAGCTGCAGCGCATGGGGACCTGCAGGACCAAGCTCTCCGTCACCCAAGGCCTCCTGTGGCCACAGCAAGCTGTCGTGCCTTCACCACCGAGCTGCGCAGCGTCGCGTAGCCCGGCAAGTTCAAGCCAGACCTGCCTCCTCGTTACGACGGCACGACCGACCCTGCGGAGTTCCTCCAGCTCTATGAGCTGGGCATCGAAGCTGCCAACGGAGACAAGAAGGTCATGGCGAACTGGTTTCCCATGGCGCTCAAGGACGGGGCCTGCACCTGGCTCCTGAACCTAGCTCCAGGCACGATCTCCTCCTGGGACGAGATGCGCACCTGCTTCATTGCCAACTTCCAAGGTACTCGTGACCGGCCACCCGCCGTGAGCGACATGCGCCGCATCAAGCAACAACCTGGAGAAACCCTGCAGAAGTACATCCAGCACTTCAACAACGCACGCCTCAAGATTGCCAAGGTGATCGAGGAAGCCATCATCGCAGCTTTCTCCGACGGCGTGCAGGGTCGCCAAATGTCGGATTTCGAGTTCCAGCGCCCCGAAATCGGATGTCGGATTTCGTGTTCCGGCGCCCCGAAATCGGTTGTCGGATTTCGGTTTCCAGCACCCCGATGGTGTGTAGGGTCGCCCAATGTCTGAGGCCATCATCTCAGCCTTCTCCGACGGCGTGGCCCCTGGGCGGAACCCGCTCCGTCAGGTGCCAGCGCGGCAAGAGCAGAGCTGCCAAGAAGTCCCTCGCCCGCAAGAAGCTGCCCGGGCGATCCCTGCTCCAGCACGTCGCGACCATGCTCCTTCTCCCGCACGTCAAGACCCCGCGCTGCTCCCAGCTGCAGCGCGTGGGGACCTGCAAGACCAAGCTCTCTGTCACCCAAGGCCTCCTGTGGCCACAGCAGGCTGTCGTGCCTTCACCACCGAGCTGCGCAGTTTCGCGTGGCCCAGCAAGTTCAAGCCAGACCTGCCTCCTCGTTACAACGGCACGACCGACCCTGCGGAGTTCCTCCAGCTCTATGAGCTGGGCATCGAAGCTGCCAATGGAGACGAGAAGGTCATGGCGAACTGGTTTCCCATGGCACTCAAGGATGGGGCCTGCACCTGGCTCCTGAACCTAGGTCCAGGCACGATCTCCTCCTGGGACGAGATACGCACCCGCTTCATCGCCAACTTCCAAGGTACTCGTGACCGGCCACCCGCCGTGAGCGACATGCGCCGCATCAAGCAACAACCCGGAGAGACCCTGCAGAAGTACATCCAGCGCTTCAACAATGCACGCCTCAAGATTCCCAAGGTGACCGAGGAGGCCATCATCTCAGCCTTCTCCGACGGCGTGCGCGACATCAAGATGAAGGAGGAGCTGGCGATGCATGAAGACCTATGCACTTCCTTGGAGCTGTTCAAATTGGCGACCAAGTGCGCCAGGGCTGAGGAAGGGCGTCTCTCCCTCCTCGAGCTACCTGCCGTAGACCCAGAAGAGAAGAAGCCCAAGGCCAAGGATGTGAAGCGCAAGGGGGCTGCCGTGCTCGCGGCAGAACTGGACACCAAGCGGGGCAGAGACCAGCCCGAATCTTCCAAGGGCATTCGGTACTGTGTGTACCACGACCTCCACACCCACAACACCAACGAATGTCAAGAGCTCCGAGCCGTGCGAGAAGGAAGGATCGGCCGTCGTCCCGACTGCGGTGACCGGGGCTACGGTCGAGGAGGAGGAAGAAACACAGGACGCTGGGAAGACCGCTGCCCGCGCCAAGGGTGGTGCGATCGACCTCGCGAGGATCGCTGGCAAGACCTGCCTCGCAAGGGAGACCGGAGGGATCAACCTCACGAGGATCGCCCGCAAGGCAACGCAGGCCTCCATCCACTGCCGCCGCAGCCAAGGAGAAACGAGGACCGCCATCAGGACGAGGGGCTGGGGGCTTCTAGGAGCCGCGCGAGATCGCCTGCATCCTGGGCGGGGCTCAAGCCCCAGCCTCTCAGCGCATCTTCAAGCAGTTCGCCCGCGAAGTGAATGCAGTCCTCCCCAAGCCCGAAGCCACGCGCCCTCTCAGGTGGTCAGCATGCGCCATCACGTTCAGCTCAGCGGATCAGCTTAAGTGTGCGGCCACGGCCGGAGTCCTCCCGATGCTTTGTTCCCCAATCATCAGCAACGTGCTGGTCACCAGGACCCTCATCGATGGCGGGGCAGGGCTCAACGTCCTGTCTGTGGAAACATTCAACAATCTCCAAGTGCCCTACAACCAGCTTCAGCCAACCAAGCCTTTCTCCGGAGTCACCGACGGCTCCACGGTCCCGATTGGGCAGGTCCGCCTCACTGTCACCTTCGGAGCGCACAACAATTACCGCACCAAGCTCATCGACTTCGACGTCGCTCACATTCGCCTGTCGTACAATGCCATCCTTGGGTACCCAACGCTGGCCAAGTTCATGGCCGTGACTCACCATGGCTACAACGTCCTCAAGATGCCAGGAAGTGGCGGAGTCATCACGGTGCCCTGTGAAGAGAAGGACGCGGTGTGTTCCCTAGAACGAGCCTTTCAGGACGCATCACTGGAAGACCCGGATCGCGGAAGCAGGAGGCTTCCCGAGGCCACCCCCAAGAAGAAGAAGACACCGTCCGACCCGGCTCCTCAGGAGGCAGGCCCCTCAGGGCCCGCGCCTGCCCAGGGGGAACCTCCTTCCATTGCATAGGAAAGCGCGCCCGGCGCCCTCCTCAGGCAGGGCTCAGGGGCTCTCCCCTGGAGGGCCACCGACCTGGCCAGGGACATGAGGGAGGCGCTTGGGCACCACATGGAGGCGTGTATCGAAGCACGTTTCCCTCAAGAAGGAGTAAGGCAAGGAGGGCCAGACCCTCAGGAGTTCGTCAGCAAGGCCATTCAGGAGCTACAGGAGTCAAGAGTCATGAGAGGCGGCCGCCGCCTACCAGCTGTGGCTCCCCATCCAGGCGAGGATGGTGGGCTGCGCGTCTCCATCGACATACCAGGGCTCAATCGAGTTGCCTCTTTGGAACGCCTCTGGCCCTCGTGAGTGGGGCACTGCGTAGGTCCACCCCACAACTACGTTCGCATGCCTTACGGCTTGCCAGGCGTGGCTACCACGTACCAGCGCCTCATGAGGGGCATCATGGAGGCTCAACAGGTCAGGCGTTCCGCAGCCCTGGCGGAGATGGAGATGGTCCGCGAGGAGCCACCAGCGCCTCCGGAGCCTCCCGAGGCCCCTGGGCCTGGGGGCTCGTGAGGATCGGCTTCCGCAGCCCACCGAGTCTGCTACACCAATGCTGCTTCATCCTCAACATCATCAGGTGACATCTTTCAAGTTTCATTTCCAGCTGGGAGCGCCCCCCAGGGCTCCATTATTCCCAGGCCGCGTGGGTCCGTCCCTGCGGCATGTATCCCTTTTATTTCATGTTGTTAGCTTACTTTGTTGGGGCGCCCCTCGGGCTGCATCATCCCCAAGTCGCTCGGGCCTGACCCAGTGATGTCCGCCTTCCCAGCATCTATTTGAATGAATCCACTCCTTCGCGGCTAATGTGTTTGACCTAGTTGCCCGCTCAACTGACGCCAACTGACGGAGCTGCTCCCAAAACGGCACGGCGCTTGCGCATGGGTCCGTCCCTGCAACGCCGACAAACCTGAATGGCTGAGCTCTAGCCGCGACAGCCCCACATGGCGCCACCTCGTCAAGCCTTCAGTGCCTCATCGCCTCTCGGAAGCAACCAACGGCTGACTGTCAATTGTCATGGCAACCCCTCGTTCTTTCTATGATGGATCTACAGGATCTCCTAAAGGACCTGCGCCAAGCGAGGCCCTTGCGGTGTCTCCTTCACTCTCACCCGCGCGAACCGCATGCACGTTAAAGGGGGGGGGTGCCTGGGCATCATGACTCAGGGCTCCTACTGGCTCTCCAGCCCTCACCCTCTGGCCTTGTCCACGGCATCGCGACCTGGCATACCAGCGACGGCTGAGACTCGCTCGAGTGCCGAGACCCGAGGACGTAGAGTAGAAAGGGGAGCAAAGGAGAGGGGAGGGACATGCAAGGACCTCGCCGAGCAACCTCACGCCTGCCGATGCACGGACCCGGCGACACACCAGGGAGCGGTCCCTGATTCTCGAGATAAGTCACCACCCGGAAGCACCAGCTACCGTGGCACCATCCCCGCACCTAATGCAATCCCGTGTTAGCGATGTCGCTCTCCTTTCTCACCGAACGACGGCTGCTTGAGTGCCAAAGGGGACCTCCTGAGCATCGTGACTCAGGGGCTCTTACCTGACCCCGGGTCGCTCACCTCCTGGCCTTGACCACGGCATCGTGACCTGGCATACCAGCGACGGCTGAAGCCGCCTTGCGACTGGGACCTGTCGGCGCAGAGCACCAAGCCCTCGTGAGGTTCGAAAGGGAGAACTGAGCTAAGATGGAATGAGCAACTCACACAATTCTACGACAAGGGTTATATTAACAAACAGGATCACACGCACCTTACAAGCCCCCACGGGACGCGTCTTTGATTCCTCGCAGGGAATAGATCCTAAAAGGGCGCTAACTACACACGCCCCTACAAAAGACGCCATCATCAACAGTGGGCCGTCAAGCATCGACACCAACCCCATCCAGATCAGAGTCAGCGACGGCCTGACGAGCCCACCCTACTCCAGGAGCGGCGCCGACTCGGGGGCTCATAGCTGTCGTCGCTCGTCTCCGGAGTCGCGAAGAGCTCGCTGGAGTCGCTGGATCCTCCGACGCCTTTGCCGCCTGAGGAGCCGCCAAGGGAGCGGTCGGCGGGCCTAGTCGTCATCGTAGCAGGGTCCCGACCACCTATCCCGGGGCAGCACTCCAGCCGGCGCCCGTTCGCATCGAAGACCTTGAAGAACATCACCGAAGCACCGCCGTACTCCAAGTGGATCGCGAAGGCGCCTCTCGTCCTGCAAACCCGGGCTATTTCGCCCCAGCCTCGAGTAATGAAGACCTCGCCCGGGGCAACGACCGCGACCTCTGCCTCGGTCGCGAGGGTGTTGCAGCCGGCGTGCTGCAGCCAAAGCTCCAGGAGCTCTCCCTGCGGGATGATGGAGGCGAAGAAGGGAGGAAGGTGAATCCAAGACCGAGGAGGCATGGTGGCGTGGAGCACGAACTCTCGGGAGGAGCCCCCGGTGTGGACCCTAGGGGGGACGACCCACACCTTCGTGACCCGTCGGCGCCGACGGCGGCGCCGCCCGTGGCGATCAGCATCGACTCCTTCAAAGCCCTCGATGTGGGCGTACAAGGGAAGTGGGAACCCCGGCGGTGGCCGCTCGCACCAGGGCCTCGACACCACCTAATGGGCCCCCTCGTCCCGGCGGCGGGGGGCGAGCCGATTCTTCGGCGGGAGCAGGCCTGGTTCCTCCCGGGGAGCCTTTCCCTTCTCTGCCGGCGAGAACCGGCGGATCGGAGCCATCGCAGCAAGACGGAGCAAGGACCGGGAAGAAGGAGAAGCAAGAAGAGATGGACTGGAAGGGCGCGTGCCGTTCCGTACTTATAGCCGGCGAAGGCCAACCATCGACCTCCACGATTGCAGGTAATCATGACCCGCTTTGCATGCAGGGACTTGTCCAGTCCGTGCAGTTGCCGAGGCGCCGTGGGGAAGTGGAGACGCCCACGCCCAATCAACCGCCGCGTGGCGCCCAAGGCCGCAGGTTGTTAGGGCCCGCGGCGCTTCGCTCTTGCCCTTTCGCCTCCCTGCACGGCCAAGTCCAGGCGCGCCTTGGGCCCGGGGGCTACTGTCGGCGTTCTGGGAACGGGGGTCCCCAGACTTGCCTGCCTGTGGCCTGCGGCGTGGCTCAAAGGGGGCCCAGCACGGCCCATCTTCATCAACACAGACCAAAGACCCTCGCGAGGGGCCAAGTCTCGCGGGGCGGATGACACGGAGCTCCCTCAGGCATGGCCTCATCAGGCTGGCTCGCGAGGAGGTGGAGAAATCAAGGCGGGGTACCTCACGAGGTGCCCGTGATGCAAGTAATGACGACCAAGGGTGCCAGGCGGGCGCGAGCCTACGGAGTGTCCTCCTTTCCTCTTTGGTGCAAAGGGAGCAAGCGCAGGCGAGAGCATCAAGCAAAGGCACCCGTTTCAGTGCAATGAGACCAAGACCAGCCCAACGGCAGGGAGGGAGGCATTGTGGAGCCCAAGCCAGCATCACCACCAGAGTCTTTGGCAGGCAAGGACCAACTTTAGTCAGGATAAGTGTACCCGATGTTCCCCTTCAAAATGGTCAATTGTTGGCGCCCTTCCCGCTCAATATTTGGGAAGAGGCCCAGGGCCTTTGCCTATAAATAGGACTAGCCACCCTCAGATGAGGAAAAGGAGAAGAGAGACCAAGAGAAGAAAAAGAGATCATCAGGATAGGGAGGAGATGAGAGGGATGAGATAAGAGGAGAAGATCAGATCGGCAAGAGAGAGAGAGAGAAGGGTGACTGAACTCCTCCTAGCAGTTCATCGCCCCAGCCAAGAACAGACCCTCGTGAGGCTGTTCTTCCTTGTATTGCTCATCATCATCAGCCCAAGAGGCAATCCACCAAACCACATTGGAGTAGGGTATTACACCACAATGGTGGCCCGAACCAGTATAAACCCTGTGTCTCTTGTGTTGTTCTTTCCATAGCTTAGATCTTAGCGAGGCGGTGGGGTGCAGGTAGGTAGAAGGCGAAATCTCCGCGCGCACCCCAGTGTTCGAACCTCAAGGGTCTGCCGGAACCCGAAATCCGACAATCTCCAAGCTTAGTTCCAGCTCGTCCTCGAGTAGGTAAATGATAAAAACAGAATTTTTCATGTGGAATGCTACCTAGCATAATTCTCAATGTAATTTTCTTTATTGTGGCATGAATGTTCAGATCCGAAAGATTCAAGACACAACTTTAATATTGACATAAAAATAATAATACTTCAAGCATACTAACAAAGCAATCATGTCTTCTCAAAATAACATGGCCAAAGAAAGTTATCCCTACAAAATCATATAGTCTGGTTATGCTCTATCTTCATCACACAAAGTATTTAATCATGCACAACCCCGATGACATGCCAAGCAATTATTTCATCCTTTTTATGTTCTCAAACTTTTTCAATCTTCACGCAATACATGAGCATGAGCCATGGATATAGCACTATAGGTGGAATAGAATGGTGGTTGTGGAGAAGACAAAAAAGGAGAAGATAGTCTCACATCAACTAGGCGTATCAACGGGCTATGTGAGTAAATAGGGATTGCCATGCAAAGGATGCACTAGATCTGTAAGTGTATGAAAGCTCAACAAAAGAAACTAAGTGGGTGTTCATCCAACTCGCTTGCTCACGAAGACCTAGGGCATTTTGAGGAAGCTCATCATTGGAATATACAATCCAAGTTCTATAATGTAAAATTCCCACTAGTATATGAAAGTGACAACATAAGAGACTCTCTATCATGAAGATCATGGTGCTACTTTGAAGCACAAGTGTCGTAAAAGGATAGTAACATTGTCCATTCTCTCTTTTTCTCTCATTTTTTTATTTGGGCCTTTTCTCTTTCTTTTTATGGCCTCTTTTATCTTTTTCTTTTTCGTCCGGGGTCTCATCCCGACTTGTGGGGGAATCATAGTCTCCATCATCCTTTCCTCACTTGGGACAATGCTCTAATAATGATGATCATCACACTCTTATTTACTTGCAACTCAAAAATTACAACTTGATACTTAGAACAAAATAAGACTCTATGTGAATGGTTACAGCAGTGTACCGGGATGTGCACTGAATCAAGAGTGACATGTATGAATGAATTATAAAGGTGGCTTTGCAACAAATACGATGTCAACTACATGATCATGTAAAGAAATATAAGTGAATCATGAGAGATCAATAATTTCTATAAAATAAAACAACCACCGTGCTCTTAAAGATATAAGTGAAGCACTAGAGCAAAATTATCTAACTCAAAAGATATAAGTGAAGCACATAGAGTATTCTAATAAATTCCGATTCATGTGTGTCTCTCCAAAAGGTGTGTACATCAAGGATGATTTTGGTAAACTAAAAAGCAAAGACTCAAATCATACAAGACGCTCAAAGCAAAACACATATCATGTGGTGAATAAAAATATAGCCTCAAGTAAAGTTACTGATGGAAGAAGACAAAAGAGGGGATGCCTTCCAGGGCATGCCCAAGCTTAGGCTTTTGGTTGTCCTTGAATTTTACCTTGGGGTTCCTTGGGCATCCCCAAGCTTAGGCTATTGCCACTCCTTATTCCAAAATCCATCAAATCTTTACCCAAAACTTGAAAACTTCACAACACAAAACTCAACAGAAAAATCTCATGAGCTCCGTTAGTATAAGAAAACAAACCACCACTTCAGGGTACTGTAATGAACTCATTCTTTGTTTATATTGGTGTAAAAACTACTGTATTCCAACTTCTCTATGGTTCATAGCCCCTGATATTAGCCATAGATTCATCAAAATAAGCAAACAACACAGGAAAAACAGAATCTGTCAAAACAGAACAGTCTACACAAATCTGTAGGTTTCGAATACTTATGTAACCCCGAAAATTATGAAATAAGCTGGTGTACGTTAGGAATTTGTCTATTAATCATCTGCAAAAAGAATCAACCTAATCGCACTCTCCAGTAAAAAATGGTAGCAAATCTCGTGAGCGCTAATGTTTCTGTTTTTTACAGCAAGATCGCAAATTCTTCCCCCAAGTCTTCCCAAAGGTTCTACTTGGCACAAACACTAATTAAAAACATAAAACCACATCTAAACAGAAGCTAGATGAATTATTTATTACTAAATAGGAACAAAAAATATAAGAAACACAAATAAAATTGGGTTGCCTCCCAACAAGCGATATCGTTTAACGCCCCTAGCTAGGCATAAAAACAAGAACAGGTCTAGGTATTGCCATGATAATGATAAGGAAAATCGCGAAAACTCATCTCATACTCCCTACATTCAGCGGCAAGTTTTCTTTGGGGCAAGCAAAACTAATCAAAAGGGCTAAATTTAATGGGACAAAAGTCCCCAAGATCAAGCTCGGAAGGTATTGATTCCTCCTTTGGCCCCTCATATTGCACAACCAATTCATCATTATAAGCATTATTTTGGCAAAAAGTCATGAGATTTTGTTCAAGAGAAAAACCTAACCCATTGTTCTGGATAGCAAAATTACTGTTAAGTTCAGAAATCCTGTCGACTAGAACGTCGGTAGGAACCTTTTTTTTCTAAGGTTTTCATTAGAAGCAACATGATCTAAAGATCGTAAGCGCATTATGTCTTCTTGATAAAAAAGGATTGCTTCTATGGGAGGACGGCCGGCATCCACCCTATAATGCGCAAAAATTTCATTGGCTTATTTTATTATAGATCTGAACTCATGAGCTAAAAATATGGTAGCTGCTCGCTTAATAGAAGAATGCTCAACATTGGAAAATTCTAGAAAAATCCTTTGGATGCAAGGGTGCATATGAATAAATTGTCTTTCAAGTTTAACTATGAGAAAAGATATATCATCCGCAAAACTGCTAGTTCTATGAAGAATAGACCCTCCCATAGTGGGTAAAGCACCGACACAAGTAAAGAAATCTTGAATAACTCCTTTTCCAATAATATTACCACTACTGATCCGAAATTTTTTAGTGTGCAAAATAGTGGGCTCTTCATGGGGATAATCAAAAGCATCAACGTTTTCCTTGTTATTACCACTATCCTTGTCAATGATACCCCCCCCCCAATTTCAGACATGATGGCAACCAATTGCACAAAGAACGGGCAGACAAAAAGCAAGAAGAAGAGCGAACAAAAAAGATGACGAATAAAATGGCAAGGGTGAAGTGGGGGAGAGGAAAACGAGAGGCAAATGGAAAATAATGTAATGTGAGGGATAAGAGTTTGTGATGTGTACTTGGTATGTCTTGACTTGTGCGTAGATCTCCCCGGCAACGGCGCCAGAAATCCTTCTTGCTACCTCTTGAGCATGCGTTGGTTTTCCCTTGAAGAGGAAAGGGTGATGCAGCAAAGTAGTGTAAGTATTTCCCTCAGTTTTGAGAACCAAGGTATCAATCCAGTAGGAGATTACATGCAAGTCCCACGTACCTGCACAAACAAACAAGAACCTCGCAACCAATGCGATAAAGGGGTTATCAATCCCTTCATGGTCACTTATGAAAGTGAGATCTGATAGAAATAATAAGATAAATATTTTTGGTATTTTTATTGTATAGATTAGAAAATAAAGATTGCAAAATAAACAACGATTGAAATAGCAAGTTGATAGGAAAATAATATGATGGAAGATAGACCAGGGGGCCATAGGTTTCACTAGTGGCTTCTCTCAAGATAGCAAATTCTATAGTGGGTGAACAAATTACTGTTGAGAAATTGATAGAAAAGCGCATAGTTATGAGAATATCTAGGCATGATCATATATATAGGCATCACGTCTGTGGCAAGTAGACCGAAACGATTCTACATCTACTACTATTACTCGACACATCGACCGCTATCCAGCATGCATCTATAGTATTAAGTTCATAAGAACAGAGTAACGCATTAGGCAAGATGACATCATGTAGAGGGATAAACTCAAGCAATATGAAATAAACCCCATCTTTGTATCCTCGATGGCAACAATACAATACATGCCTTGCTACCCCTGCTGTCACTAGGAAAGGACACCGCAAGATTGAACCCAAAGCTAAGCACTTCTCCCATTGCAACAAAGATCAATGTAGTAGGCCAAACCAAACTGATAATTCGAAGAGACTTGCAAAGATATTTAAATCATGCATAAAAGAATTTAGAGAGGAATCAAATATTGTTCATAGATAATCTCGATCATAAACCCACAATTCGTCGGATCTCGACAAACACACCGCAAAAAGAATTACATCGAATAGATCTCCAAGAGAATCGAGGAGAACTTTGTATTGAGATCCAAAGAGAGAGAAGAAGCCATCTAGCTAATAACTATGGACCCGAAGGTCTGTGGTAAACTACTCACACATCATCAGAGAGGCTATGGTGTTCATGTAGAAGCCCTCTGTGATCGATTCCCCCTCCGGCGAAGCACCGGAAAAGGACGCCAGATGGGTTCTCACGGGTACAGAAGGTTGCGGCTGTGGAAATAGGGTTTCCTGGTGCTCCTGGATGTTTTTGGGGTATATGGGTATATATAGGAGGGAGAAGTACGTCGGTGGAGCTGCGAGGGACCCACGAGGGTGGGGCATGCCTGGCCCCCCTAGGCACGCCCTCCTGCCTCATGGCATCCTCACTTCTTTCTTGACGTCCACTCCAAGTCTCCTGGATCACGTTTGTTTCAAAAATAACTCTCCCGAAGGTTTCATTCCATTTGGATTCCGTTTGATATTCCTTTTCACCGAAACACTAAAATAGGCAAAAAACAAAAATTTGCACTAGGCTTTTGGTTAGTAGGTTAGTCCCAAAAATAATATAACAAGGTATATTAAATCCCATTAAACATCCAAAACGGATAATATAATAGCATGGAACAATCAAAAATTATAGATACGTTGGAGACGTATCAAGGGGCTGAGAAAAAGCGATAACATAGCCAAAGAATGGTTTGCTAGGAAGGTGGGTTAGAGGCTTGACATGGAGATTTGATAGGTTGTATAACAAGTGGTAGGTAGCGCGACATAGTGATAGATCGAACAACTAGCAAGCAAAGATAGAAGTGATATTGGGGCTAATGATCATCTTGCCTGCAATGTTATTAGGGATGTCAAAAGCTTGCTCCTTGTGAACATAGTCGATGGGGTCCTTGTACTCAAACTCATCTCCCAGAACTACCCAAAGAAAATACAAGCATAAAATGAACAACCACTCATGGCAAGAACATGTTCTATATGCAAGACTAATGAGGATGCATAACAAGAACAGTATGCACAGAGTTACAGATCTATCGGGAGGAAAGGGACGGGCAACGAGAAGGAAACCGTGGAGTCATGGAAGATGTGGGCAGAATGTTGGTAACCCAAGCATTCCAATGGAAAGATTTAAGGATTTTGGTTGAAATCGATATAAAGATCACTGAAAAACGGATGCACGGTTTGGAAATGGCAAGCCAAACAAGATGCAATGCAATCAGTTCAAAACAGCAACATGACCACTGAGATGCATAGTTTAAACATGCTACAACACCCAAACACGAAAACAAAATACAAGGGAGTGAAGTACAGGTGCAGCTCTACAAATCATGAACACTAAGCTACTACTAGAACTCATTAGAACATGTTTAAAACAACATGGCAAAAATGCAAATGCTAACTGTTTTACATAATTAGTGAAAATACTGGACATGACAGAAACATCATCAGGTTGCAATGTTTAGAGCTAGTAAACGACATGTTACAGGGACACATCATGGTAGATAAGATCATGGAATGTTAGAACTAAATGCACTTAACAAAACTCCCATACTGAACTTGTGCCAAAGATCTACAGAAATGATGATAACACTGATGCAAACATGGCAAGTGATATGACTGATTTTAGACTTAGTAGAATATGCATGACATGACAAAACGGATACATGATAGCATGTTTACAAGCTTGTGGCACTTATCACAGTGCACAATATGGCATGGAAAAAATTCTAGCATGAATTAGACATGAAAAAGAAGAGGTACATGTAGCAAACTACCACATATCATATTTGAATTTAATCACACAAAAATGACAAAACAACAACATGATGTAAAATGACACGTGTGCCAACTTGCTCAAATGCAGAAACTAATGCCACCACTGGATTGGTGGGATTTGTTTACCCCCAAAACATATATAACACTACGGCAGGATGTTGCTAACGCGACACTACGATCAGAGACCCTTCGACGAAACTGTGTGCGATGCCATAATCGCAAACAGTGGTGTAAAATAACCATCAAAAAAGGTGCAAAACATTTGTGATGGAGGATGCATCAAACACGGTTCAAATTATAGTTGCGTGCGCGATGCAGGGCATACGGTTCAGCTCTATTAACCGTTTGCGATGAGGAGGAACAAAAGAAACGGGCAGCCAGATGATGGTGTGTGCGATGTACAGCATATGGTTAACTCAGATGAACTGTTTGTGATTAGGCAACAGAAAAGAAATGGTCAGCCAGATCAAAGGTGTGTGCGATATATGGTATGCAGTTCACTCCGATGAACTGTTTGCGTTGAGACATGAAAACAGAAACAGTTCAAATGAACAAGATGTGTGTGATACGAGGCAAACAGGTCTGTAATCGGAAACTTGTGCGAAGACTGATAACAACACAGACGATTACTACTAACAAGTCATGTGTGTTGTGAGCAAACGATTGCTGGTATACAATTGTGAGTGATTCTTGAAAACATCACCGATGGGTTCCATTGTTTAGTCCGTGTGCGATGTGATTTTCTTTGTCTGCACAACATCTACGCTCTGTCTATAGAGCATAAACATATATACTTAAAATGACAACATTGAATAACCAAATTAAGCATACAATTACCCAAGTGACTACACACATAACATTTGCACACACCAAAGAAAGCAATTACATGCATACTAAAGTAGGAGAAACGTGGACCTAATCATCTACTTATTGTTGTGATGACACTTGTCGTTGCTCTGCTTCTGGCTGGATCCCTGGCCGTTTTGGGGAAGGAGGGACTTCCTCATGTCAATGATCTGCCTGTACATGTTGTATCTCGTGTACGCCTCCTTGGCCGCGTACACGACGTGAGCTTGGTCGAGTTTCTCCATCCAGGCCGAGTGCCAGGCACGCTTGTCCTTGTTGCATGAATCCTTCATGTCTCTATAGTAGGGGTTGATGATGGCCTCAGCGAGGTGAACCAGTGAGTCCTTCTCATGCTCCTTGGTGCCGCTGATCTTGTATTGGCCCTGGATGTGGACAAGATTCTGGCAGGCGATGCCCGAATTCTCGAGCGCCGTTACATCATTGGTGATGTCCACCGTAGTGAACATGTAGTGGGGGCTGTTGACAAACCTGGCAAAACACTCGCAAGGCCTTGTGGCCAGTCAGTAGTGGTAGACGAGGACGTGGTGGCACACTCACATCTGGGCGATGGCGAGCTTGGGACGAGACCTGGCACGAGCGCGGGTGTACTCGAGGTCAAACCCGACCACCTTGTACTTCTCATCGTCAAGCAACAACTCCATGATGTGGATGGAGTTCTCCGCCCAGACCGGGTTGTTGGTGTACACCATCGAGAGGTCCATGAACCTTCTGTGGATGGCCACGACGGCGTGCATGGTGAACTGCTGCTCGTCGGCGGCAGCCGCTCGGAGCGCCATTGGAGCCGCGCATGATACCCTCTAAGAATTTCTCATGGTGGTTGTGCTTCTTGCAATGGTGGGGCACGATCGAAAGGTTGAAGAGACACAAGGGTAGGTTAATTGGCCGATCTAATAAATGGGGGCCGACCGACCTGTAATCATCATGTCTTGTCACGGCGTTCATAGCGAGGGATTCCAGAATCCAGTGCACGCTTGACAACACCGCACCCCAGGCGTGGGCTCGAAGAGACGCCAAATGTATCGTCGGTGAGCATGTTCCCGCGCTACTGCGCTGTTTACCGCGCAAGCTTCCCACCCGGCTAGTTTGGCCACGTGTCGGCTAGAAGAGGGACAAATCGTGGGCATTTATTGGCAAAAAGCTTTGTAAAAACGAAGTGTGTGGAATGACATCGGTCATAAGTTTACCCTTGGGTGATGAGGTCAAACTTACACAGAAGGGTGATGATGGACACTCGAGTGCAATAATTAATTCTGCGGTCTACAGTGCACATGGTGGAACAAACCAACTATGTGCAATAATGTTGAAGATTGCAGTCGAGTTAGCTATACAGATCGTATGCCGTGAGATCGACAAGGTAAACTGATTCGAGAATGGTTAATAAAATCTAAGACCATTGCATATTAAGGTCAAAATAGTGCTAGCAATATACGAGTCTCATACGATGCCATTTCAACGATTGTACCACAAAATCTCAAAATGTTACAAGGTTCATATTCCAGGGTTATATGGCTCAAATTCGAAGATTACAAGGTTTAAACTGATATTAGAAATGAAATTCAGCTCATCAGCTGCAAACGCTTGCGCTGATGCACTGAAAATGGATATCAGAGAGGTTCAAACTAATATCACCGCTTCTAAGTCTGGCTTCGAAACCTCACAATTTTTGCAAAGGGGTCCGCCACTGAGAAGTCATGTATGGGGTTTACCCGATGACTTCCGATTACTCTGTCATCTAAAGTTCCAACATGAAATTCAGCAGTTTGGAGCCTACTCCATTCTGCCGCAGGCATCGACATTGATCAACAGACCATTCATTTTTTTGAAACAAATGTAGGGCAAACCTCATTTCCTTTAGCACCGTTGCTCTGAGAACAAAGAACCTGGCGAATATAATCTCTGGTAAGGTCGCTCGGTAGGATTTCAAAGTAATTTCTGAGAGATGCAGATCTAGGCATTCGACGTGATTGTTATATTGTATCACATTATCCACCACTGGGCCTAATCTTATCTACAAAAGAAGAAAACGTGTTAGTGCCTACATGCAGTTTTGAACATTACTACAGGCCTAGCTTTCTGGTTTGCATGATTTGTAAAATGCACTAACATGCCATCTTCAATCTGACGTGATTAACATGGGCATTTGATTACATTCTAGAAAAATGTAGCCTTCTTCAATAGAGGTTGGAGTGGATGAAAAGTTCCCTAAGAAAATCAGTACAGATGAATCCAAAGGAGAAATGCTTATTGATTGTAACCATATGGATCAAACAACAAATATGGGGGGTATGTATGTACTGAAATCCTCCAAAGAACCTTCAGAAATCATAGTACATTGTCATTGTAAACATGGAAAAAGGTATCCCAAACTGAACTCCCTTATGGTTAATATTTAACTGGAAAGGAAAATCACCTCGATATATAGCTTCTCCAGGCACGGAAAGCATCTCAGGAAACTGACAACTTGCTCCAGGTTGGGACCGATAGATTCTAGTGCCAAGACCTCCACTGTGCGCAGTTTCGGGGTCAAGCTTGTCGGAATCATTTTCTGAATGACAGACAAACAAACATCTTCAAAATTAGAAATAATGTTAATTTGTAGAAGGAGAGGTAGAAGGCGACTATTGTACCTGAACGGGTGTGGATCCAATAACAAGTTCGGAGTATTTGTCAGATGAGTAGCCCACCACTGTCAATTTCGGCACAGAAATGACATTGATTCTTGTTGGACCTTCTTGATCAACTACAAGTAATCTCTCATGTGAAGGTGTGTCCTGGATGACCATACCGTGGTCCACCTTTTGAGATGTCTTCCTGCCGCACCAGCAACACACATAAATAGTCCGGAGAGTCATGGAGGTGATGTGCAAGGTACTCAACCCATTGACCACCTAAAGACGAAGGTACTCGAGTGCAGTACAGCCACGGAGCAGGCGCTCCATGTCACCCTTTGAAAGGAAGACGACGACGAGCTCGAGGTGAATAAGCGCGGGCGCGTCATTAAGGGGAGAGAAAGGGCAGTTCCTGAATTTGGCGACGCGCAGCGTGGGCGCGAGGCGGAGTGCGGACGTTGGCAACAACCGCATATGCCCATCATCAAAAGTGAGCTCCTCGAGCTGATCTAGGGTGAGGGATCAGAACCAGTCGTCAAGCTTGGCTCGGTCCTTGCCGTTGGAATGGAACTTGCCCATTGTAAGGCCTTTGGTTGGGCCAAGGTTGTAGGATGTGGGGCTCCGGTAAACCCTTAAGGTCTGAACACTGGGGTGCGCGCTAAGTCTTTCCCTCCTACCGATCTACGCTCTAGCTCGCTAAGATCTTGCGGACGAACTCGACGAACTCACAACACAGAAAGACACGGGGTTTATACTGGTTCGGGACACCGTTGTGGTGTAATACCCTACATAAGGGTGGTGGTGGTGGATTGCATCTTGCGCTGACGCCCGTTTGGTGTCGATCATCATGGCTCACGTCACGAGAGCCTCGTGAGGTTCGCCTTGCCTTGATATCTCCGCTCCTCGTGAGCCTGCCTAGCTAGGCCACTGTAGAGGAGGTCTTGCGTCGTCCGCCTCGCAAGGCTTGGCCCCTCGCGAGGGTCTTGGATGCTTTGTTGCTGAAGATGGGCCGTACGGCCTGCTGGCTCAGCCACGCCGCGGGCCGCAAGCAGGCAAGTCTGGGGACCCCCGTTCCCAAAACGCCGACAGTAGCCCCTAGGGCCAAGGTGCACGCGGGCTTGGCTTCGCGGCGGAGCCAAGGGTCAAGCTCGGAGCACCGCGGGCCCCAAAAGCATGCGGCCTCGGTTGACGCGTGGCGGTTGATTGGACGTGGGCGTCTCCGCTTCCCCATGTTGCCTCGGCAACTGCATGACTTGACAAGTCCTTGCGACATGCAAGGGAAACCATCATTACCTGCGATCGTGGGAGACGCCGGTTGGCCTTCCCTTGCTATAAATGGGGAGGGGGGCGGAGCCCCCGTTGCCCATCTCTTCCTCTCTTGCTCGCTTCTTCTTTGCTTCATTGCTTGCAGTGCCTCCGATGGCGCCACGAAGGAAGTTCTCTGCCGCTGAGAAGGGGAAGGCCCCCTCACAAGGGCCCTGGTTCCCCCTGAGAAGGGGAAGGCCCCCTCACAAGGGCCCTGGTTCCCCGGTGCCCAAGCATGGTCGTGGCCATCCGTGCAAGCATGCCGCGACCCCCGCCATGGCCCACCGTCGAGGAGGCATCACGGCAGGGGGGGGGGGGCGGGCCAACCCACGCAGCCCCTTGCTCCACACCACGCTTAGCCTTTGCTTTCCCTTGCATGATCATCATGTCATCATGTTTAAATTCATATGAAACTTGAATTGAGGAAAGTGGAAGCCTCAAAATTTTAAATAAAGGGCAAGAAACCTGAAAATGCATTCAGTGAAGCCAAAATGCCCTAAAAATAGTTTTGGTAATTTTGGAAAGAGCTATACATCAATCCAAAATTCTGGAACAATTTTATGGAATATTTTGGGACATTGAATTTAAATCATATTGTATTTGAATTTGGATCTATATTCTTAATATATAGACTATATATTCAAATAACTTTGAAATATTTTATGTGCATCGGGAACAATCCCGTTAGCAACATAAAAATATTCAAAGGTTTATTGGCACTGTTTGGATTCTGTTTTGAATTTGAAAACAGTGGCAAATGATAAAGAAAAAAACAAACAAAACAGAAAGAAAATTAGAAAAGGACAGAGAGAGAGAAGCCCAGCCACTTACCTGGCCGGCCCAGCCCACCAGTGGCTTGCCAGTCATCTTCAACCCCCGCCGACCGAAGCAGTTGCGTGCTGGACGCGCGCGCGTCGACGCCACCTCCTACTTCGCGCTGTCCCGCGCGCCCCCATTCCTCTCCCTCGCCAGGGAGATGCCCAGAGCTCTCTCCCCCTCTCCCCTTTCTCTCTGGCTCCTCCCTCTCTCCCCAGCGCTCGCGCCCCAGCCACCCGAGCGGAGCTCTATCCCCGCCGTCCACTTCCACCTCGCCCACAAAGCTAGCGTGCCCATCGGCTCATCCTTGTTTGACTGCAGCAAGCCAGCTTTGACTCAGTGGCTAACCTGAACTACGACTCAAGCAACTCTTTTGGAGGTGGCGCACACGAGTCCACATGTTTCAACCATTCAATACACCACTATGGATCCGGCTCTCGTCTCCCTACGAGAAGGCCATCCATAGCACTCACACTTATCTGCGAGTTTTAGAGTATCCATTTTCACTTGTCTATGACCTGTTATAGGCAACCCAGAAAGTCCTTTACTGCGGACACGGCTATTCGAATAGAATGATGTTAAACCCTGCAGTATGTAACTCTTCACACACGCTCTCACCACTTACCCCGTTTACACGACATGTACTCGGGCAACCCTTCAGCGAAGCCCAATGAGGGGTGTCGGCCACGGCCTACTAAAACACTAAAGTCTCTAGTCCAGGTTTATCGCCTATCCAAGTTCCATCGCAGGGAGTCCGGCCGAGGTTTCCACATAAGGCCCACGAACGATGTGAACAGGGTTCCCGAGACACCAAACGGGCGCCCGGTACACTGTGCCACGGTGTATCTACCACATCATAGCCCACCCCTAAGGTCAGTGCTACACGGCCGCCAACACATATCCTATAAACACCAAAAACTAGTGTTGCAACTCCTGGACAGAGGACAAGGGTGATCAAGAAGCCGAGAGGGTCCATTGGTTTTGGGCCCAATGCATGGTAGTAACTGTTTCATGGATCACAAACACAGAACTCAGATCCTAAGGACGGCTTCAATCCATGTACTCCCACATGGCCTCTCACTGCTACCTTTACCAAATCGTGTTCACACACTTAGCTCTCAACAGTAGGACATGTTTACACACCTCCGATTCATCCCCGATGAATCAGACCTGACTTAACTCTAAGCAGTAGCAGGCATGAAAAACAAGCATGAATGAGTAGGCACATCAGGGCTCAAACAACTCCTACTCATGCTAGTGGGTTTCATCTATTTACCTTGGCAATGACAGGTCATGCAGAGGATAAGGGGTTCAACTACCGCAGCAAGTAACAAAGGAATCGTGTTGTCCTAATGCAGTAAAGAGAGCAGGAGCGGGAGAGTGGGATTGTATCGGAATGAACAAGGGGGTTTTGCTTGCCTGGCACTTCTGAAGATATTATAGCTCTTCATCGGTGTCATCGAACTCATCGTCGGAAGCACGTCTATCGAGAGGGAGGCATGAATACCGGCAACAGAGAGGGAGAGCACAATCAATGCAATGCAACAATATGATGCATGATCATGACATGGCAATATGCTGTGATTTGGGCTAATGCAACATAAAGTCATCTTAATTGAAGTGGAATTCAAACTATATCAAATTCCAACTCCAAATCTATTATGAAAATTTGCCCTAATCATGTTTCATCCTAAACAGTGAGGTTTACTTGCTCAAACATGCATGAAAATGGTACAGATGGATTCCTTGAATTTTTCTGATAATTTTTCATATATAAATTATTTCATTTGGAGTTATAGATAATTTTCTATGATTTTTAGAAGTTTTGGGCATTTTCTGGAATTTTCTGATTTGTTTTAAATCTAGAAAATGATTAACTAGTCAGCATTGTGTCATCATGACGTCAGCAAGTCAACTGGCGCGGCCCAGGTCAAACCTGACCGGTGGGGCCTACTGGTCAGTGACACAAGGTTGGTTAGGTCGCTGACAAGTGGGCCCAGTCAACGGCCACGTCATCTTGGTCAAAGCTGACTCGTGGGCCCACTGAGGTTAGTTAAAACTAAACAGAAAATGTAATCTATGTTAATTAGGGCATGGGGCCCATGAGTCAGCGGCCTAGGGGGGTTGGTTAGTGGAGGGATTAGCCGCTAAGTGCTGTGCCACGTCGGCATAGCCGGATTTAACCGTGGCGTGTGGGGCGTTCTGGCTCGCCGGGGTGGCGCTAGGGGCAGCGGCTGGGTGCGCTGAGGGCACCAGAAGGGAGCCCTCGCTCGCCACATCTAGGGGTGTACGCAGCTGGGCGCAGGGAGGCTGGGGTCGACGGCGGCGACCACTTGGGCGGCGGCCGGAGCTACGGCACTGCTCGGAAACGACGTTTTGATGCACGGAAGGACGAGCTGCGGGTTGCTACGGAGTCCTGCGGACTCGCTGAGCACGGGGGTGGGCTCGGATGCGTCGTGGATGCGCTCTAGCTACGGCGGTGCCATGGCCGGCGGCGGTGAGTTCTCGGGTCCGGTGGGAACGACGACTACGTGGCGCAATCGAGGAAGGGGAGAGAGGGGAACGAAGGAGAAGCTCATGGCGAATCAGACGAGCGGCTCAGTGGCTCGGGGGAGGCTTGGAGGTGACGGGGTGACGATGGCGATCTCCGGTGGCCTGTGCAGAGAAGATGAGCTCGATGACGAGGCTTCAGGGCGTACGGGGTCGTGTGGTTCGGCGTAGAGGTGCGCGGCAGCGAGGCGGAGCTCGTGGTCGGGATGGCTGGGCGTGGGGAGGTCGGTGGCCATGACGAACGGTGACGGTGGCGACGGCTCCGTTCGGTGGTGAGAGGAGCAGGACAGAGGAGGGGACAGGCCGGGGGAGAGTGAGAGGGGGTGGAGGGGCTGCGTGGCGTCGCGGGAGGTGTCAGGCGCGATGGGGCAGCCAGGAAGGGTGTCGGCCACGCGCTCGGTATCCTATTGGCGAGAGCAAGATGACGACTAGCGTGTCGGCTGCCTGCTGGGCTGGGCCTCAGCTACAGTGCTGGGCCACGAGGTGGGTGCCAGGTAAGGACCTGGTAAGTCCTCTGCCTTTTCTAATTTTATCTCTGTTTTGTTTTGTTTTTATTTATACATTTTGCCACTGATTCAAAATTCAAAATGAATTCAAAACAGTGCCAAAACACTCTGAGATATTTTATGTTACCTCTCTGGACTATTCCAAAAGTACATAAAACATTTCAAAGCATTTGAAAATATATTCATTATATATTATGAATATATCCCCAAATTCAAATAGATTATTGATTTAAATTCAGAGACCAAATAATTCCTTAAAAATGTTCCAGAATTTTTGGTTTGATATATAACTCTTGCCAAAATTCACAAAACTATTTTTAGGGCATTTTGGATTCACAGAATGCTATTTAAAGGGTGCTTGCCCTTCTTTTAATCAGATTTCTGAGGTTTCAACAATCCTCAATTCAAGTTTCAGAAATTTAAACATGATGCAAGCAAGATGCAAACACTAGGCAACACTAGAAGCTAGGGATGTGACAGCTCACCCCTACTAAACAAGAATCTCGTCCCGAGATTCAAGCCTTGAGGTAAGAAGATAGAGGGACACAAGCTATCACAATCTTCACGATCCAGATGTCTTTCTCGAGGATGTTGATTCATTGCATCACCTTAATCTCGATGTCTTGCTTTGAGAACTACATCCAACATGACAATGAGTGGAAAGGAAAAATTTAAGAAGAATCGACCTTCCTGAGATTCGAGCAACTTAGGATCGTCCTAGTGATCACAAGATCAACTCATGGAATGAGACATAGTAACATCTCTCGAGCTGAGACACGAAGCATATACCTAGAGGGATGGAGTGAAACGGATGGTGAAGGTTCACTAGGTAGGCAACAATATCATACTCGAATAAGATGGAGCATGAATTTCAAAGTAGCAAGGAGATATTTGCCATGATTTCGTAACATGATACCTCGGGGAAGGTGACTCGTAGAATTATTCCCTTAAGTGGTAAAAAGAATTACTTTTGATTCAGAGATCATTGAAACTCTTCTCACCAGCCTGAGGCAATCACAAACGATCGCGTGAAGGAGCTTGAAGAAATGGCATACCCATACTAGAATGGATGATGTGGACTACCTTGTTGAAGACAACGCAATGGATGATTTTTGCTTATCATCAGAAATGGATGAGACCCATGGTAAGTCCACTTTTGAAGATGATCCTGAACAACAACTACTGAGGTGCAACTTTTGAAGATGATCCTGAACAACAACTACTAAGGTGCAAGCTGGGAACAAAATGCAAATGTTGGGAATGATTCTGGTAACTGGGGAAGAACTCAACAGTCGAGAGTGAGTCCACTGTTTAAAAAGGTTATAACATAACCGAGGAAACTGGAAGTAAATCCCAGTTAACGCCAACGGTAAAACCTAGTGCTTGCGCGTGCTCTCAAGAACTTGAGCATCTCCATATTCATCAAGGTTTTACCAATATCCGTGTCAAGGATCCTGGCAACACAACATACCACCATGATGAATGGTGATGGATGATGCACATGCAAAGGAAGATAACACTTTCTCAGATTTCACCTTAGCGAGGCCAAGGAAACAAAATCTGGATGATCGACCGAGAGACATTTAGCACTCCGCTTCTAATGTTCTCCTTGATGTGCTAGGATAACCCATTTATTGATATGGTTTGGTATCTAGGACATCAAGTAAAAGGTCGGACTTCAGGAGCACAAGAATCCGTAAGGATTAACTATGGAGGTAAATCCTATGAAATCCTCATGGGGAGGTGGCTAACTTTCTTTAATCGAGATACTACAATAATTGGTCTTCCAGCTGGATGTGTTGGCCACGACATCCACTTTACCGGTTATCGAGAGACCAATATTATAGTTCTTGGAAAATGCTCCAACCATCATATCTGCCTGAGATTCAGATCTGGTTGGTGTTAGGATATTCCAGACTCATCGAGTCTAGAAAGGAAAATGAAAGTTTGCAACACAAATCGACGAGACGACGTTGCGAGATTCTCGGGGAATGAACTGCGATAGCAAGCTCCAAAACATGAGCTGGTTGTGCTACAACATGTGAACACGTTGTCCCAGACAAGTATGACCACATAGTAGTCTTATAATTAAACACTACCGAGTTCTGGTGGGGAACCATCATTGAGGATATCGAAATCTTGTGCATGACCTAGGATAGCACAACAACTCCTTTTCCTGGAACAGGTCAATCAGTGGCTTAGTGTGCTATGGAATTCATATGGAATGAAGATGATCAGTCTATCAGACCATGGAATACTTTGCACATGCATGACTGACTTGGGATGATTCTAGAGGAAACAAAACTAACTTTCTCGAACTCACGGCGGCAACTTGCACCAAATGCACGTGAATTAGAGGAAGTCACTTCTTTCATCCAACATATGCTTCATGAGCTAGCAAGAAGAGATGCTTTCAAAAGTTTCCAACACTCGCTTAATGTTCGACAAAATCATGGAGAGGACATGGATGTTGTCGATGGGCTCAACAACAATTCATCCAGGTTTCCATATAAATGGAAATCCATAATTAAGTGAACACGGTGATAGCATTGGTCAGACCCAAAGAATATAATGATGTATGCTCGAGGAATCAACCACGAGTAGGACAACATTACGAATATCATTGGTTCTGATTTGATTTGATGATAGCCCACACTCAAATCAAAGTTTGGGTAAGACAATAGCACCGACAATTGATCACGAGGATCAATTGATGAAGATATCATCTTTCTCCAACACACACGCACACACATGCAACATATCCCTTTGGAATGAACTGAGTCGGACAAGCTTTTATCTTTCAACTCTCCAAGTTGTTGTTTAGCTTAACCAACTTGATCAGGGTATCCGACACAGATTCTTGGAGAAAGGACGGTTTGGAGGAAAACCAACATGATCACGAACTCAACATAGCGGGCAGGTGACAACCTGGTAATACTTCCAAGAAGATATTCAGAACATCACGAACCACCGATATGTTACTAAGCTCGAGAACAATCTTGCTTTTCAGGGCAAGAGAATGTGATCAAGAGAGTGATGGATTGACACACTCCTAACACATTGGTCGAAGAGTGCACCAGAAACAATGATTAGGTAGCACAATCTACCTTAGAACGATGAGTCAATAACCAACATGCTAAGAATGAAGTTATTGTCCTTTAACTACCAAGCAACAGGGTTGCTAGGAGTATTGATTTCACACATCACGATTCACTTGTCGACATTCCGGTTGCAACAACACAAAAACCGAGAAATGAATAATGATGGAGAGAGTATCACTACGTCAAGAATTCATGAGAGATGCTACAATTCCTATGACAATCCTGACATAAAGGGGGTAATACTCCAAGGTAGAACAGAACAAAAGCTGGATTGGCATTTTGATCTGCGGAATACAACTACTTTGACCAGTCCAAGAAATGGATGAGGTGCTGGAGTTTGTTTCTTCTAGTCATTCCGGAATAGAATGGCTCGATGGACCACAAGAATAATAGGCATCGATAACACGAATGCATGACATAAACTTGGCTATCAACTGATAGACAAGGATCGGAATACAACTACAGAGGGACAACTCAAAGGAACATATATCTTTCTGAGTTGTGGATGCATAGGTTAGTATGTCGAACAAGTTCAACATATTTCTTCTGGATAACCCATGCTGAGAGGTAGGACTGGCAGAGTCACAATTATGAATGGAGAACTCCTCAGGAGTACTCTAATGGTGATCTTTTGGTTCAAAGAACTTCTGCCTTAATGGTTCATGGTATTTGGAAGAAGGAAATACCATGGACCTCGAGGACTATCGCAAAGGTTACTAATATCCTAAAGGAACTAGCAACAATATCAACACGAAGTGAACAGCGTGATTCTTGGGTCAAGAACACAGGAGTAGAATACCTACTACTAAATGGCATCACAGGATGCTTTCAAGAATGATGGCCAGAATCATCACACGGGGAACACAAAATATGGCTAGATTACTAGATGGTTTCCTAAGACACCTAGGGTCATAATAGTAGCTCCAACATATACGCCGAGGCAACGGAGTACCTCACAGACCGTGTAGTGTGCTTAATCTGGCCCAAAAGGACATCGGGAATGGAAAGAAAGGATTTGCAATTGCATCAGACTATGTAGAGACCTAGGATGACTCGAACAGCATATCGGCTGTAAATGTTCAAAAAGATTTGAGACATCATGCGAAATGGTGGCATAACCGCTTATCATCACAATATCAAGGTTCCGAGACCAACTATGAACACACGGAAGTAGTAGAAACTTAACTGGGGCTTAAATCCATCAATCCTATAAGTCTCTATCATAGTAACTCATCATCCTGATAGATAGATGAGAAGGCCTAGTTCTTAATCCCCGTAGAAGAGAAGAGGTTGACTCAGATCAGAAGGCCAAGAGGTATAAGGAGTAAAAAGAGCCTTACGTTCCCTTCCACAATCAATTCCCTTATATAACTAAAGCATTTCTAGACTCAACTTCGACCAGTTTGGCTTGGTAATACTATAGGCAGTCAGGCTCTGATACCAAAGCCCACCCTTTTTGTTTTGGGTTAAAACCTTGGACAAAAATGGTGCACATTTTTCTAGGACATCTTACGGTCATTGAACTAATTCTTATAGTATTTGCATTTGGGCATTTAAATGCTATAAAATATTTTAAATGCTCAAATAATCATAAACCAAAATGTTTGCTGTTGGATATATTCTAAGCAGTGGCCATGATTAATTTTATGATTTATGGAAATGCCCTGGCATTTTTAATAAAGCCCTGAAGTTACAGAAATAATAGAATAAATAAAAAAACAGAAAAGGAGAGAGAGAACAGAACTTACCTGGCGCAGCCCACCTCCCACCGTCTCGGCCTAGTCCACTGGCTCTTGCCAGTCGTCCTCCTCCTCCCGCTAGGAGGACGAGAAGCGCGTGGCCGGTGCCCGCGGCCACACGCTGGCCACCTCCTACTTCCGCCGACGCCCCGGACGCGCCTACGAGTGCCACGCACTCCCCCATGTCCCCCTCTCTTTCTCCCCACTCTCCCCGTGGCCTCTCCCCCTCTCTGGCTCTCTCCCCATCCCCTGCCGAGCGCAGCCGTCGCCGCCGACAAGCACGACCGCAGCCACCGCCGTCCACTCGCTGCCTCGCCGTGCCAAGAAGCTCCGCCGTCGTCCGCTGCTTCGCCTCGACCCATCCTCGAGCGCTCGCTCGCCCCGGAGACGCTGCACCGAGCTCGTCTTCAACCTCGGTCGCCGGAGATCCCCCTCGCCGCCCCGCTCGCTCCAGCTCTTCCCCGAGCTCGCGGTTCGCTCCCCTCCAACCGTAGTGAGCTACTGACCCGTTTCCCCCTCTCCCCGCGCTCGTATGCGCCCTCTAACCCCCATGGCCATAAGAGCCGAAGCTCGCCGTCGCCACCGCACGTCGCCATCATGGCCACAACCACGTTGGGTCGCAACCGAGCACGCCTTCATCTTCAATGCACTCGCAGGAGCCCGTAGCACCCCCGCGCGCCCCTCGCCGTGCCTGCTAGCGACTAGTTCAACCTCGCCCGAACTCCGGCCGCCGCGGACATGCTCGCCGCCGTCGTCTCCGGCCACCCCAGCTCCACCTACTGCCACCACTCAACGCGGCTCACTCCCCGCATCATGTAGATGGTCTCCGCCGTCCTTTTGGTCGTCGGAGTGCAAAACCCGAGCCTTCCGCCGTGATCTTTTACTCCTTTACCTTATGGCCTCTGATCTGAGTCATTCTCTTCTCATTCAACATGGGTTAAGGACTAGGCTCTATTCTTCTATCAGGTTCACGTGTTACTAATCTGTAGTAGCTTATAGGATTGTTGTTACAAGCCTCAGTACAGTTTCTACTACTTTTAGTATGTTGTCAGTTGAATCAGAACCTTGATATGATGTTGTTGTGTGGAATTGCAAACTATTGTGGATGTCTCAAATCTTTTTCTGAGCATTTACAACTTTTATGCTGTCCCATTTTCCCTAGAAATTCTAATGCCTTTGCATTGTGGTTGTGCTTTCAGATGGCCACTCATGCTCAAAATCAGGTGGTTCGCCTGACCCGGTGTGTCGATGTGCCCGGTCATACTGCTATCTTAGTCCGGGTAATGATCGAGACGGGTTACCATTGGTATCCCGAATACACTGTCGAAGAGCAGTTCAGAGACTTCAACCAGAGCCAGTACCTCTGTACCGTCAGGATATATCCCTCTTATCCTGGAGCCACTGAGCCCCTTCACTGTTCCTATGGACTCGGGGTTACTATTGAGATGGCTGTGCAGGATGCTGCCTATTCCATGATGTCCACCATGCGAGTCCGGACTGGCCTACTTCGGAACACCGACTTCCGTTATATGCCAGCTTCACTTTCGGGAGCGCAAGGGTTACTCCAGGCTATCTATGCTGACCCCACACATGAGGAGTCACTACTCCGCACCACTGCCGAGATGCTCGAGGATAAGGACCGCGAAAATCGGGCCTTGCGTATGGAGCTTTTTAACTCTCGCGCTGATCACTGGGCCACTTTGACTCGGTTTGCACCGGCGGTACAGGCAGGATACATGGATCTGAGGGATCTGTACCCTGTACGATCTGGATTGCCAGACTGTATGGAGTGGCATGATGTGGGAGGCATCACCCCTCCTCGTGGTCCCCGTCTGCCACCACCTGTGGGACCAAGGCCACATCCGAGTCCCTTTGGTCCGCAGGTTCTTTAGGACCGTCTGTTCCCAGATGATCATGTTCCACTTCCAGGTTTTGGTGGCGACTTCTATGAGGATTACTACGGAGCCGTCTGAGCTAGTAGTAGTTCCACTAGTATTGTAGTAGTTGTATTCTCCACAGTCTCGCGTGACCGTCGGATACGACTTGGTGTGTATCACGCTCCGGAGGTGCAGGAAATAATGTATAGGAGCTTGGAATACCTCCGATGAGATGTAATGTCTTTCACCGTAGTTGTACTCTAGCCTGGGCTTGTACTAAACTATGTACGGTGTGTATGACCAATGGTATATATATGGCAGTTTCTATATTACCATGTCGTGCAATGAACATCTCTGCATTTCGTGTTATCCATTACATTCTGCACTTCCTTGCTAAGTTTGTGTCATCCTTATCTAAACTGTTGTCTTGTTTTCATCTAGGATGGTCAACACCTGCAGCAACCCTGCTGCCCCGGAGCAGGGGGAAGCCAGTGCAACTAGGGGTGAAAATCTGCCTCACCCGCCTTCTCTGGCCGAAGTGATGCTGGAGGCGGAAAGAAACAAGCGTGAGACTAACCGCCTGCTAGAGCGGATTGAGCAGAACACTGCACGCCATCAGCGAAATGACTTGGTGTCAATCAATGACTTCATCAAGCTGTACCCACCGAAGTTTAACCATTCCGTTGAGCCCCTCGACGCAGATGACTGGCTTCGCAGCATCACCCACAAGCTACATTCTGCCAATGTAGCCGAAGCTGATAAGATTACTTATGCTGCCTATCACCTCGAAGGCCCTGCTAGCCTCTGGTGGGAAAACTTTGAAGCTATGCGCCCGGTCGGCCAAATCACTACTTGGGCTGAATTTAGTGAGGTTTTCTGTGAGCATCACATTTCGGAAGGTCTCATAGATCACAAGAGTGAAGAGTTCTGCAGTTTCACCCAAGGAAGACTGACTGTGGATGCATATAGTCGTGAATTTGGGAATCTGGCACGATATGCTCCTGAAGAAGTATCTACCGATGCTAAGAAGCAGGCAAGGTTCCGCAAGGGACTTAGCCCTGAGCTTCGCCGCGATCTTCGTCTACACGAGTGCACCTCCTTTCAGAAGTTGGTCAATAAAGCCATCAGTGCTGAGTCAGGCCAGTCTGACTATGACGCTTCATGCAAGCACTCATGTGATTTTGGCTCTTCATCCGGCTCTGGAGCTCAGAAGCGCCGAGTGTGGATTCCAAGCATGGCACTGCCACCCAGGTTCATTCTGAGTCCATCCTTTGAGGCGCCTCGTCCCAACCAGCAGTTTGCACCGCCCAAGCCCTATGGTGGCCCCGCTGCTAATGCTGCTCCACGTCCCAATCTTGTGACGTGTTTCAAGTGTGGAGAGCCGGGTCACTATAGCCGAGAGTGTCCCCAGAACAACAACCCCAATCACTCTGGAAAGTCTATTGGCTGTGGTAAACCAGCGGGAAAGACATTCTACGCCAAGCCGGTCACCACTTCACGTGGCCATCTCAACTATGTCTCATCCGAGGAGGCTCATGAGGATCCTAACGTCGTCCTTGGTACACTCCTTGTTAACTGCCATCCGGCATCTGTTCTTTTCGATACTGGAGCATCTCATTCATTCATATCCAAGAACTATGCTCGATTGCATTACACGACATTCTGTGACATGCCCACTTCCATGGTAATTCAAACTCCGGGTTCCAAATGGCAAACTTCTAGAGTAAGCCATGGGAACAAAATTCTTGTTGATAGACTTGTCTTCCTTGCATCCTTAATAGCTCTTAAGTCCTCGGACATTAACATCATCTTGGGTATGGACTGGATGTCAGCTCATTATGCTTAGATTGATTGTGCCACTAGAACCGTTCAACTTACTCACCCATCGGGCAAGACAGTCAATGTCTTAACTTGAGTGGCCAAGCGCTAGCTTTACTCCCTAAATGCCAACCCCCTTCCAGACCTTGAGGATATTCTGGTAGTCCAAGACTTTCCGGATGTCTTTCCAGAAGAACTGCCAGGTGTTCCACCTGACAGGGATGTCGAGTTCGTGATAGACCTTGTTCCAGGAACCGTTCCAATTTCTAGAAGACCCTATAAGATGGCACCCTTAGAACTAGCCGAGCTTAAGAACCAACTCGATGAGTCCTTGAAAAAGGGTTTCATCCGTCCTAGTTCCTCTCCTTGGGCTTGCCCCGTCCTCTTCGTCAAGAAGAAGGATGGAACGGATCGGATGGTTGTAGATTATCGACCTGTCAACTTGGTCTCCATCAAGAACAAGTATCTGCTTCCCAGGATCAACGATCTGTATGACCAGCTCGCTGGATCCTTAGTCTTTTCCAAGATGGATTTGAGGTTGGGCTACCATCAAATCAAAATCAGAAACGGGGACATTCCCAAAATGGCCTTTGTTACTGATTATGGCCAATACGAGTACACCGTTATGTCTTTCGGTATAACCAATGCCCCAGCCACTTTCTCTCGGTTAATGAACTCGGTCTTCATGTAGTATTTGGATAAATTCGTCGTAGTCTACCTCGATGACATACTCATCTACTCCAAGAATGAAGAGGAACATGCCGAACATCTAAGGCTGGTATTGACGAAACTTTGAGTGCATCGCCTTTATGCCAAATTCTCCAAGTGTGAATTTTGGTTGCCAGAAGTGACCTATCTAGGCCATGTAATCTCTGGTAAGGGTATTGTTGTCAATCCCGAGCAAGTTCAAGCCGTCCTTGATTGGACTCCACCTGAGACGGTCAAGCAAATTCGGAGCTTCCTTGGCTTAATGAGCTATTGCCGCCGCTTCATCAAGAATTTCTCCAAGGTTGCTAAACCTCTAACTGAACTCCTCAAGAAAGATAAAAAGTTCGAGTGGACCCCACAGTGCGAGTTCAGCTTTCAGGAACTGAAAAGACGCCTGACATCTGCTCCCGTACTGGTACCACCAGATTTCTCCAAGGACCTTATTATCTATTGCGACGCCTCGCGACAAGGACTAGGTTGCATACTTATGCAAGATCGTCAGGTAATTGCCTATGCTTCACGGCAATTACACTCACATGAGGAAAACTATCCCACACATGATCTAGAGCTTGCAGCTATAGTCCATGCACTCAAAACTTGGCGACATTACCTCCTCGGTAATCGTTGCAAGATTTTCACCGATCACCAAAGTTTGAAATATATCTTCACCCAACCGGATTTGAATCTCAGGCAACGATGTTGGGTCGAGTTGATCTCGGATTACGATTTAGGAATAACTTACACCCCGGGCAAAGCCAATGTCATGGCTGATGCGCTAAGTCGTAAATCTTATTGTAACAACCTGATGTTACAACAAAGTCAACCGCTTCTCCACGAGGAATTTCGTAAGCTCAATCTTCACATTGTCCCTCGAGGATTCCTATCCACCCTGGTGGCGAAACCTACCCTTACGGATCAGACCATCAAGGCACAGAAGGTAGATCTGGGAATCTCCCGTATTAGAAGAAACATTAAGAAAGGAGTCGCAAATTGTTTCTCCATTGATGATCAAGGTGTCGTATACTTTGGAAACCGTTTAGTGGTTCCCAAGGCATGAAACCTGAGGCGGCAGATCCTTAAGGAAGCTCATGAATCCCATCTCACCATTCATCCCGGTAGTACTAAAATGTATCAAGACCTACGCCAGAGGTTTTGGTGGACTAGGATGAAGAGAGAAATCGCTCAATACATTGCTAATTGCGACGTTTGTCGTCGTGTTAAAGCAGAGCATCAACGGCCTGCTGGCACCCTTCAACGTTTGGCTATTCCTGAGTGGAAATGGGATAAAATCAGTATGGATTTCATCACTTGGTTTCCCAGGACCAAGAGAGGGAATAATGCCATCTTCGTCGTGATCGACCGTCTTTCCAAAGTAGCCCATTTCCTACCTGTTCGTGAGAGTATCACCGCTAGCCAGCTAGCTGACTTATAAATCTCCCGAATAGTGTCTCTTCATGGTGTCCCATTGGAAATTAACTCAGACCGTGGGAGTCTCTTCACCTCTTGATTTTGGGAAAGTTTCCAAAATGCTATGGGAACTCGTCTCTCTTTTAGCACCGCCTTCCATCCTCAATCAAGTGGTCAAGTAGAGCGAGTCAATCAAATTCTGGAAGATATGCTCCGAGCTTCTGTCATCTAATTCGGAATGGGTTGGGAGAAATGCTTTCAATTCATGGAGTTTGCTTATAACAATAGTTATCAAGCTAGCTTGGGCAAAGCTCCTTTCGAAGTTCTCTATGGATGAAAATGTCGAACGCCTCTTAACTGGTCAGAAACCGGGGAAAGACAACTCTTTGGCCCGGATATGATTCAGGAAGTAGAAGAGCAGGTCCGCGTTATTCGTGCGAAATTGAAAACAGCCCAATCTCGTCAAAAGAGCCAATATGACCATAAACATAAGCTCATGACTTATGAAGTCGGCGAGAAGGCTTACCTTCGGGTTACCCCGTTAAAGGGAACCCATCGTTTCGGTATCAAAGGAAAATTGGCTCCTCGTTACATCGGACCCTTCCGCATTCTTGCCAAAAGAGATGTTCCCTACCAATTGGAACTACCTTCGCATCTTTCCAGAGTTCACGATGTCTTCCACGTTTCTCAACTCAGGCGTTGCTTCGCGAATCCTATCTGTGGAGTGGACCACGAAACGCTTGATCTACAAGATAACCTCTCATATCGGGAATATCCCGTTCGTATCCTTGATCAAGCCGAGCGTACCACTCGACGCCATAATGTCAAGTTTCTCAAGGTTCAATGGTCACACCATTCCGAAAAGGAAGCCACTTGGGAAAGGGAGGATCGTCTTCGACTCGAGTACCCCACCTTCTTCCCGGAGGATCCTAAATCTCGGGACGAGATTCTTTTGAGTGGGGGTGAGTTGTCACACCCTAGCCAGTTCAAGCATTAGAGTGTGCATCATGTTTAAATTTCTCTTAAATTTGAAATGGGGATGACAGAACCCCCAGCACCCCCCCTGGAACAACTAGGGTTTACTAAAAACTTTTTCAACGAACCTGAAATGCCCTTCTAAAAAGCCCACCCTTTTTGTTTGGGTTATAACCTTGGACAAAAATGGTGCACATTTTTCTAGGACATCTTAAGGTCATTGAATTAATTCTTATAGTATTTGCATTTGGGCATTTAAATGCTATAAAATATATTAAATGCTCAAATAATCATAAACCAAAATGTTTGCTGTTGGATATATTCTAAGCAGTGGCCATGATTAATTTTATGATTTATGGAAATGCCCTGGCATTTTTAATAAAGCCTTGAAGTTACAGAAATAATAGAATAAATAAAAAACAGAAAAGGAGAGAGAGAACAGAACTTACCTAGCGCAGCCCACCTAGCCCACCGGCTCGGCCTAGTCCACTGGCTCTTGCCAGTCGTCCTCCTCCTCCCGCCAGGAGGACGAGAAGCGCGTGGCCGGCGCCCGCGGCCACACGCCGGCCACCTCCTGCTTCCGCCGATGCCCTGGACGCGCCTACGCGTGCCACGCACTCCCCCACGTCCCCCTCTCTTTCTCCCCACTCTCCCAGTGGCCTCTCCCCTTCTCTGGATCTCTCCCCATCCCCTGCCGAGCGCAGCCGTCGCCGCCGACAAGCACCACCGCAGCCACCGCCATCCACTCGCTGCCTCGCCGTGCCAAGAAGCTCCACCGTTTTCCGCTGCTTCGCCTCGACCCATCCCCGAGCGCTCGCTCGCCCCGGAGACGCTTCACCGAGCTCGTCTTCAACCTCGGTCGCCGGAGATCCCCCTCGCCGCCCCGCTCGCTCCAGCTCTTCCCCGAGCTCGCTGTTCGCTCCCCTGCAACCGCAGTGAGCTACTGACGCATTTCCCCCTCTCCCCGCTCTCGTCTGCGCCCTCTAACCCCATGGCCATCGGAGCCGAAGCTCGCCGCCGCCACCGCACGTCGCTGTCGTGGCCACAGCCACGTTGGGTCTCAACCGAGCATGCCTTCGTCTTCAACGCACTCGCAGGAGCCCGTAGCACCCCCGCGCGCCCCTCGCCGTGCCTGCTAGCGACTAGTTCAACCTCGCCTGAACTCCGGCCGCCGCGGACGTGCTCGCCACCATCGTCTCCGGCCACCCCAGCTCCACCTACTGCCACCACTTGACGCGGATCACTCCCCGCATCACGTAGATGGTCTCCGCCGTCCTTTTGGTCGCCGGAGTGCAAAACCCGAGCCCTCCGCCGCGTCTGGCCTCGCCATCGGCTAAACGCCGGCGAGTTTGACCCCCTTTGACCGTGGACTAACGCGTGGGCCTAGTTGACTCCCCCTTGAGCCTATGACAGGTGTGGCCGGCTTGCTAATTAGTTTAGGATTAGAGTTAACTAATTTTAATTAGTTTAGTCACTGACATGTGGGCCCAGGCTCCACTGACAGTTAATTAGTACTAATTTAATCCTGTTAATTAGCTGAGCCACTGACAGACCGGGCCCACCAATCACGTTTGACCTGGCCGACCCAGTTGACCCGCTGACGTCACACCTATGTCATGCTGACGCATTAATTCAATTACTGGAATTATTCTTATATAGGAACTTCCAGAAAATAGCCAAAACTTCTAAAAATCATAAAAAATCAACCATAACTCCAAATCAAACAATTTATATATGAAAAATGATTAGAAAAATTCAATCTATCCATCTGTAATGGTTTCATGCATGACAAAACAAGTTAACCTTGCTGTTTAAGCAGAATAAGATAATGCACTAATAAGGCCATGTTTAATGAGCTAACATTTGAATCTTTGATTCAAATGAGTTCATTCCTTTCTGTGTTAGCTTGCATTAGGCCAAGACACTTTCATTTTGCCATGTCATAGCATGCATCATATTGTTGCATATCATCATGTGTTGATTATATTCGGTGTGTCTTTCGTGGTAGGTTCTGCCTCCGAGGATAACCCCGAGTATCCGTCTGAAGGGCAGTACCCTACTACCACTACATCAGGCAAGCAACCCATTGATCATTCCGATACAAACCCATGTTCTCGCTTCTGCTCTTGTTTACTGCATTAAGACAATGCGATTCAAACTGTTGTGTGCTATGGTAGTTGAACCCTTATCCTCTGCATGACATGTCATTGCCACAGTAACAAGATGAAACCCACTAGCATGTGTAGGAGTTGATTGAGCCGTGTATGTGTTTCCTACCTTGCTATGCCTGCTATGCTTAGAGTTGTGTCAGGTTTGGTTCATCTGGGTGATGGGCTAGAGTGAAATGATTATGTCGGTAATGTGAGGGATGTGTTGAACATGATTTGGTAAAGGTATCGATGAGAGGCCATGTAGGAGTACATGGTGGGTTGTTTCATTGAGGCCGTCCCTAAGAACTGAGATCTGTACGTGTGATTTAAGATTCAGTTACTGCCATACATTGGGCCCGAAACCAATGGACCCTCTTGGCTTCTTAATCACCCTAGTACTCTGTCCAGGAGTTGCATATAGTTTCTGGTATTTGTAGGTTATGTGTTGGCGGACGTGCGTAGCGCTGACCCTAGGGGTGGGCTATGTTGCGGTAGATACACCATGGCACGGTGTACCGAGTCACCCGTTTGGTGTCTCGAGAACCCTGTTCACATCGTTCGGGGTCGTATGTGGAAACCTCGGCCGGACTCCCTGCGGATGGAACCTGAATAGGCGATAAACCTGGACTAGAGGCTTGAGTGTTAGGTAGGCCGTGGCCGACACCCTCGTTGGGCTTCCGCTTGAAGGTTGCCGAGTACATGTCGTGTAAACGACGGTAAGTGGTGAAAGCGTGTATGAAGAAGTACACCCCTGCAGGGTATAAAACTATTCAAATATCCGCGTCCGCGGTAAAGGACTACTTGGTTGCCTATACAGTTCATAGACAAGCTAATGGATACTACTAAAAGACTCAAGATAAGTGTGAGTACCGAGGATGACCCTCTCGTAGGATGACGAGGGAGGATCCCCGGTGGAGTATTGTGTTGGTGATTAGTGGACTCATGTGTGAAAAACTGTTTTACTAGTGGAGTTCCGTAGGATAGCTTATCCAAGAGTCAAAGCTGGCTTGCTGCAATAACTCCACCACCTTCTTGAGAATGAGCATGTATAGTAGGTTATGATGTAAGACTTGCTGAGTACCCTTATACTCATGTTTGCTTAATTACTGTTTTCAGACGACAACACCGCCCCCTCCGATGGGTTTTATGTAGACCTTGATGTCGACGAGTGACTAGCCACCCAGGTGGTGATCCTGGCCATGGAGGGCCCTATGTAGATAGACAGGCTTCGAGACTATTTGCTTCCGCATGTGCTTGTATGCTTGTATGACTTGAGTGTTGGGTCATGTGACCCCTACCTGTATGAACATATTACGTATGGCTCTCTGGAGCCTTTAAATAAAGTACTTGAGTTGTAGAGTTTTGTTGTGATGCCATGTTGTATGTACTCATATCGGGCATATTGTGTGTATGATTGAAATGCTTGGTATGAGTGGGATCCGACAATCTAGTTGTTTATCCTTGGCAGCCTTTCTTATGGGGAAATGTAGTCTAGTGTTCCTCGAGCCATAGTAGTCCGCTACAGCCCGGTCCACCGGAGTCCTGCTAGCCCAGCACTACTGCTCAGGACACTTGACTGGCCAGCATGTGTTTCACTTCGTTCCTATGTCTGTCCCTTCGGGGAAATGTCACGCGGTGACATCCGAAGTCCTGCCTAGCCTACTACAGCCCGGGTTCCCCGGAGTCCTGTTAGCCCAGTGCTACAGCCTGAATTCACTCGCTGATGACCGACATGCTCGATGTGATTCATGTATGCCTGTCTCCATAGGTCTGCGCCGCTTTGGGTTCACGACTAGCCATGTCGGCCCGAGTTCTCTGTCATATGGATGCTAGCGACACTATCATATACGTGAGCCAAAAGGCGCAAACGGTCCCGGGCCATGGTAAGGCGACACCCGTGGGAATACCGTGCGTGAGGCCCTAATGTGATATGAGGTGTTACTGTACAAACATGGGTCTCATGACCCAACATTCAGAGCATACAAGTCAAACACATGCGGAAGCTTAACATGTCTGAGTACAGACATCTACAAATGAAAAAGGTTGAGAAGCCTGACTATCTACCAGATCCTACCGAGGACACAGGATCGTAGCTCAGGTATCAAGTTAAACGTCGAAGTCCACATGGAACTACTAGCGAGACTGAAGTCTCTCTGCAAAACATACATTAAGCAAACGTGAGTACAAAGTTACTCAGCAAGACTTACATCAGAACTAGCTACATATGCATCGGTATCAACAAGGGGGGGTGGAGTTTGACTGCAGCAAGCCAGCTTTGACTCAGTGGCTAACCTGAACTATGACTGCAAGCAACTCTTTTGAGGTGGCGCACACGAGTCCACATGTTCACCATTAAATACACCACTATGGATCCGCTCTCTTCTCCCTACGAGAAGGCCATCCATAGCACTCACACTTATCTTGCGAGTTTTAGAGTATCCATTTTCACTTGTCTATGAACTTTTATAGGCAACCCAGAAGTCCTTTACCGCGGACACGGCTATTCGAATAGATGATGTTAACCCTGCAGGGGTGTACTTCTTCACACACGCTCTCACCACTTACCGCCGTTTACACGACATGTACTCGGCAACCTTCAAGCGGAAGCCCAACGAGGCTGTCGGCCACGGCCTACCTAAACACTCAAGTCTCTAGTCCAGGTTTATCGCCTATCCAGGTTCCATCCGCAGGGAGTCCGGCCGAGGTTTCCACATACGGCCCCGAAGGATGTGAACAGGGTTCCCGAGACACCAAACGGGCGCCCGGTACACCGTGCCATGGTGTATCTACCGCATCATAGCCCACCCCTAGGGTCAGCGCTATGCACGGCCGCCAACACATATCCTATAAACACCAGAAACTAGTTGCAACTCTTGGACAGAGGACAAGGGTGAGCAAGAAGCCGAGAGGGTCCATTGGTTTCGGGCCCAATGCGTGGTAGTAACTGTTTCATGGATCACAAACACGGTACTCAGATCCTAAGGACGGCTTCAATGAGACAACCCACCATGTACTCCTACATGACCTCTCACCGCTACCTTTACCAAATCGTGTTCACACACTTAGCTCTCAACAATAGGACATGTTTACACACCTCCGATTCATCCCCAATGAATCAGACCTGACTCAACTCTAAGCAGTAGCAGGCATGACAAACAAGCATGAATGAGTAGGCACATCAGGTCTCAAACAACTCCTACTCATGCTAGTGGGTTTCATCTATTTACTGTGGCAATGACAGGTCATGCAGAGGATAAGGGGTTCAACTACCGCAGCAAGTAACAGAGGAATCGTGTTGTCTAATGCAGTAAAAGAAAGTAGGAGCGGGAGAGTGGGATTGTATCGGAATGAACAAGGGGGTTTTGCTTGCCTGGCACTTCTGAAGATATTATAGCTCTTCATCGGTGTCATCGAACTCATCGTCGGAAGCACGTCTATCGAGAGGGGATGAATACCGGCAACAGAGAGGGAGAGCACAATCAATGCAATGCAACAATATGATGCATGATCATGACATGGCAATATGCTGTGATTTGGGCTAATGCAACATAAAGTCATCTTAATTGAAGTGGAATTCAAACTATATCAAATTCCAACTCCAAATCTATTATGAAAATTTGCCCTAATCATGTTTCATCCTAAACAGTGAGGTTAACTTGCTCAAACATGCATGAAAATGGTACAGATGGATTCCTTGAATTTTTCTGATAATTTTTCATATATAAATTATTTCATTTGGAGTTATAGATAATTTTCTATGATTTTTAGAAGTTTTGCGCATTTCTAGAATTTTCTGAATTTGTTTTAAATCTAGAAAATGATTAACTGCGTCAGCATTGTGTCATCGTGACATCAGCAAGTCAACTGGCGCGGCCCAGGTCAAACCTGACCGGTGGGGCCTACTGGTCAGTGACACAAGGTTGGTTAGGTCGCTGACAAGTGGGCCCAGTCAACGGCCACGTCATCTTGGTCAAAGCTGACTCGTGGGCCCACTGAGGTTAGTTAAAACTAAACAAAAAATGTAATCTATGTTAATTAGGGCGTGGGGCCCATGAGTCAGTGGCCTAGGGGGGGTTGGTTAGTGGAGGGATTAGTCGCTAATGGCTGTGCCACGTCGGCACAGCCGGAGTTAACCGCCGGCGACCATCCGGTGCAGCGGCGGCTCGCTGGGGTGGCGCTAGGGGCAGCGGTTGGGTGTGCTGAGGGCACCAGAAGGGAGCCCTCGCTCGCCCGCATCTACGGGTGTATGCAGCTGGGCGCAGGGAGGCTGGGGTCGACGGCGGCGACCACTTGGGCGGCGTCCGGAGCTACGACATGCTCTGAAACGGCGTTTTGATGCACGGGAGGACGAGCTATGGGTTGCTACGGAGTCCTGCAGACTCGCTGAGCATGGGGGTGGGCTCGGATGCGTCGTGGATGTGCTCTAGCTACGGCGGCGCCATGGCCGACGGAGGTGAGTTCTCGGGTCCGGTGGGAACGACGACTATGTGGCGCACTCGAGCAAGGGGAGAGAGGGGAACGAAGGAGAAGCTCACGGCGAATGAAACGAGCGGCTTAGTGGCTCGGGCGAGGCTTGGAGGTGACGGGGCGACGATGGCAATCTCCGGTGGCCGTGCAGAGAAGATGAGCTCGATGACGAGGCTTCAGGGCGTACACGGTCGTGTGGTTCGGCGTAGAGGTGCGCGCCAGCGAGGCGGAGCTCGTGGTCGGGATGGCTGGGCGTGGGGAGGTCGGTGGCCATGACGAACGGTGATGGTGGCGACGGCTCCGTTCGGTGGTGAGAGGAGCAGGACAGAGGAGGGGACGAGGCCAGGGGAGAGTGAGAGGGGGTCGAGAGGGCTGCGTGGCATTGCGGGAGGCGTCCAGGGCGACGATGGGGCAGCCAGGCAGGGTGTTGCGTGCCGCGCAGAACGCGCGCGCGCGCCGGGCACGCGCCCCGTCCGACTGGCGGGAGGAGGGAGATGACTGGCGTGTCGGCTGCCTGCTGGGCTGGGCCTCAGCTACAATGCTGGGCCACGAGGTGGGCGCCAGGTAAGGACCTGGTAAGTCCTCTGCCTTTTCTAATTTTATCTCTGTTTTGTTTTGTTTTTATTTATACATTTTGCCACTGATTCAAAATTCAAAATGAATTCAAAACAGTGCCAAAACACTCTGAGATATTTTATGTTACCTTTCTGGACTATTCCAAAAGTACATAAAACATTTCAAAGCATTTGAAAATATATTCACTATATATTATGAATATATCCCCAAATTCAAATAGATTATTGATTTAAATTCAGAGACCAAATAATTCCTTAAAAATGTTCCAGAATTTTGGTTTGATATATAACTCTTGCCAAAATTCAAAAAACTATTTTTAGGGCATTTTGGATTCAGAGAATGCTATTTAAAGGGCGCTTGCCCTTCTTTTAATCAGATTTCTGAGGTTTCAACAATCCTCAAATCAAGTTTCAGAAATTTAAACATGATGCAAGCAAGATGCAAACACTAGGCAACACCAGAATCTAGGGATGTGACAGCTCACCCCTACTAAACAAGAATCTCGTCCCGAGATTCAAGTCGTGAGGTAAGAAGACAGAGGGACACAAGCTATCACAATCTTCATGATCCAGATGTCTTTCTCGAGGATGTTGATTCATTGCATCACCTTAATCTCGACGTCTTGCTTTGAGAACTACGTCCAACATGACAACGAGTGGAAAGGAAGAATTTAAGAAGAATCGACCTTCCTGAGGTTCGAGCAACTTAGGATCACCTTAATGATCACAAGATCAACTCATGGAATGAGACATAGTAACATCTCTCGAGCTGAGACATGAAGCATACACCTAGAGGGATGGAGTGAAGCGGATGGCGAAGGTTCACTAGGTAGGCAACAATTCCATACTCGAATAAGATGGAGCATGAATTTCAAAGTAGCAAGGAGATATTTGCCATGATTTCGTAACGTCATACCTCGGGGAAGGTGACTCATAGAATTATTCCCTTAAGTGGCAAAAAGAATTACTTTTGATTCAGAGATCATTGAAACTCTTCTCACCAGCCTGAGGCAATCACAAACGATCGTGTGAAGGAGCTTGAAGAAATGGCATACTCATACAAGAATGGATGATGTGGACTACCTTGTTGAAGACAACGCAATGGATGATTTTGCTTATCATCGGAAATGGATGGGACCCATGGTAAGTCCACTTTTGAAGATGATCCTGAACAACAACTACTGAGGTGCAAAATCAGAAACGGGGACATTCCCAAAATCAGTATGGATTTCATCACTGGGTTTCCCAGGACCAAGAGAGGGAATAATGCCATCTTCGTCGTGATCGACCATCTTTCCAAAGTAGGCCATTTCCTACCTGTTCGTGAGAGTATCACCGCTAGGCAGCTATTTGACTTATACATCTCCCGAATAGTGTCTCTTCATGGTGTCCCATTGAAAATTAACTCAGACCGTGGGAGTCTCTTCACCACTCGATTTTGGGAAAGTTTCCAAAATGCTATGGGAACTCGTCTCTCTTTTAGCACCGCCTTCCATCCTCAATCAAGTGGTCAAGTAGAGCGAGTCAATCAAATTCTGGAAGATATGCTCCGAGCTTCTATCATCTCATTCGGAATGGGTGGGAGAAATGCCTTCCATTCGCGGAGTTTGCTTATAACAATAGTTATCAAGCTAGCTTCGGCAAAGCTCCTTTCGAACTTCTCGATGGACGAAAATGTCGAACGCCTCTTAACTGGTCAGAAACCGGGGAAAGACAACTCTTTGGCCCGGATATGATTCACGAAGAAGAAGAGCAGGTTCGCGTTATTCGTGAGAAATTGAAAACAGCCCAATCTCGTCAAAAGAGCCAATATGACCGTAAACATAAGCTCATGACTTATGAAGTCGGTGAGAAGGCTTACCTTCGGGTTATCCTGTTAAAGGTAACCCATCGTTTCGCTATCAAAGGCAAATTGGCTCCTCGTTACATCGGACCCTTCCGCATTCTTGCCAAAAGAGGAGAAGTTGCCTACCAATTGGAACTACCTTCGCATCTTTCCAGAGTTCACGATGTCTTCCACGTTTCTCAACTCAGACATTGCTTCACGGATCCTATCCATGGAGTGGACCACGAAACGCTTGATCTACAAGATAACCTCTCATATCGGGAATATCCCGTTCGTATCCTTGATCAAGCCGAGCGTACCACTCGACGCCATAATGTCAAGTTTCTCAAGGTTCAATGGTCACACCATTCCGAAAAGGAAGCCACTTGGGAAGGGAGGATCGTCTTCGACTCGAGTACCCCACCTTCTTCCCGGAGGATCCTAAATCTCGGTACGAGATTCTTTTGAGTGGGGGTGAGTTGTCACACCCTAGCCAGTTCAAGCATTAGAGTGTGCATCATGTTTAAATTTCTCTTAAATTTGAAATGGGGATGAAAGAACCCCCACCCCCCTGGAACAACTAGGGTTTACTAAAAACTTTTTCAATGAACCTGAAATGCCCTTCTAAAAAGCCCACCCTTTTTGTTTTGGGTTAAAACCTTGGACAAAAATGGTCCACATTTTTCTAGGACATCTTAAGGTCATTGAATTAATTCTTATAGTATTTGCATTTGGGCATTTAAATGCCATAAAATATTTTAAATGCTCAAATAATCATAAACCAAAATGTTTGCTGTTGGATATATTCTAAGCAGTGGCCATGATTAATTTTGTGATTTATGGAAATGCCCTGGCATTTTTAATAAAGCCCTGAAGTTATAGAAATAATAGAATAAATAAAAAACAGAAAAGGAGAGAGAGAACAGAACTTACCTGGCGCAGCCCACCTAGCCCACCGGCTCGGCCCAGTCCACTGGCTCTTGCCAGTCATCCTCCTCCTCCCGCCAGGAGGACGAGAAGCGTGTGGCCGGCGCCCGCGGCCACACGCCGGCCACCTCCTGCTTCCGCCGACGCCCCGGACGCGCCTACGAGTTCCACACACTCCCCCACATCCCCCTTTCTTTCTCCCCACTCTCCCCGTGGCCTCTCCCCCTCTCTGGCTCTCTCCCCATCCCCTGCCGAGCGCAGCCGTCACCGCCGACAAGCACCACCGCAGCCTTTCTTATGGGGAAATGTAGTCTAGTGTTCCTCGAGCCATATTAGTCCGCTACAGCCCGGTCCACCGGAGTCCTGCTAGCCCAGCACTACTGCTAAGGACACTTGACTGGCCGGCATGTGTTTCACTTCGTTCCTATGTCTGTCCCTTCGGGGAAATGTCACGCGGTGTCATCCGGAGTCCTGCCTAGCCTGCTACAACCCGGGTTCCCCAGAGTCTAGGTCTGCGCCGCTTTGGGTTCACGACTAGCCATGTCGGCCCGGGTTCTCTGTCATATGGATGCCAGCGACACTATCGTATACGTGAGCCAAAAGGCACAAACGGTCCCGGGCCATGGTAAGCCGACACCCGTGGGAATACCGAGCATGAGGCCGCAATGTGATATGAGGTGTTACCAGCTAGATCGATGTGACTTGGAATCGGGGTCCTGACACTCTTCGCCGCTTCTACCTATAGATCTGCTCCGGCCTCGCTCTGCATCCGCCACCCATGGCGCCGCGCAAGGTCAAGACTTCCTCGGCCCCGGCTTGGTACGTACAAGCCCGCTCTTGAGGCGCCCACTGTCATGGAGAAGAGCCTTGCCTCCGTGCGCCTATTGACGGCGGGAGAGGGCAACGAGTGGGGAAAGACGGAGCTCCGGCTTGCTTCCGACGAGCCGGAGCCTGAGGGGAGCACCTTCGTTCCCTTCTTTTCGAGCAGCGTTGCCGTCAGGTTGGTTCCTCCCTTCTCTGATTTCTTCTATGAAGTCCTCGACCACTATGGGCTGCAAGCGTTGCATCTCCATCCCAACTCTGTCGTCCTCTTGTCCATCTTTGCCTACTACTGTGAGGCGTACCTGGGCGTGATGCCATCTGTGGCGCTCCTGCGCAATTTCTTCTTCCTCCGCGTCAGCGAGGGTCACATCTCTGGGTGCGCCAAGTTCGTTGCGTCTGGCAAGGCCAACTCGATCTCAAGCACCGGGAAGAGAGCCGACAACATTCGATCCAAATGGGTCATGGTGGACGCCAAGCTCGCCCATCCGCGCCTGGTGTTGCCGATGCAGGCGCCCCGGCAAGGCAAGGAGTGGCCCAGGGCGGAGGTTGTCGACAAGCGGGCATCGTCAGTGTTGGGGCAGATGATGACTGACATGAAGCCGGGCAATGCGAGGGCGGCCAAAATAAAGGGAGCGGTGCTCCTGAGGGAGTTCTTGACGCTGCGGGTCGCTCCACTCCAGGCGCGCGTGCCCCTTCTGGGAGCTTGAAGGAGGGGAAAACAAGGACCGCCTGAGGCCGGGGGACCTGCCTGAAGACGAACTGGACGCCGTCCTGCGTCTCATAGTCGGAGACAACCAGGAGTACCCGCCTAGGGGCTTCATTCCCCCGTTCCAACGTAGGGACCGAGAGGAATTCGTCGCCTCCAGGCCGACTTTTGATGCGCGCGGGCTGGTGCTGCCGGTGTTCTCGGGAGCTCCTTCGATGCAGAAAATGGCAGAGGTGTCTTTTGGCGAGTCCCGTGGAGAGGGAGAAGAGGAGGCTGACTCGGAGGAGACCCCGGAAGAGGTGGGGGAGACCTTTCCTCCGAACAAGGCCGAGATTCTCCGCGCCCTTCTTGATGATGCCGAGGCCAACGCCTACCAAGGAGGGAAGGAGCAACCCCTCGTCCTGACGAAGGGTAGGTCGTCGCTGGTGGACCGTGGTGCCGCCTCCACCCCAACACCTGGATCCGGTTCTGCCTCCACACCGCATGGTGCCACCGGAGCCCGAGCGCCTGCCCCTCAGGCCACAATGCTGTCAGGCCTCAAGCTTCACAAGCGGAGGGTGGAGTACCTCGCGATGGACCGGTAGGTTGCTTGAGCTTCGCTTTATCCCTGCTGGTACTTGTTATTTCCTGACGCTCGCCTTTGGTTGAGCAGGAAGACATCTTCGGCGAAGAGGAAGAAGGAGGGTATGGTGGCTATGCCTCCCTCCACAGAGCAAGGAGGCAACATCATCTGTGTCTCCCTAGCCCGGTCGCCCTTGTGGGGCCAGGAGGAACATCACCACGTGGAATCAGCCCCCATAGCCCCGCTGGCTCCGAAAGTGCCGGTGCTTGGCGCGGCTAACGAGGTCCCAGCTGTTCCGGGGCCCGCAGTCTTCCAAGCCCTGGTGACGGTGTCGCTTCCTCCTACTGCTGCACCTCCACTCCTTGGTTCTTCCGCTCCTGCTGCCATCTTGGAGCATGCCCTTTCAAAGATGACCCAACTGCAGGCGGATCTTCTGAGCGCTGACCCGCGCCTGGTGGCCGGGCATCTGGAGCTGGCCTCCGGCTGGCTTCATTCTGACCTGGCAGTACGCGCGGTGCTGGGCCAGGCTGCTGCGGCTTCCGAGAGGGAGAAGCAAGGAGCCGTCGGTGCTGCAGCCAATCGTGAGGCGGTGCTGAAAGAAGCTAAGGTCGCCCGTGACCACTGCCAAGCGCTGGAGGGCGAGTTGCAGAGCCTGCACGACAAACACATCGAAGAGGTACGCCGTCGCCAAGCAGAGGAGAAGGAGATGAAGGCCTGGGAGGAAGCCGTCAAGAACTGTGATGCTGAGCTGGCAGAGCTGGGGAAGGAGCAGGCTGTCGAGCACAACCAGTTGGAAGAGCTAGACCAGAAGATGGGGGCGAGGGAGTCCGATATTGCCACCAAGGCGTGAGTCCTGGCCGAAGACCGTGTGACCTTCGCCGATCTCGAGAAGAGATCTCTCAAGGCACCGAGTACGGTCTTCGAGCATGGCCTGGAGAAGCCGCTGGACACTGACGAGGACGGCCCCACCCAGCTGCTTCCTCTCATGGTGAAGGCGCTTGAGGAGGTCGTTGAGGGCCTCGGTCCCATGGCAGAGGCAGAAGCTCATGTTCTGTCTTCAACCGCACTGACTCGCGTCCTCAGCCATCTGCACCTCCTCGACCCCAAGGCCCAGCTTGACGAGCTGCTGGAGCCTGTGGTTGAATATCTCTGTGAAGCGGCCGCCGTAGCTGTTCAAGGTCAAGTGGAGGCTTTGCTGGGAAAGTTCCGCGGCTTTGTCTCCGATACTCTGTCTGGCGATGTCGTGGATCCTGCGGCTAGTGGTGAAGGTGAGCACATCGTCGCCCATGGGGGAGCACCTTCCGCAGGTGACGGTGACATCCATGGGTGACCTGTGGCTATTCTTCTTGTTTCATTCCTGCGACATACATCAGGCCTCGTGGAGGCGTTTAGACTTTTCATTTGGTATTGTGAGAACAATATGCTTGTAATATTTGCTTCGACATCTTGCATTTTCCTTCCTATTTGCTTTGTTCTGCGTCGACAGAGCCCGGCCCCGCGCATACCTCAACCGCCATTGGGCCGGCCGGAGGCCAGGACGGTCCAAGGAGTAAGGGCTACGTGACCAGTTAGGCTCCTGAATCGCGATGCTCAGGAGTCACCCTTGACGGGCGAACAGCATATAGGGAGAGTTCATGAGGATAGATTAATTTTCTATGTCGGCAGAGGCCGGTCACGTAGCCCCTCACTCCTTGGTCCGTCCTGGTCTCCGGTCGGCCCAATGACCAAGCTCCGCGCCAGGAGCTACCAAGAAATCCCGCGGCCGCGAGAAGCTGCATCAGCGCTCCCCGCGCCACCTCATCAAGACCGCGTGCCGCCTGGAGTGGTGCAGCGCGGACCTCGCCAAGACCAAGCTCCACCTCCGAAGCGGGCCCCGGCGACTACGGGGGGCTGCCGTGCCTTCACCCTCGAACTGCGTAGCGTCGCCTGGCCAGGACCCCAAGAAGAGGCATCGCGTCAGGCCCGTCGTCAGGATCGGCGCCCACTCTAGGGGCACCTCGCTCCACCGCATAGGAAAGGCGCCTAGTGCCCTCCTCGGGCAAGGCTCGGGGGCTCTCTTCTGGAGAGCCTCAGACCTTGCCAATCTCACGAGGGAGGCGCTTGGGCACCGCTTGGAAGCATGCTTCATGGCACGCTTTCCTCAGGAGAGCATAGGGCAAGGAGTGCCCACCACCCAGGAGTTTATCACCAAGACCACCCAAGAGCTACAAGACGCGAGAGCCATGCATGGCAACAGCCGCTCACCGAGCATATCTCACCATCTAGGCAAGGGTGCTGAACTGCGCGTCTGCATCAACATCCTATGGCTCAACAGGGCTGCATCTCAGGAAGGCTTCTGGCCATCACGTGCAGGCCATTGTGAGGGCCCACCACACAGCTACGTTCGCATGCCCTTCGGCTTGCCGAGCGTAGCGTCGGCCTATCAGCGCAACATGTGGCGAGTCCTGGCGGCTGAGGAGGCCAGGTTCCACGCTGTCCTAGAGGAGATGGCGACGGTCTTGAGGGAACCTCCTGAGCCCCCAGAGCCTCCCGAGTCTCAGGTTCCCGGTGGCTCATGAGGGGTCATTCCTTTGACGCGTGGCTTCAACTACACCAACTCTACTTCGTTTATAGAACCAGGTGACAGCTTCCAAGTTCATTTAAGCTGGGAGCGCCCCCCGGGCTGCACTATTCCCAGGCCACGTGGGTCCGTCCCTGTGGTATTTATCCCTTCTGCTTATGTCTCTAGCTTACCTTGTTGGGGCTGCCCCTCGGGCTGCATCATCCCCACGCTGCTCGGGCCAGACCCAGTGGCATGCATCTTCCTGCATTTATCCCAGTCGATCTGCTCTTCATGCTTAACCTGCCAAGTGCTATCACCTGCCCGATCATCGCCTTCCTCGGGGCCTCTACACAGGCACGGCGCTGGTGCATGGGTCTGTCCCTCCCACAACCGACAAATATGAGTGGTCGAGCTCTAGCTCGCGGCACGCGCCGTGCACGTCACCTCACCAGGCCCTCAGTGCCTTCACTTCATCCAGACCAACCAGCGGCAGGCAGGCGGCAGTAACGGTAAACCGTGTTTCTTCTTGTGCCGTCCACAGGGACCCAGCGGGAATGACAGCAGGCGGCACCGCAGGTCTCCTTTTCTCTCGTGCGATTCGCTTGCGCGTTAAAAGGGGGGCTCCTGAGCATCGCGACTCAGGAGCTCTTACTGGCTCTCCAGCGCTCACCCCCTGTCCTTGACCACGACATCATGACCTAGCATACCAGTGGCGGCTAAGCTCGCTCGAGGCCGGGACCTGAGGACGTAGAGCACTAAGAAGAGCTCGGGAGAAGGAAAACTCGTACGGACCGGCCTGGCTACATCGCGTAAGTTGGCGCGCAGCCCAAGCACAACATCAGGAATCACCGCGAAGTCAGCAAGATAAGTCTTGCCCTCGGATCAGCTAAATATTTGGGCCTAATAGTTGCTCACGTCATGCCGCAACCCCGTTGCGGCCAAGTCATCTTCCTTTCTTTCCTTACCATGGCCGCTAGGGCGCTAAGGGGGACCTCCTGAGCATCGCGCCTCAGAGGCTCTTACTAGACCTCGGGCCACGCACCTCCTCGCCTTGACCACGGCATCGCGACTTGGCATACCAGCGACGACTGTAGCTGCCTTGGGACCGAGACCCGTCAGCGTAGAGCAACAAGCTATCACGAGGAAATAAAGGTGAGACCGAGCCTCAACGGGACAAGCGTTCATCAAATCTTCATAACAAGGAAAATAAGTACAAAGGCATTGCAGATCCTTACATGCCCCCACGGGGTGATTCATGATTCTTCGCAGGAAACAAAAGATGATGCTAAGGGGAATCCTATCTTGATCCCCCCGTGGTGGACACCATCATCAACAGTGGGCCATGGGAGGCCGGCGCCAAACCCATCCAGATCAGCGGCGGTGACGGCCGGACGCAGCAGCCCTGCTCCGAGCACGGCGAGAACTCGGGGGCACGTAGTTGTCGTCACTTATCTCCGGAGTCTCGTAGAGCTCAGGAGAGCTGCTGGACTCCCAATGGCTGCTGCTGCTGGAGTGGTCGCGAGCAGAGCGCGCATCAGCCTCGTGCTCTTCTCCAGAGAAGCACTCCAGGCGGCGGCCCTCGGCGTCGAAGACCTTGAAGAGAAGCATGGAGGTGCCGTCGTACTTGAAGTGGATCGCGAGGGCACCCCTCGCGCGACAGAACCGTGCGACCTCGCCCCAGCCATGAGTCATGAAGATCTTGCCAGTGGGGACCGCTTCGATCTTCGCTCCAATCGCCGGAGCGCCACAATCAGCATACTGCAGCCAGAGCTCGAGAGGCCCCCTTGGCGGCATCACGTCGGAGAAGAACCGTGGGAGGCGGATACAGGAGTTCGGAGGCGTCGGTGCCCACAGCACCAACTCGCGCGAGGCGTCCCGAGTGGTGTGGGTGGTGCTACTCATCACTTTGTCCTCCCGAGCCCACGGCCTGGGCGTACAGGGGTAGCAAGCACCCCGGTGGAGGCCACTCGCACAAAGGCCTCGCCACCACCTGCATCACCGCTTCGTCATGGCGATGGATTGACCTCTTCTTCGGCTGTAATGGCTCTGGGACATCCTGGGGGGCTTTCCCCTTCTCTTCGGCGGAGAACCTTCTGATGGGCGCCATTGGAGCAAGCAGTAGAGCAAGGAGGGAGAAGCAAGCAAGAGAGGAAGAGATGGGCAACGGGGGCTCCGCCCCCCTCCCCGTTTATAGCAAGAGAAGGCCAACCGGTGTCTCCCATGATCACAGGTAATCACAGTTTCCCTTGCATGTCGCAGGGACTTGTCAAGTCGTGCAGTCGTCGAGGCAGCGTGGGGAAGCAGAGACGCCCAAGTCCTATCAACTACCATGCGTCAACCGAACTTGACCCTTGGCTTCGCCGCGAAGCCAAGCCCGAGCGCACCTTGGGCCCAGGGGCTACTGTTGGTGTTCTAGGAACGGGGGTCCCTAGACTTGCCTGCCTGCGGCCTGCGGCATGGCGGAGCCAGCAAGCCGTACGGCCCATCTTCACCAACAAAGCATCCAAGACCCTCACGAGGGGCCAAGCCTCACGAGGCGGACGACACAAGACCTTCATTGTTGGCTCCCTTCCCGGTCGTTATTTGGGAAGAGGGCCAGGGCCACTATAAATAGGACTAGCCACCACAGTGGATGGATGATCTCATCTTGGCTTGAGAGAATCTACACACCATAAGTCTGAAAGCACAAGAACACCTCAACCTCAGGAGGCCGTTCTTCCCTTGTATTGTTCATCATCATCCCAAGAGGCAATCCACCACCACCACACTCGAGTAGGGTATTACACCACAACGGTGGCCCGAACCAGTATAAACCCCGTGTCTTTCTGTGTTGTGAGTTCGTCAAGTTCGTCCGCAAGATCTTAGCGAGCTAGAGCATAGATCGGTAGGAGGGAAAGACTTCGCTCGCACGCCAGTGTTTGAACCTTAAGGGTTAACTAGAGCCTGTGAAGCTAGAGGGGGTGCGCTAGAGGATTTTCCGTTCACCCAAACCTTGACTTGGCGCTTTGCATCGCGGTACCCGAGGGGCACGGCTTAGGAGAGATGTGCCAGCTTCCAGGCTCGAACGAGGGTGACTTGCGAGAAGGCAGAGAGAAGAAAAAAGACCGCGAAGGCAGAGAGAAGAAAAATGCTCGCGAGGGCACCTGCCTAGCCCCCTTGCGAGGTATGCGAGAGAGAGAGAGATCACGAGTAAACCAAGGCCGAAAATGCGGTAAAAGGTAAAGGAACCAAATCAGCAAGGAACAGCAAAGGCAAACTTGTTTAAGGAGAAGCAAGCCAACTATGAAAAGCAAATGAAAAGCCGCATCCGACACCTAGTCTAGTCTTCAAGTCTTCTCACCAGCGTAGAGCTAAGTGCTATCCACTAGGCATGGGAGGGAGCCCTAGGGGCTGAGGCCGACGCTCCTAAGACTCCGGGGCGTGTACAGCCCCAACTCATTATTATGTGAGAGTGTCACGGGCGGCGATTCTTCACAGGCACCGGGCCTTTCTTCACAGGCTCTGGGCCTTTTCCACAGGCTCAAGGCCTTTCTTCACAGACTCAGGGCCTTGCTTCACGGGTAGAACTTCCGGAGGTGCTGGATGTTCCAGGCGTTTTGGATAGGTGTCCCCTCTTGCGTCTCCAAGTGCACGGCGCCAGGCCTGGAGATGTGGACGACCCTGAATGGGCCCTCCCACATGGGTGAAAGCTTGTGCAACCCTTCCCTGGAGAGGACCCGCCTTAGCACTAGGTCACCCGTCTCGAGCGTCCTGGAGCGAATGTTGCGGCAGTGGTAGCGCCTCGATCTCCTTGAGGGTCTGTGGTGGGCTCATGTCTTCGATGGCCTTGATCTTCTCCGGGTTCGCCTCGATCCCTCTGTGGGATACGAGAAACCCTAGCAACTTGCCAGATGGGACGCCAAACACACTCTCCTCCAAGTCTTGAATCAACGTCCTCGCCTCGTGAGATTTGACCACTATGTCATCAACGTAGGCCTCTGTGTTCCTGCCGAGCTGCCGCCCCAAGGTGATATGCATCAGCTACTGAGAGGTTGCGCCCGCGTTGCGAAGGCCGAAAGGCATGAAGGTGTAGCAGTACACCCCACATGGTGTCAAGAAGGCCGTCTTTTCCACATCCTCCACCGCCATCTTGATCTGATGGTATCCAGAGAACGCATCCAGGAAACACAACAAATCGCACTCAGCGGTGGAGTCGACGATTTGATCGATGCACGGAAGGGGGAATGGATCTTGGTGGCAGGCTTTGTTTAGGTTGGTGAAGTCGACGCACATCCGCTCCTTCCCACCTTTTTTCAACACTACAACGGGGTTCGCCAGCCATTCGGGGTATCGAACTTCTCGGATGGTACCTGCCGCCTCCAGCTTGCGTGTCTCTTGAACGATGAAGGCCTGCTTCTCAGTGGACTGCCATCTTGCTCGCTGCTTCACGGGGCGTACGTTGGGGCACACCTTTAGATGATGCTGGATTACCTCTCTTGGGAGCCCTACCAGTTGATCAGGCTCCAACACAAATATCTCCTTGTTCGCGCGCAAAAACCTCACCAAAGCTTCTTCTTGTCCCGGGTCAAGGCCGGTTCCTATGGTGAAGGTGGCTCCTGAAGACCCATCCTCGTTGACTGGCACCTGCTTGGTCTCCGCCTTGTCTTGGGTGAACAACTTCTTTTTCTTGGTGGGCGCGGTCTCCTTGGCCTCTGGAGCATAGGCGTCGGCTGGCTGCGCCGCTCCCACGGTCTTGAAGGCGAGCCTGAGCGCCATCACGACCTCCTTAGTGTCCCCCTGGATGGTGAGGACGCCCTTGCTCCCTGGCATCTTCATGAGATTGTAGGCCGGGTGAGTCGCCGCCATGAACTGAGCGAGAGCCGGGTACCTGAGGATGGCATTGTACGAGAGAACGATGCGGGTGATGTCAAAGTCCACCAGCTCGGTGTGATAGTTGTCCCGCATGCCAAAGGTGACAGGTAGGTGGATCTGCCCCAAAGGGTGAGCAGCTCCAGCACCCACTCCTGTGAAGGGCTTGCTGAGGCTGAGCCGTTCGAGCGGCACATGAAGAAGGTTGAAGGATTCCACGGAGAGCAAGTTGAGGCCGGCGCCGCCGTTGATGAGAGTCTTGGTGACTTGCACATTACTGATGACTAGGGAGCACATCATAGTGAGTGTGCCAGCGGTGGCTGCGCACTTGAGCTGTTCGGCCGAGTTGAAGGTGATGGCGCACTGGGACCACTTGAGCGGGCGCGTGGCCTCGAGCTTGGGGAGCGCCGTGTTCACCTCGCAAGTGAACTGTTTGAAGATGCGCTGAGAGGCTGGGGCCTGAGCACCGCCCAAGATGCAAGCGATCACACGTGGCTCCTGGAAGCCCCCAGCCCCCTCGTCCTGGTGGTGGTCGTCGTTCCTTCTTGGCGGCAGCAACGGGGAAAGACAGGCGTTGCCCTGGGGGCGATCTTCACGAGGCGGGTCCCTCTAGGCACCCTCGCGAGGTTGGTCCTGCTAGCGGTCCTCACGAGGCCGGTCGCGCCACTCCTGGTATGGGCCACGGTCGTACCAGCGTCCGCCTCCGCGTCCTCCTCCGCGACGGTAGCCCCGGTCGTTGCGCTCGGGGCGTCGACCGAAGCGTCCTTCCCGAATGGCTCTGAGCTCTTGACAGTCGCTGGTGTTGTGGGTGTTCAGGTTGTGGAAGGCGCAGAATGGACGGCCTTCTTGGACGACTCGGGCTGATCTCTGCCTCGCTTGGTGTCGGGCTCTGCTGCGACCACCATTGCCTCTTTGCGCTTCACGTCCTTGGCCTTGGCCTTCTTCTCCTCCACTCCTGCAGCTAGCATCTCAAGGAGAGAGAGGCGCCCCTCCTCAGCTCTTGCGCACTTGGTCGCTAGGTTGAACAACTTCTGAGATGTGCAAAGCTCCTCATGGATAGCCAGCTCTTCCTTCATTTTGACGTCGCGGATGCCGTCAGAAAACGCGGAGATGATGGCCTCGTCCGTGACCCTAGGGATCTTGAGGCGGGTGCTATTGAAGCGCTAGATGTACTTCTGAAGGGTCTCTTCTGGCTGCTGCTTGATGCGGCGTAGATCGCCCGCGGCCAGTGGGTGGTCACGAGTGCCCTGGAAGTTGGCGACTAAGAGGTCGCGCATCTCGTCCGAGGAGGAGATCGAGCCGTGCTGCAGGTTCAGGAACCAGGAGCGGGCCCCATCATTAAGAACCATGGGAAACCAGTTTGCCATGACTTTTTCGTCGCCGTTGGCCGCTTTGATGCTCAACTCATAGGACTGCAGGAACTCCGCAGGGTCGGTGGTGTCATCGTATCGAGAAGGTAGATCTAGCTTGAACTTGCTTGGCCAGGTGACGCTGCGCAGCTCGGGGGTGAAGGCATGGCAGCCCGCCGTGGTCGCCGGGGCCCGCTTCGGAGGCGGAGCTTGGTCTTTGCGAGGTCCGTGCTGTGCCACTACAGGCGGCGCGCGGTCTTGACGAGGTGGCGCGGGGAGCGCCGGTGCAGCTTCTCGCGGCCACGGGATTTCTTGGCAGCTTCTTTCTTCACGCGCGGGCGCCGGGCGCAGTGGATCACGCTGCGGAGGCGCGCGCCTTGGTGCCAAGGCACCGTCTTGGGGTCGAGGCAGTGGAGGCACGCCAGGAGCCCCGTCGCCCGCAGCTGGCTGAGGTGGAGGCAGAGAGTGGGACGGCACCGGAGAGGCCCCTGCGGCGCAGACGAGCTTGGCGACGCAGTCGAGCCACTCCTCATAGAGCTCGTTCGCCGTGATGAGCGCGGCCCATGCCTCCATGGGAGCGCGGTGCCCGTGAGACGAAGAACTGGCAGGGACGAGTGATGGGGTAGCGGTGCGGCCGTCCTGCCGCACCGAAGGATACTGCGAGGACACCTGCTGCTCGTTCCCCACCAGGCCGGTGGCAGCGTTGGCGTGGGGGATGGCGAACGACGAGGTGGCCCGCCGACGGGAGCTGTCTGAGCGACGCGAGCGTCGAGGGCAGCCCGACGCTCAGCTCGAGCACGGCGAGCGTCCACCATGGAGACAACGGACCGGTGGAGCGACAAAAAGGAAGCTACGCCGCACCCCTACCTGGCACGCCAAATGTTGGATGTGGGGCTCCGGTTAACCCTTAAGGTTCGAACACTAGGGTGCGCGCGAAGCCTTTCCCTCCTACCGATCTATGCTCTAGCTCGCTAAGATCTTGCAAACGAACTCAACGAACTCACAACACAGAAAGACACGGGGTTTATACTGGTTCAGGCCACCGTTGTGGTGTAATACCCTACTCCAGTGTGGTGGTGGTGGATTGCCTCTTGGGCTGATGATGAACAGTACAAGGGGAGAACAGCCTCCTGAGGTTGAGGTGTTCTTGAGCTCGGTGAGCTTGTGTGTGTGGGGGTGGCCTGAATGATCCGTCCCCTCTAAGGTGGTGGCTAGTCCTATTTATAGAGGCCCTGGTCCTCTTCCCAAATATCGAGCGGGAAAGGATCCAACAATGGCGGGCTAATTTGAAGGGGGACAGCTAGTACAAGCTACCCTGACAAAAGCGGTCTTCGCCTGCACAAAGCTCTTGTGGTGATGCCGTCTTGGGATCCATGATGACCTCCGTCTTGCAGTCCATGGTCTTGGTCTTGTTGCACCGAAATGGCAACCTTTGCCTGAGGCCTCGGTACTTCGTGGCTGCGCTTGCCCCCTTTGCACCAAAGAGGAAACAAGGATGCTGCGCGTGCTGGCGCCCGCCTGGCTCTTGCCTGGTGTCGATCGTCATGGCTCACGTCACGAGAGCCTCATGAGGTTCACCTCGCCTTGATATCTCCGCTCCTTGTGAGCCTGCCTAGCTAGGCCACTCCAGAGGAGGTCTTGCATTGTCCGCCTCACGAGGCTTGGCCCCTCGCGAGGGTCTTGGATGCTTTGTTGGTGAAGATGGGTCGTACGGCCTGCTGGCTCAGCCACGCCGCAGACCGCAGGCAGGCAAGTCTGGGGACCCCCGTTCCTAGAACACCGACAAAGGTGACTGTCGAGGATCTTGGAGAACACATACAAGCTTTTGCCGTAGCCATGGCAGAGCTCGTGGGTGTCAATGAGGTCGAGAGGGCTGGAGTTCCATAGGGGCACCACCGTCGGTAAAGGAGGGTTGTCCGTGCCCCATATTTGATTAGGGGGAGGGAGATGATGACTCTCAACATATCATCTGGGAGGCTACTGATTAAGTCTAGGCTTGCTGGAGTTGCTTGCGGTTCTAGCTCGTCCCGCCTCCGCTTGTTGACAGCCCCGTTCTCCACCTCCGGAGTCTCCTTGTCAGTGGCGCTTTATGATACAAATGGGGGTACATGGAATATTTAGTTAAAACAGGCCAATAGGAAAGTGTATTGGTAACTCGAAGTTATTAGGTAGGAATATAGTAAGAAAAGGGAATAACAATTGGTAGCTTAAAATACTACACAATTCATTTGACATTACTGGGTAAGTCAACATATGCAGATAGTTGAAAAGAAAACTTACTTCAAACAATGTCTGAATGGATGATTTTGTCGGGGAAGTTAGCATATATCTCATGACTAGGCCCTTCTATGTGCAGTGCAACTTTAGTGCCAGCTTTCAATACATAAAACTTTGCAATTTCATTCCAAAAGCCAGCGCCAAAATAGGAGTCACCACGTTCATCAAGTCTTACAGTAGCAACAATTGTAAATCCACGGTTTGTGTGTAGTATGACATTCGTGTAGCCTTGTTGTATGTAAAGGAAAAAATGTGCACTACATAATCTGTTGCATAGCGAGGGATGTCCTGCAGAAAATGGTAGGATTGTTAAAGAAAGTATGATAATATGCAAATATGGGCCCAAATTGAAAGAATTGTACATCAGTTGAAATTGAAGGACAAAAGTCTATAATTAAACATATAGGGTAAACATGATGTCATGGAATTGAACGAACAATACATCATTAATTTGCCTAATATAGAAAGAAGAGGGGGGAAATCCCCTTTGACGTATATGGTGCATGTGGCAACTTTTATGCAAATGTAGCAATATTTAGAATATGTTCAGGAAAGTAGGCCATGCCAACCGATTTAGGGTGAGATTGAACAAATACCACGCGTGTCCTCAAGTTATCTAGTATGATGGGATGGAATCTTTGGCGGCGGTCGCCAAATCTTGTAATGTCGGCGCACTGTACATTCTATGAATGAAAGAAAACCCTCAAATCAGCTCGAATAAAAATAAATTCACGGCAATTTCCACCGGGTGATTAAAGAAGGCAGATGAACTGGGATAAGAGATGAGATGATATCTTGTTAAATTAGTTACCTTGTCGTCCATGAGAAAGAACCCTCAGTATGGCAGATTCCCCAATCGAGCGGAGCTGGGTCGACCGTGAGCAGTGCCGAGAAAGTCAATGGCGATAGGTGGCGGCAAGCGAAAGTGGCTAAATGCGGTGGGCTTTGGCGGTGCAGCTAGGCAGGCGCTCGAGCTAAGTGTTTATCGTCGCGATAGGCGGTGCCATGGCATAGACGCGGAGGAGCTTGGGCAGGTGTGAATGGGGAACATACCGGAGGGGCCGAGGGGGTGGCGGGGTGAGGGTTTTTGTGACATGGGGATATTGAGGGTTGTCTTTTTTATTTTTTGAATTGGGTGGTGAGGGTTTTCTGTCTCACAAAGAATTTTGGGGGCGACGGTTTGCTAGAGTGAACCGTGTGTGATTGACATAGTAGGAAAAATGAAAGTCATTGCACACGGTTCCAATTTTGGGAACCGTGTGTGATTGACGTACTACCTATGTCCTGATTTATTGGTCCCCCATTGTAATTTTTACCAAAATTTGGCGAAATATTTAACATAGTCAGACATAGATAATAAGCGAACACGTAGATAAGCATAGTTCAACCATAAGTACATAGTTCAACCGTCATTAAGAATGCTCAAGCGTACATAGTTCGATCCATCCCACATATCATCTCACATGCGGCCGGCACGATCCTGAAGCTTCTCCAGGTACTCGGTGTACACGCCGTTCGCCACCCTGCGAGAATACTTCTACTTGAAGGAGCCAACGGCCCGTCCTCTTGCATGTGCCAGAAAACTTAGATACGTGTCATGAATCTTGTGGTTGCAAAATGGGCATCCATAGCCATCGTTCCAGGTCCTAATATGCCTGTTATGCATTCCCGCATAAAGCTCCGTCCGGATTCGCCTCTTGTACCTCCTCTGGGCATCTTCATCCTCACTATCCACATCGTCAGACATCACCTATACAAATAGTAAAACAAATTTGGCGTCAAATCAGTGATTACATGTCGTGAAGTAGGATTAGGAATTTATGGCTATTTATTTATACATATTATGGTCCGATTTTTAAGCACAGTCGTCTATGTACTGTCCAATCTTGAATAAAATAATGGCACAGACATATGTAGGTGATTCAAAATCAATTGTCAAGTCCCAGCTAGGAATTATTAGCATGAACACTAACCCTAGTCGAATTACTTGCATAAAACATTTGCACAGATGAAACAACTAATCACTTATCACCTGTACCATTCAAACAATCAATACACTACACGGATCTAACGAAACTTACTGAGATTCCATGCATTGGTAGAACATAACCACAATATTTCTATTCCAAAAAGGGGGAGGCAGGAGTAGCCAGAGTAACCCTATGATCTATTTGACACATAAATGGTTATAGGTGACTAACCAGCTGACCATCGGCATTAGAGTCGTCGCCGGAGTGGTCGTCGGAGTCATCATCAGAGTGGTCGTCGGAGTCGGTGTGGAACTCCGCCTCCGGCTGTGGAAGCTCTCCGTCGTCGATGACATCACGGTGCAGCGATAACTCGCCGGCGGTGACGGCAAGCTCTGTGTCCATCTCCACGCCATGCTCCGGTGCTTTAGCAGCCTGGCGTCGCAACTCCCTCCGATGGGGTGCTTCGGCAGCATCCTCATACACTGACGACTTTGAGGACTTAGAGCGGCATCGAGGATGCAAGCGGGGAGATAGGATTGTGTGTGCGTAGCGAGGATGGGGGGTGCGGCCGCTCGGGCGCACCATTAATATGGAGTAGTGGGAGTAGTGGGAGAGAGGCAGGCGTCGGTCAAACCGATGGCTCGCCTCCTAGTGAGCCTGTGCACCGGACTGCTGGCATGCCTACCAAAGTTTCACACAGCTACTCGCACGCCTCCCGATGACACTGCGCAACGAGCACGCCTCCATCAATTCACACGTCTGCACGCACGCCTCCCCATCTACCTGCACAGCAGACCCATCCCGTCAACTCACGCCTGCTCGCACGCCACACGGGTCACGCGGTGGCACGTATATTGTTTTTCTATTTGGATGATTAATGCTGCCGCTTTATTGCTTAACCGAAGCATGGCACATATCCATTGTTTGTCTAATGCTCACGGTTCGAATAAATATTCCGTTTGGGATATTGGTTCCCAGTTATTAATAATCTCCCGTCTGTAATTAGATAAAGATTACATCAAAACTGGTCTCAAATTTGAAAAAAAAAGTACAATGCCACTTTGTATTGGTGTCCATATGACAACACGATAAGTTTCATGAACTTCAAATAAGTTTTGGATGTAGTAGAATTTAAAAAATTAAGATTCTCAATGTTTGAAATTTGTTGCACGGGGAGTAAACATGCACCCACTAAGACACATGTGTTTTTGCAATCCATTTAGGTGCACTGTCATGTGTGCATCTAGCTCAAATTTGATTTTGCACATTATACCCATAGAAAATCAATCAATCAATGTACTAAAACGTCTGAATGATCTCTGTGATTTTTTTGAAATTAAAACATCCCTCCTTTGGTAACATGTATGTTCACCACGGGATAATTAATTTAACTTGCATTGTAGTTGCGGTGGATTCGCGGTGTGTGTGTGGGTGTGTGCGTCTGGGGGTGGCAGGTGGCTCACAATACACTACGAGTTGTGAGCCACCATTTGGGTTGGCCGTTTTGTTAGGCATGCTGGTGCCACATCAGAGTCGTGAAATCATTATTTAAAACATTATACAACCCTTTCATACATAAATGTTTTGGCCACATGCAGCCGATGGTTGTCCTACACGACACTCGATACTCGCGTGTGACGCTTTCTGTGGGCCCGCGAGGTCGTCGTCCATCACTTTAACGAATAGCTGGCAGTGAGGTTAATTTGACCAGCAAGGTAGAATCTTTTTTGTTTGTGTTATGGTGGTATATAGTACGCGTCGAAGATGTGGGAGTGGACTAGCATATATACTATACGTATGCGTCTGTGAACAAGTACACCTCACTCATTGTCAGGACTTTTTGGTTACCGAGGCACGTGCCACATCAAAATTGTGAAAATTGGTTATTCAAATGTCACACAACACCTTTTGGGACACATGCATATATATATATCCTAGTAGGACACTCACGTGTGACGCTTCCATCTGTGGGCCCACGAAGCCATCGTCGATGCATGCATGCATGCATGCATCACTTTGACCTACATCAGGAGAGGTTAATTAATTTCACCATCGGTGAGGATTCTTTTGGATTGTACATATATTATGGTAGGGGTTTACGGTCTTTGAGGCATGTGGCACATCAAAGTTGTGCATATTGGGTATTCAACATACATATGTTTGGCCCACATGCAAAGAGGGTGGTTGTTCTCTCGCATCCACTTAAGCGGTTATCAGCGATATCGATGCTTTCCATCTGTGGGCTCGCTTGGTCCATCGCTTCTTTTTGCCTGACAACAAGAGAGGTTAATTTGACTTAGGAGGGGATTATTATTTTTGCTCTGGGATGACATGCATGATACACTTTGAGAACATAGACCTGCATGTGTATGCATGAATCCCTCCCATCGAGTCAAAGTGGCTAGTACAACGACAACATCATGAACCGATCTTGCTCTGTGTGGGGAGCTAGTGTATGATTTTTGACACACGCGCCAGATCAATGTTGTGTATTCGAACATGCATGCATGCATCACCTCCATACATATGCATGTAGTGGTTGCCTTCGAACGATACTCCCTCGCGTGGTTATCGGTGACAAGCCTATATATTCGTGGGCCCGCATGGACACCCATGATCACCTTGACCAACAACAAGATAGGTTACCATGGCGGATTCTTCATTTGGTTCGTGTTATCATAGTATAGGTCATGGTGAGATTTGGACGTAATTATGTTTGGGCGCATATACTATGCACGCATGCATGCATATATGAATCCCCGTCGTTGGCTTGAGGTGTGGTGTAACATACATATGCATCATCAATCTAACCCTCACTTAGTGTGGGGATTTCTAGTTCGAAATCACGGTGCCACATCAAAGTTGCTCCATTGTTACTCAAAAATACACCTCTCCATACATATTTTTGGGCCACACGCATGGAGTGGTTGTCTTCGGGGACTAGCTACTTGCGTGATTTTTGGCGAGCTAGCCCATCTCCGGGGTCGCATGGATGGCCATCACTTTGACCAACAATAAGAAAGAGGTCGTACGACCCAGGAGGATTATTCTTGGTCCATTTTACGATCCATCTAGGTGAGATATATGCCTCTCTGGTCCGCCAACTGAAAGTGTGTGTGTGGGAGGGGCGGTTGCTACATCGCACTTTGCTAGGTAAACCTTGGTTGGGCGGCATACATTCATAGCTTAATTAGGATTACCTTCGTGCCGACACGAGGGGGGGTGGGGCTGTTAGCTACTTCGCACTTTGCTAGGTGAACCTCGGTTGGGGGGAGGGGGCATGCTCATAGCTTAGGATTCCCTTCATGCCGACACGAGGGGGTGCTGCTAGCTACTTCGCACTTTCCTAGGTGAACCTTGGTTGGGGGGATATGTGCATTTGTAGCTTAGGATTCCCTTTGTGCCGACACGAGGGAGGGGGTCTGCTAGCTACTTTGCACTTTGCTAGGTGAACCTCGGTTGCGGGGGTGGGGGGCATGTGCATTCATAACTTAGGATTCCCTTCGTGCCGACACGAGGAAGGGGTGGCTGCTAGCTACTTCGCACTTTGCTATGGTGAACTTCGGTTGGGGGGAGGGCATGCATTCATAGCTTAGCTAGGATTCCCTTCGTGTCGACACGAGGGAGGGGGGCTGCTAGCTACTTCGCACTTTCTAGGTGAACCTCGGTTGGGGGCATGCATTCATAGCTTAGGAATCCCTTCGTGCCGACACGAGGAGGGGGTGCTAGCTCTAGTTCACACATTGCTAGGGGAACCTCGGTTGGGGGGTACGCATTAATAGCTTAGGATTCCCTTTGTCCCGACACGAGGGAGTGGGCCTGCTAGCTACTTCGCACTTTGCTATGGTGAACCTCGGTTGGGGGGTATGCATTCATAGCTTAGGATTCCCTTCATGCCGACACGAGGGAGGAGGAGGGCTTCTAGCTACTTCGCACTTTGCTAGGTGAACCTCGGTTCAGGGGGACGGGGCATGCATTCATAGCTTAGGATTCCCTTCGCGCTGATACGAGGGGGGTGGGGGCAAGCAATACTGTGCGCTTTGCGAGAAAGGTACCACATCAAATCACCCTTTGGATACATAAATTTGGTCCACATGCAAGTGTGTTCGTGTTCTGACCCTCTCCTGCGTCATTTTTCGCCAAATTTATGGACATTAGACAAGTCGGATGACGCAATAGACACGGTTCACTCGAACTAACCGTGTGCCACACCGGTGCACCTGTCATGCACACATCCGTATAGTACATTGGGCTCCACGAGGCTCCCCTCTCAAAAATATCTACCCGCCTCGAGGGTTTTTCTGTTTCATAACACACGGTTGTTACCACCGGACCGTGTGCAATGTTTCTTGTTCCCAATCCCGCCTGCATCCCTAGAAAATATCCGCCCGCCTTGAGGGTTTTTCTGTTTCATAACACACGGTTGTTATCTCCAGACCATGTGGCGATGCACTATCATCAAAATTTTCAATAGCCCAGCATTTCACTCCCAGGTAGTAAAATTTTTAGTACCTGCATCATTTCTTCAAACACCCCGCGCCCCCACTACCACACACACACACACACACACCAAAACTTCCTCGGGCGTGCATAGACACACACACAGACACACACACCCTCCCTCTCTCGAAACCCTAGCAAAGTCCCCGCCGACGCAAGGCCTCCATTGTCAACATCTGCCGGTTTGCCAATGCAGCTTACCCACCGATCTCCATACCTAGGATGCCCTGACTTTCTTAGATGATGCCTGCTAAACGCCCCCTTTCCCACAGATCCCCATCCCCATCCCCACCCCTACTCCAGAGCGTCGCAGCCTAAGCCCCGCTACGCTTCCCGTAAAACTCAAGGAGCAACTGGCCCAAAAGAGGTGCATAGCGGTCTCTTCGCCCGACGTCGCCGAGGAAGCTGACGACCATTACTGGCCGCAGGCACTCAAGTAGCGGGCTAGAGTATGCGGGCATGTCTCATCCCCCGGCTACGACATTTAGGTCATCGACAGCCATGCCCTGAGGTGGGCTGTGTCACAGGTTAAGTGGCCCACCCCCAACCCCTCGGGTTCAACCATCGTCGATCTCATCCATGGCACCACCGCTGATCTCCTCTAGCTTGCTGTCAACAATTTTCCATTCTACATCGCCATCGAGCCCCTTTTCCATTTCTAAAGGACACGTTTTGTTTGCGTTCTAGGAACGGGGGTCCCCAGACTTGCCTGCCTGCGGCCCACGGGGTGGCTCTGCGAGCGGGCCCGTACGGCCCATCTTCACCAACAAGCACTCAAGACCCTTGCGAGGGGCCAAGCCTCGCAAGGCGGACTACACATGACCTCCTCGGGAGCACCCTCACTAGGCTGGCTCGCGAGGGGCGGAGAGTTCAAGCCAAGGCAAACTTCGCGAGGTTTCAATGATGTGAGCCATGACGATCAAGATCAGGCGGGCGCCAGGAGGGCATAGAGTGCTTGTTTCCTCTATGGTGCTAAGGAAACAAGCGCAGGCGCAGAGTACCGAGGTGTCAAGCAAATGTTTCCATATCAGTGCAACGAGACCATGACCAGCAGGACGGCAAGACAGAGGTCACCATGGAACCCAAGGCGGCGTCACCACCAGAGCCTTTTGTAGCTGAAGGCCGTCGTTGGCTCCCTTCCCGCTCAATATTTGGGGAGAGGACCAGGGCCTCTATAAATAGGACTAGCCACCACCATATAGCTAGGGGGGAGATCCGAACAACCAAAAGTTCACCAAGCACAAGAACACCTCTCCTCAGGAGGCTGTTCTTCCCCTTGTATTGTTCATCCTCAGCCCAAGAGGCAATCCACCACCACCACACTGGAGTAGGGTATTACACCACAACAGTGGCCCGAACCAGTATAAATCCTGTGTCCTTTGTGTTGTGAGTTCTTCGAGTTAGCCCTTGAGATCTTAGCGAACCTAGGACGTGGATCGGTAGGGGGAGATCTTCGCGTGCACCCCAGTGTTCGAACCTTGAGGGTTTTGCCGGAACCCGAGATCCGACATTTGGCGCGCCAGGTAGGGGTGCGCCGAAGCTTCCCTTCCGTCGCTCCGCGTCCCATTGCTTCATCCTCTCCATGGAGGACGCTCGTCGCGCTCGCAGTGAGCGCCGGGCTGCCCTTGCCGTCCGCGTTGTGCAGATGGCTCCCGTCAGCGGGCCACCCCGTCGTTTTCCGTTGCCTGCCACCACCGGCCCAGCAGGGAACGAGCAGCAAGCATCCTCGCTGCACCCCTCGGTGCGGCGGGACGGCCGCACCACCACTCCATCGCTAACACCGGACGGTTCGTCATCCCACACTCGTCGCGCTCCCGTGGACGCATAGGCCGCTCTGTGCATGGCGCGCGAGCTCCTGCGCTACCGCCCCATCGACGACCTCTACGAGGACTGGCTCGACCGCATCGCCAACCTTGTCAGCACCGCAGGGGCTCCCCTACCCCGTCCCTCTCGCTGCCTCGCCCTCCGCCAGCCATGGGCGGCGTGGCCCATGGAGTGCCTCCACCACCTCTGCCCCAAGACGGAGTCTTGGCGCCCATGCCCGCGGCCCCACGGTGCAACCTGCCGCGTCTGGCGCCCGCGCAAGTAGAAAGAAGCTGCCAAGAAGTCCCTCGGCCACGAGAAAATGCCCCCGCGCTCCCTGCACCACCACGGCAAGACCGTGTGCCGCCTGCGGCAGCGGTGCGCGGACCCCATCAAGGACATGTTCTCCACTAGCGCAGAGTCCCGGTGACCACGGCAGGCTGCCGCGCCTTCACCCCTGAGCTGCATAGCGTCGCTTGGCCGGGCAAGTTCAAGCCGGATCTGCCTCCTTGCTATAACGGCACCCAGACCCCGCGGAGTTCCTGCAGCTCTACGAGCTGAGCATCAAGGCGGCCAACAGCGACGAGAAAATCACAGCGAACGTTCCCCGTGGCTCTCAAGGATGGCTCCCGCTCCTGGCCCCTGAACCTTCCTTCATGCTCGATCTACTCCTGGAACGAGATGCGCGACCGTTTCGTTGCCAACTTCCAGGGTACTCGCGACCGCCCACTGGCTGCGGGTGACCTACGCCGCGTCAAGAAATAACCAGGAGATACCCTCCAGAAGTACATCCAGCGCTTCAACAATGTTCGCCTCAAGATCCCCAAGGTGATGGATAAGGCCATCATCTCCGCATTCTCCGATGGGGTCTGCAACGTTAAGATGAAGGAGGAGCTTGCCATCCACGAGAAGTTGTGCACGTCTCTCGAGCTGTTCAACCTGGCGACCAAGTGTGCAAGAGCTGAGGAGGGGAGCCTCTCCCTCCTTGAGCTCCCGGCTGCGGACCGGAAGGAGAATAAAGCCAAGGCCAAAGACGTGTAGCGCAAGGGAGCAGTCGTGCTCGCGGCGGAGCCAGACCCAAAGCGCGGCAGGGACCAGCCCGAGTCTTCCAAGAGTAGCCGACTATTCCGCACATTCCATAACCTGCATAGCCACAACATAAGCGACTGTTAAGAGCTCAGAGCCATTTGAGAAGGACGCTTCGGTCGATGCCCCGAGCGCAACGACCAAGGCTACGACCAAGGAGGAGGACATGGTGGAGGACACTGGGATGACCGTGGCCCGCGCCAGGAGTGGCGCGACCGGCCTCGTGATGACCGCTGGCAGGATCAGTCTCACGAGGGCGCCTGGAGGGACCAGCCTCGTGAGGATCGTCCTCAGGGCAACGCCGGTCTCCCTCCACTACCGCCACCACCAAGGAGGAATGACGACCACCATCAGGCCGAGGGGGCTGGGGGCTTCCAGGAGCCGCGTGCCATCGTCTGCGTCTTGGGCGGAGCTCAAGCCTTAGCCTCACAGCGTATCTTCAAACAGTTCGCTCGTAAAGTGAATGCAGTCCTCCCCAAGCTCGAGGCCACGTGCCCGCTCAGATGGTCCAAGTGCGCCATCACGTTCAGCTCGGTAGATCAGCTCAAGTGTACGGCTACCGCCAGCGCCCTCCCAATGCTCTGTTCACCAGTCATTAGCAACATGCAAGTTACCAAGACTCTCATCGATGGCGGCGCAGGGCTCAATGTCCTGTCCGTTGACACGTTCGCCAACCTCCAAGTGCCGTATGATCAGCCTGAGCCCACCAAGCCTTTCTCAGGAGTGACCGACGGCTCCACCACCCCGATCGGGTAGGTCCGCCTCCCCATCACCTTCGGACAGCGCGACAACTACCGCACCGATCTCATCGACTTCGACATCGCCCACATCCTTCTGCCATACAATGTGATCCTCGGGTACCCAGCCCTGGCCAAGTTTATTGCGGTGACCCATCACGGCTACAATGTTCTCAAGATGCCAGGAAGCGGCGGAGTCGTCACGGTGCCCTGCGAAGAAAGAGATGCGGTGTGCTCCCTCAAGCGTGCCTTCCAAGCTATAGCAATCGACGACCCTGACAGCAAGGACGAGCGTCCCCCTGAGGCCACCCCAAGAAGAAGAAACAGCTGCTCCGAGCAGGGTCTCAGGCAAGCGGCACTTCAAGTGGCGCCATGATCGGATCGGCACACACACCTGGGGTGCCTCCCTCCATCGCATAGGAAGGCGTGCCCGGCGCCCTCCTCGGATAGAGCTGGGGGGCTCTATTCTGGAGGGCCTCAGACCTTGCCAACGTCACGAGAGAGGCGCTCGGGCACCACTTGGAGGCATGTTTCGCGGCACGTCTCCCTCAGGAGGACACTAGGCAAGGAGCGTCTGGCGCTCAGGAGTTCAGCACCAAGGTATCTCAGGACCTTCAGGAAGCAAGAGAAATACGCGGCGACCGTCGCCCACCTGGCGTTGCTCCCCACCCAGGCGAGGGTGGTGAGCTGCACGTCTGCATCGACATACCAGGGCTGAACCGAGCCGCATCTCAGGAGCGCTTCTGGCCTTCGCGTGTTGGGCGCTGCGAAGGTCCACCTCACAGCTACGTTCGTATGCCGTTCAGCCTGCCGAGCGTCGCTGCTGCCTTCCAGCTCAAGGTGCGGAGCGTCATGGTGGGTCAGGAGGCCAGGCACCACGCAGTCCTGGCGGAGATGGTGACGGTCCTCAAGGAACCGCCTGGACCCTCAGAGCCTCCAGAGGCTCAGGGCCCCGGTGGCTCGTGAGGGGCAACCCCTTCGCCGCGTACCTTCAGCTGCATCAACACCCCTTCATCAACGGAACCAGGTGACATTTTCCAAGTTCATTTAGCTGGGAGCGCCCAGAGGGCTGCATTATTCACAGGCCACGTGGGTCCGTCCCTGTGGCATGTATCCCTTCTTTTATATGTCTTTAGCTTACCTTGCTAGGGGCGCCCCTCGGGATGCATCATCCACAAGCCGCTTGGGCCGGACCCAGTGGCGCGTATCGTTCATGCATTTACCTGAGATAGTTTGCCTTCCATGCTTAATCTATCTATGATTATCACCTGCTTGATTCTCACCCGCCAAGGGGGCTACTCACGCTGGCACGACGCTTGTGCTCGGGTCCGTCCCTGCAACGTCGACAAACCTGAGCGGTCGAGCTCTGGCTCGCGGCATGCCCCGTGCACATCACCTCACCAAGCCCTCAGTGCCTTCATCTCCTCGCGGAGCGACCAGCAGCGGACCGGCAACTGTAATGGCAAACTATGTCTCTCCTTGTGCTGGCTTGCAGGAATCTCCTGAAGGCGACTGCAGGCGGGACCGCGAGCTCGCTCTTCTCCCATGCAATCTGCTTGCCCGTTAAAAGGGGGCTCCCGAGCACCGTGACTTAGGATCTCTAACTGGCTCTCCAACCCTCACCTCCTGGCCTTGACCAGGGCACACGACCTAGCATTCCAGCGGCGGCTGAGCTCGCTCGAGGGCCGGGACCTGATGACGCAGAGCACGAAGGAGAGCGCGGAGAAGGGGGAGGCTCGCGTGGTCCTGGCTTAGCTATGCTTCGGGCGCCTATGCACGAATCTGGCGCATCATGAGGAATCAACTCCGGACCGTCAAGATAAGTCCGGAGCCTAGGTTGGCTAAACCGCTAAGGACTAAGAACCATACTAACCGCAAACCCTGCTGCAGCAACGTCACCCCCCTTACTTACCTCTCGACGGCTGCTTGAGCGCTAAAGGGGACCTCCTGAGCATCGTGCCTCAGGAACTCTTACTGGACCTCGGGCCGCTCACCTCCTGGCCTTGACCACAGCACGCGACCTGGCATACCAGCAAACGGCCGCAGCCTGCCTGGGGACCAGGACCTGTCAGCGTAGAGCACCAAGTCGTCGCGAGGTCGGAAAGGGAGACCGAGCTGAAGTAGGACTCGCGCTCGCGCAAGTTCATAATAAGGACAATATTAACAAGAGGCATTACAAAACCCTTACACACCCCCACGGGGCATTTCTTGATTCCTCGCAGGGAACAAAAGGCAAGAACTTAGGGTATCCTAACTACACGTGCCCCGGTGGATGACGCCATCATCAACAGTGGCCACCAGAGGCCGGCGCCAACCTCATCCAGATCAGCGGCGGCAGCAGCCTAGCGCTGCATCCCTGCTCTAGGATCGGTGGGATCTTCGGGGCACGTACCTGTCCTCGCTCGTCTCCGGGGTCTCGTAGAGCTTGGGAGAATCGCTGGACTACCAAGTGTCGCTGCTGCTTCCCGAGGAGACGCTGGCGACGCAGGCAGCAGACCCTGCCCCACCTGTGGCACCAGCCTGATGACCACACCTGGGGCAACACTCCAGATGGAGGCCTTCTGCGTCGAAGACCTTGAAGAACAGCGTGGAGGCACCGTCGTACACGAAGTGAATCATGAGGGCACCCTCCGCACGACACACTTGGGCAATCTCACCCCAGCCTCAGGTCATGAATATCTTTCCCGAGGAGACGGCCTCAACCTCCGCTCCAATCGTCGGTGTGTCGTAGCCGGCGTGGTACAGCCAAAGCTCGAGGGGCCCCCTCGGCGGCATCTTGGCTGAGCAGAAGGAAGGGAAGTGGATCCAAGTGCTCCGGGACATCGCCGCCCACAGCACGAGTTCGCGCGAGGATTCTGTGGCATGGACTCCAGGGGTGGCGACGCGCGCCAATGTGGCACTGCAACCATGGCCCCGGCGTACGCGCCGATGCTCGTCGCCTCTCCCTCCTGAGCCCCCGGCTTAGGCGTACAGGGGTAACGGATACCAGGGAGGAGGCCGCTCGCACCAAGGCCTCACCACCACCTGCATCGTCGCCTCATCGCGGCAGTGGGCCGGCCTCTTCTTCGACGGGAGCGGTGCTAGCCCATCGAGGGGAGTCTTTCCTTTCTTCACCGCAGAAAACCTTCGGATGGACGCCACTGGTGTCGGCAATGGTGCGAGGGGGAGAAGAAAGCGAAATGGGAAGAGATGGGCGATGGGGGCTCCGCCCCCTCCCATTTATAGCAGGAGAAGGCCAACCAGCGCCCCCACTATCACAGGTAAGGATGGTTTTTCCTTGCATGTTGCAGGAACTTGTCAAGTCGGGCAGTTGCCGAGGTAGCATGGGGAAGCGGAGACGCCCAGGACCAATCAACCGCCACATGTCAACCAAGGCTGCAGGTTATTAGGGCCCGCGGCACTCCGCACATGACCTTTGGCTTCGCCTCGAAGCCAAGTTCGAGTGCGCCTTGGGCCCGGGGGCTACTGTCGGTGTTCTGGGAACGGGGGTCCCCAGACTTGCCTGCCTGCTGCCCATGTCGTGGCTCTGCGAGCGGGCCCGTACGAACCATCTTCACCAACAAGCACTCAAGACCCTCGCGAGGGGCCAAGCCTCACGAGGCGGATGACACAAGACCTCCTCGGGAGCACCCTCACTAGGATGGCTCACAAGGGGTGGAGAATTCTAGGCAAGGTAAACCTCGCGAGCTTTCAATGACGCGAGCCATGACGATCAAGATCAGGCGGGCGCCAGGCGGGCACCAGCGCGCCCAGTGTCCTTGTTTCCTCTTAGTTGCTAAGGAAGCAAGCGCAGGCGCGGAGTACCGAGGCATCAAGAAAAGGTTTCCATATCGGTGCAACGAGACCATGACCAGCAGGACAGCAAGATGGAGGTCACCATGGAGCCCAATGCGGCGTCACCACCAGAGCCTTTTGGAGGCGAAGACAGCTTTGGTAAGGATAAGTTGTACTAGTTGTCCCCTTTCAAATTGGCCGTTGTTAGCTCCCTTCCCGCTCAATATTTGGGGAGAGGACCAGGGCCTCTATAAATAGGACTAGCCACCACCATAGCTAGGGGGATATCCGAACATCCACAAGTTCCCCAACCACAAGAACACCTCTCCTCAGGAGGTTGTTCTTCCCCTTGTACTGTTCATCGTCAGCCCAAGAGGCAATCCACCACCACCACACTGGAGTAGGGTATTACACCACAACAGTGGCCCAAACCAGTATAAATCTTGTGTCCTTTGTGTTGCGAGTTCGTCGAGTTAGCCCTTGAGATCTTAGCGAAGCTAGGACGTGGATCTGTAGGGGGAGATCTTCGTGCGCACCTTAGTGTTCGAACCTTGAGGGTTTTGCCGAAACCCGAGGTCCGACACGTTCTGCGATGCTGGCTTGGGATCCATAGCTTCCAAGTTAGACCTCATCGACAGCGACCATGGGGAGGGCACCCTCTTCGGCTCTTCCAAGGGGAAAGAGCCCATCTGCTCTTCCAAGGGGAAAGCACCCGTCTGCAACATCAGGGAGGGCACCCTATAGCCGTGCTCTTCCAAGGGGAAGGAGCCCATCTGCGACAACATGGAGCGCATCCAGGGTCTGTGCTCTTCCCACGAGAACTAACCCATCCTTGAAAAGTGAGGAAACCCATGATTTGTTTTGCCGTGCCTCTTAACAGGGGGGGAACCCATGTTTTGTTTTGTCGAGACCCTTTTGTAGTGTAGTGAGAATATGTCCAGTTTTAATTCCTATATCTGGTTGTTTGTAGTATGCCTTGTTTATTTCAGTTGTTCACAATGTGATGCTCTATATGTGCAATTATTTACTATGCAGTACATTTCATCAATCCAGTTTTCAACATACCGATAGGAATGCATATATTTGCTTGATGTTAAGCCTGTTATAGCTAGCATATGCCTCTTTTAAAGTTTTTTGATTGTTCGGTTGTTTGTAGTTAGCATATGTTCAGTTTCAAATGCTATCTTTGGTTGTTCGTAGTATGCCTTGTTTATTCCAGTTATTCACAATGTAATGTTCTATATGTGCAAGTATGAACTGTGCAGTTCAATTTCATCAGTACCAGTTTCAACAATAACACTATGAATGACTACATTTGGTTGCTGCATCTTGCAGTTAACAAGCCTTCCCATTTTTATTTAATTATAACCAGTGTACTTAGACCGGCACAATACCAGTTTGAATGACCATGTTTGCTTATTGTTAAATGGTTGGCCTGTTGTAGTTAGCACACCTTTCCACTTGTTTTGCTTTACTATCTTTCTTAAACCTGCACACCGAAGCTACCTTTTGGAGATTATTTTGTCTGTCATGTGTAATTTTGGCCGATGTTTAGCCTATTGTGCTTAACATGCTTCTTGATGTACCTACACAGGACAATTTTGGGAACGACTGCTGGTTTCCATCGAGGTTAGTTTCATCCCATGGCTTATATCTGGTCACTGTTCAAGATATCGGTAGCCGGTACCATATAGGTCGGTGGCTGATAAGGGACTAATCGGCCAATCGGACTTTTAAATGAATATATATGCAACCCATTTTTCCTTAGGTTAACTAGGGCCATATGTAATATATCTAAGGCTACAGAGCAATATGCACTGTACTTAATGTCTAAATATGCAATCCTAGGCTACATAGCAACAAGGAAGAGTGTTACATTAATGTTCTAATGATGTCTAGATATACGTAGAAGAGTAGCAACAGCAACAGCAAAAACACAACCCGGTTTGGATACTCAACTTAGCTAGAGGTTAGAGTTAGTTTCTAGCTCTTTACTAACCCTGAACTAACTCCATCCAAAGAGTTGTTTGGATGGCAGGGTTAGATTGACAATAAATGCACTAGGAGAACTAGCTCCAATTAGCACCTCTTGGGTTGGATACTAGTTTTTTTGGGTGGGTTATAGATGCAACTAGCTCAAACTGGCCCTCATGTTTATATATACTTTAGGGCTATTTGAGCCCGAACTAGCTCAAACTAACTGTAAACCGTGGATACAGCAGCAGATAATTTGTAAGAATGAACTAAACTCCTTCTAGCCCATAATATAAGATGTTAATTCATCTAATATGTGAGTATATTGGATGTTATAAGATACTCCCTTCGTTCCTAAATATTTGTCTTTTTAGAGATTTCAAATGGACTACCACATACGGATGTATATAGACAAATTATAAAAGTTTGTTGTACTACATCATTGTGCAATTGTTGTTTAGCTTCTAATATTAACTTGGTGCTTTTAGGTACATATGTCATTGGTAAAGATCTGTGTTTCGACCCTTCCTTCATATGGGGCGATGAGATATCGATGAACCAGCATCAAGTGAGGAAGCTGATAAAGATTTTTAGTAAAATGGGTCCAAAGATGGAATTAAACTATTTGTTTACACTTTATCCAAGACAACAGTGAATTGCACGATGGTAAGTAAGAACTCTGTAGCCTTGTTTTTACAGCCATGATGAGTTGTGTTAGGTGAAAATGTCTGAATCTTTTTCCTTTGTAGTGGTTGCCAAAGCAGATTACTCAAGATTACCTCTCAAACTACATGATTGGTAGCATGCAAAGGTTAAAGTATTTCTACCAAAAAACGATGATTATCTAGATGTTTTCATGAAGACCGTGAAGGATGGGCGGTCGGCCATCACAAGGGGTTGGACTAGAGTCGTGAGTGCCTTCTGCATGGAGGAGAGCAAAAATGGGCATTCCGCTTCACCTTGTTCAGCAACCAGAATATATTTCGCCTCTTTCTTTACCGTCTTTAATAGTACAAGTATACTACTATGGTTCATCATTCTTTATTTGGTTCTTATGTAATCCTTGAACATATGTACCTATGAATCGAATAATGCATTGGTTGTTTGAACCTAATGGATATGAATAAAGTTGTAGCATACATTCAAATTCAAATCCAAATCCGGAGACGCACTGGAAGCGACAGGAGGGAGCTCTAAACTTGGCAGAGCTACTGTCCGTAAGTAGGGGAGGAAGAGGACGATGGGGAGGTAGATCCAGGGGCCGTGGCATCGCATGCATCGAGGTAGGAGACATAGAGGTACCTGGCGTTCCTCTCCACGGTGGCCGAGGGGATCGGAGGCATGGTGTTGAGCTACTCCGAGCTCGAGCTCAAGCTTGGCCGGAGCATGGTGGGTAGGGTGATGGCGTGGCGTGGCTAGCCTTACTTGGCGGTGGCGAGGGAAGGAGTGGAGGGGGGTCGGTCAAGGAGGAACCAAAGGGCACCAGGACATGATATATAGGGCCTAGGGACGCCAGACGGCTGTCAAATCACGGCCATGTCCGACATGGACACGCTAGATGCACCGCCGTACAGGAGGACGAAGCTCCTGTATGCGTGGGCTGGCTGGGCTGCGGTGCGGGTGGATGGCGGCTGGGTACGACAAAAGTCTCATGTGGCTATGCTAGGAAGGCCCTTTCCTTTTTCCTCTAAATTCTGTACATTTAAAATCACAACTATAGAAAGGAAAAAGGCCAGGGAGGTAGGAGATGTATATAAGAGATATAAAAATATCCTCATGCCCTGGATTTATACCCTATTTTAATAAATAGATTTGTGCATTTTTAGAGATAGAAAAATAAAACAAATATGAATAAAATTCAAACTAGAGGCATTTTTGAACGTAACCGAATCAACTCCAAAATAGGTGAAACTTGGCAGAGAAGTAAGTGACATGATGCTTGAATTATGAGGCAAAGATGAACATTAAAAGATTAGGGAATGTGGCACTTTCCAAAAGAAGGAAGTAGAGGGAAGGAGAAGGTGATGATGCAAATAACAACATTATGAGCACCTCAAGGCATAAGGTGAGCATGTAAAAGACAAGAGGCAAAACAACCACACAATGACCATGTTGCCATGACATAGTATGAATAAAATGCAATATATATGACAAGGATCAGATGAAATGAATATGCACTATATGATGATGACATGGCAACCAACAAATAATGCTTGAAAGAAAACAACAAAATAACACAAAATGAAGGAGCCCAAAATGGAATTGATCATGTACAAAGTTGGATATATTTCCAATATTGGGAAATGTTACATATGGGGTGTTACAACTCTCCTCCACTACAAAAGGATCTCGTCCCGAGATCTAGGACTGAATGAACTCCGGATATTCGGAACGGAGGTGATCTTTGCGCTCCCATGTAGCCTCTCGGTCGGAATGGTGAGACCACTTAACTTTGAGGAACTTGATCGACTTGTTGCGAGTTTTGCGCTTGGTTTCTTCAAGAATGGCAACGGGATGCTCATGATAAGACAAGTCTTCTTGGAGGTCAATCTCTTCGAAGTTGATAGTGCGCTCGGGCGTTTTGAAGCACTTGCGAAGCTGTGACACGTGACACACGTCGTGCACATTTGAGAAGTTGGAAGGGAGCTCAAGTTGATAAGCAAGGTCGCCGCTTTTCCCAACAATTTTAAAACGACCCACATATCTCGGGGCAAGCTTCCCTTTGATACCGAAGCGTCGAGTTCCTTTCATGGGAGATACGTGAGATAGACATGGTCTCCAATCTCGAAAGCCAAGTCACTGTGCTTGATATCATAGTAACTCTTCTGGTGCGATTGGGCGGCTTTGAGATTTTCACGAATGACTTTACACATTTCTTCAGCTTCTGTGATCAAGTCATTGCCAAGAAGTTGGCGTTCACCAGTCTCGGACCAGTTGAGAGGAGTACTGCACTTTCTGCCATATAGAATTTCGAAAGGGGCATTGCCCGAACTTTGTTGGTAGTTGTTGTTGTAGGAGAATTCGGCATATGGGAGGCAATCCTCCTACTTCATGCCGAAAGAGATGACACATGCTCTTAGAATGTCTTCGAGGATTTGATTGACTCTCTCGACCTGGCCACTTGTTTGAGGATGAAAAGCCGTGCTGAAACGAATGTTTGTGCCCATGGCCTTCTGGAAGGAGTCCTAGAATTTGGAAGTGAAGATGCTTCCACGATCTGAGGAGATCAATTGAGGAATCCTATGCAACGAGACAATTCTTGAGGTGTATAGCTCTACCAACTGAGCTGTTGTGATAGATACTTTGACTTGAAGGAAATGAGCCACTTTTGTAAGCTTGTCAATGATAACAAAGATAGCATCATTCCCATGCTTGGACTTGAGAAAGCCAGTGACAAAGTCCATCACGATATGATCAAACTTCCATTCTGGACTAGAAAGAGGTTGGAGGAGACCAGCTAGTCGTTGATGTTCTGCTTTCACGCTTCAACAAACATCACATTCATTCACGAATTGATAAATCTCTCGCTTCATGCGAGTCCACCAATACGACCGCTTGAGGTCATGGTACATCTTTGAACTGCCTGGGTGGATGGAAAGAAGTGAATTGTGCGCTTTGTTCATTATGGCCTTCCTTAGATCACCCTTAGGAACAGATAACCGGTCCTCAAAGAATAAGGTGTCCTTCTTATCAATGTGATAGCACCTGTATTTGGATAAGCCCTTGGCAACACCATGCTTCACCTTCATCACCATAGAATCAAGGAGTTGTGCCTCACAAATTAGGTCTTCCAAAGTTGGACTGACTTGAAGGTTGGCAAGAAAACCTTGAGGAACAACTTGGAGGTTGAGCTTGCGGAATGCTTCACAAAGATCGGGTTGGAATGGCTTGAGAATTAAGCTGTTGCAGTATGCCTTTCTGCTCAAAGCATCTATAATCACATTCGCCTTGCCTGGATTGTACTCAATGCTTGGATTGTACTCTTGAATCATTTCGACCCAACGAGTTTGCCGGAGGTTGAGTTTGCATTAAGTGAAGAAATATTTGAGGCTCTTGTGATCGGTGAAAATGTCCACTTGCCTTCCCAACAAGAGATGTCTCCATGTGATTAAATCATGGACAACTGCCGCCAACTCAAGACCATGAGTGGGGTAGTTCCTTTCGTTTGGCTTCAACTGTCGAGAAGTATAAGCCACAACCTTCTTGTCTTGCATAAGAACACAGCTGAGACCTTGCAATGAGGCATCACAAAAAATATGGTAGGGCTTGGACTCATCAGGAGGAGTTATGACTGGCGCTATGACGAGTTTCTCTTTGAGGGTATTAAAGGCAACGTCACACTCAGGAGTCCAGGTGTACTTGAAATGCTTCTGGAGGAGGTTGGAGAGAGGCTTAGCAATCTTTGAGAATTTCTCGACAAATCTTCGGCAATAGCTTGCGAGCCCAAGGAAACTGCGGAGCTGTTGATGTTCTGAGGAGGCTCCCAGTTCACAATTGCAGAAACCTTCTCCGGATTAACAGAAATGCCCTTAGCAGAGATGATGTGAGCAAGATAAAGAACTTCATCAAGCCAAAACTCACATTTGGAGAACTTTGCATAAAATTGATACTCTCTGATCTTGCCGAGCACCAATCGCAAATGTTTGGCATGATCATTTTTGTTCTTGGAGAAAACCAGGATATCATCGAGATACACCAGGACATATTCATTGGTGTAGGTGTTGAATCTGAAGTTCATCATGTGAGCGAATTTTGGAGGGGCATTTGCAAGCCCGAAAGACATGACAATATATTCATAAGAACCAAAGCTTATTCTGAAAGTTGTCTTTGGGATATCTTCATGAATGCGAATCTGGTGATACCCCATACGGACGTCAAGCTTGGAAAACACCTTTGCACCTTTGAGTTGCTTGAATAACTTATTGATATTGGGAAGTGGGTATTTATTCTTGATTGTCTTCTTATTTAATGGGCGGTAATCGACGCAAAGTCATTTCGTGCTATCCTTCTTCTGGACAAAGAGAACACCACAACCCCAAGGAGATGAACTTGGTCTGATCGAACCCAGAAACTCTTGTTCATCGAGCTGTTTCTTCAATTCTTTCAGCTCTTCTGGCCCAAGCTTGTATGGGCACTTGCAAACAAGTTTTGTACCGGGCTCAAGATCAATAACGAACTCGACTGGCCAGTGAGGAGGCATACCAGGAAGCTCTTTAGGAAAGACATCTTGATACTCACAAACAACTAGAATATGAGAAATAGCGTTGATCTCGCCTTTCTCATTGAGAGAGAACAACCGAATGGTTTCATCTCGAGCCACAAAGATAATCACATCTTCAGAAGGATGAGTTAATTTCACTTCCTTTGTAGCACACTCAAGAGACCCCTTGTGCTTCGAAAGCCAATCCATGCCAAGAATGAGGTCAATATCGGAATCACCAAGAACCATTGGAGAAGCCAAAAGGAGTAATTTCCCATCTTGATGCCAACATCCGGCATGACCGAGTTGGCCCTTATTGACATCCCTAGAGAAACAACACACATAGGATTATCCAGGTATGACCAAGTGAAATCATGCTTTACAAAGAACGGTCTTGACATGAAACAATGTGATGCACCAATATAGAATAAAACTTTTGTAGGAATTGATTTAATTGATAGGTTACCCATGAGCACTTCTGAAGAATCCTCTGCTTGAGCTGAATTTATCATGTTCACCCTTGCTGACTTGGGATTGTGCTTGACAACTGCATTGCTTGAAGACCTCATAGTAGGAGGAGGCGGAAGGCGCCTCTGGGTGCACTTGTTCTCATAGTGACCTTTCTGACCACACTTGTTGCAAGTAACCTCTGAGAGCGGGCGAAAAGGTGGAGGAGGAGGACCACCTGTTCTCGGAGCTTGAGTTTGAGACTTGTTCTGGTACCTTGTGTTGGGTGGGTGGGAAGATCCACGACCACCTGAATGCTTCTTCTGATAGGGCTGGCGAAATGGAGGAGGAGGAAGCCAGAACTTCTTTTGATTTGAGATCACTTGAGAGGAAGAGGACGAGTGGACTACATCCCTGAGGCTCTTTTTGGAAGCTTCACAATTGAGCTGAACAACTTCTTGCTTGAGGGCCATGTTGTAGAACTGATCGACATGAGTTGGCTCAACAAGAATGAGAGCTAACTTCAGATCCTCTCCAAGGCCACCCCTGAAGTGATAGATCCTGATCTTTTCATCAGGAACGTCTTGCCTTGCAAAGCGAGCAAGATTCTGAAACTTGACGTTGTATTGATTCACGGACATGCTTCCTTGCTTGAGATTGCAGAATTCCTCACGCTTTCTCTCGACAACACTTGTTGGAATGTGATGAGCTCGAAAGTCCCGGCAGAAGTCAGTCCAGGTAATCACTCGACCCCCTCTAGAGTCTTTGTACTGCTGATACCAATCTACTGCTTGGTCCTTGATGTAGTCCTCAGGCCTGACATTGCTGCATTCAAAATGCTTGTTGATGTCCACGAGCCAATCATCGGCAAACATGGCCTCAGCACAAGCGTTGAACGTCTTTAGATGATTTGCAAGAAACTAGTTGTTGGTAGAGAACTGAGGCTGATTGTTGTTGTTTCCTTGGCCTTGGTTCCCTTGGTTGCCTTGCCCTTGATTCCGCTCTTGCATAAGCTAAATCAGCATCTGAGTGTTGGCGTCGGTGGCCGCCATCAAAGCTTGACATGCCTTCGAAGGTGGAGGAGGTGGCGCAGCGTTAGACTGCTCTCCATCGGCATGTTTCGGATGCAGACACATTGTGGGAGCCATCCTGAAGAAGGTGACATCCGTTAGAACCACCATATAAATGATAGACAAGCTAAATCAACGGATAGACATGTGAGAAGCCACTTGAAAAGAGAGATTGAACGAATGCATTCGAAAGTCAATATGATACGACCATTTGAGTGAGAAGCCACTTGAAAAGAGATTGATGAATAAAACAACAAGGTACAACTAGAACAAATAGATGGTAAAGATTCCCCAATCTCGTACCAAATATCCGTCGTAAAGATAACTAAGAGCTACTTGAATTCCCAACTATTAACTCCCGAAACTTTCTGATTATGCAATCTGGTGTTGGGGATACATGGAGGCACAATATATCACACACCTAACAAGCCCTATGCTCCAACTATATCCATCCAATATATCAACACATAACCAAGAAACCTCCGGAAATCGTGTACCTCAGACCTTCGAAAAGCATCCGCTATACTAGCTGTGGCAATACTCCTGAACTCCCTCCCCAGTACTGGGTGGCGTCCAGGTTATCTCACCACTAACTACATAGAAGAAATTTTCGATGTCGGCGAGCTCAGGTATACTGGAACTGCAACGATAAAATTGTGATTACAACACCTCGGAGCTCAACTCCCCGGGACACTGCCACAACCCCTAAATGTTAGGAGGCACCAAGAATAATGTTCTCGTCGCAATAATATCAGAACGATCCCAAGATAGCGCGTGATCCTAAAAAGATTTAATGAAAAGAATTAGGAGAGGGAAGTCAAAACATCCATGTCAGGAGTCCTCACCAGAGCGACCAAGGGAATCTGGAGTAAAAAGAATACCACTCTCTGATATATGTATATATATATTCCTAAGACTCAAAATAGTTTTGTTCTGGACTCAACAACATCAGTCGTTCGATCAAGCAGGGGCTCCTAAGTTGGGATGGCTCTGATTACCAACTTGTAACGCCCAATATGTGACTATACTCCATACGTGTCAAGGCACGACTTGGGGTATGAGCGCATATTGGTATCGTCGCAAGAGTGGTTGTATATTTGCTCATCTCATGTACTGAATAGATAGAATACGAGCTTTGGCTCACAATCGCCATAATGTCACACAATATCATCCAGTTATACAATCATTCAAGATGAACACAAAGTCTGGCTACAGACAAAATCGAATGAATAAAAGACAACCACCCATGCTAAGTCCCGATCGACCCTACTAGGCACCACTACGGATCATCCGGGAAGGAGACATAGTAACGGCCAAGGTCTTCGTCGAACTCCCACTTGAGCTCAGTGGCATCACATGCATCAGTCTCATCGGTACCTGCAACTATGTTTGTAGTATACTGTGAGCCACACGGACTCAGCAATCCTATTACCCACGGTGTCAAGACTATCAAAGCTTAAAGGTAAGGTATGGATACAAGGTGGAGTTGCAGCAAGCACTAAGCATTGTATGGTGGCTAGCATACGAGTACAAGAATAAGATGAGAAACTACGCAACGGTCGTAATCTAGTAATGATTATGAAGTGATCCTGAACTACTTACGTTCAAACATAATACCACGGTGTTCTCTTCCCAAACCTCGTCGAAAAGAGAGGATCACGGTTACACACGCGGTTGGTGTATTTTAAAAAGTTTGGTTCAATTTCACTACAACCGGATATTAAAAACTCCCATCTGCCACATAACCACTGGCATGGCTCTCGAAAGTTTAAACGCCGCAGGGGTGTCCCAACTTATCCCATGACAAGCTCACGATCTGCGGAAACAATCCTCCATCACAGGACCCTCCGATCAGACTCGGAATTCCGGTGCACAAGACATTTTGACAATGGTAAAACAAAACCAGCAAGACCTCCCGACATGCTGACACTGTGATAGTAGCCGCACGTATCTCGTCACAGGGCACGACGGATAAGCCAAGCGTACAGGATCCAGATAGCCCAAGTTGCCTAGGGGCGGTCCCGCACGATGCTCTAGTTTGGACCAACACTCATGAGGAGCACTGGCCCGGGTTTTTGATTAAGAATCCTCGGGTTAATTACTCCCTATGCAAGTTTTGGTTTGTAACACCCACGATGCGGCTATATCTCCCACGTGTCGAGGCATGACTTAGAGGCATAACCGCATTGTGGTTTTGTTGCAAGAAGGATCATCTTCACACAATCCCATGTAATGAACAAGACAAGGATAAATAGAGTTGGCTTACAATCGCCACATCACACAATACTTAAATTATTCATACATCATCCAAAATACACACAAAGCCCTACTACGGTCAAATTCAAATGAAAAGGAAGATAACCCCAAATTCTAGATCCCTGGTCGTCCCAACTGGGATCCACTATTGATGATCAGGAAAAGACACGTAGTAACGACCAAGGTCCTCGTCAAACTCCCACTTGAGTTCGGTAGCATCACCTGCACTGGTGTCATCGGCACATGCAACTGTTTTGGTAGTATCTGTGAGTCACGAGGACACAGCAATCTCAAAACCCGCGAGATCAAGACTATTTAAGCATATGGGTAGGATAAGGTTATGAGGTGGAGTTGCAGCAAACGCTAAGCAAATAGGGTGGCAAACATATGCTTATAAGAGTAAGATGAGAAGCTATGAAACAGTCGAAAAGCTAGAAGTGATCAAGAAGTGATCCTGAAACTACTTGCGTTCAAACATATCCCAAACCATGTTCACTTCCTGGACTCCGCCGAAAAGAGACCTTCATGGCTACACACACGGTTGATGCATTTTAATTAAGTCAAGTGTCAAGTTCTCTAGAACCGGATATTAACAAATTGACATCTGCCACATAACCGCGGGCATAGCTCTCGAAAGTTTATACCCTGCAGGGGTGTCCCAACTTAGCCCATCACAAGCTCTTATGATCAACGAAGGATATTCCTTCTCCCAGAAAGACCCGATTAGTCTCGGAATCCCGGTTACAAGATATTTCAACAATGGTAAAACAAGACCAACAAGACCGCCCGAATGTGCCGACAAATCCCGATAGGAGCTGCACATATCTTGTTCTTAGGGAACACCGGATAGGTCAAGCTACGAGTAAAACCAACACTCAAGTTTCCTCGAGGTGGCCCCGCAGGCTACCCAGTTCGGACCAACACTCAGAGGAGCACTGGCCCGGGGGGTTAAAATAAAGATGACCCTCGGGTTTGCAACCCCAAGGGAAAGTTATAGGTTGTTAGTAAAATATAAAACCAAGGTTGGGCCTTGCTGGACGAGTTTTATTCAAGGCGAAATGTCAAGGGGGTCCCATAACCCCAACCGCGTAAGGGACGCAAAATCGAGGAACATAATACCGGTATGATGGAAACTAAGGCGGCAATAGTGGAACAAAACAGCGAGCAAAAAGCCAAGCCTTCCACCCTTTGCCAAGTATATAGATGAATTAATTAAATAGGAGATATTGTGATATCCCAACATATCCACGTTCCAACATGGAACAACCTGCAATGGCACCTGCAGCTAGCAACACTATAAGAGGGGCTGAGCAAAAGCGGTAACTTAGCCAAAAATAAGTTTGCTAGGAAGGTGGGTTAGAGGCTTGACATGCCAATATGGGAGGCATGATAACCAAGTGGTAGGTAGCGTGACATAGCGATAGAGAGAACAACTAGCAAGCAAAGATAGAAGTGATATCAAGGGTAATGGTCATGTTGCCTGAGATCCCGCAAGGAAGAAGAACGAGACCATGAAGAAGACAAACGAACGTAGTCGAACAAATCCTCACAACTCAAGAACAAAACCGAAGCTAACAAGAGAAGTAAATCAGAAAGAAGCAAGCAACATGGTAAACACACAAGCATAAACATGGCATGATGCACAACCAAGGATGATGCATGTCCGGTTTAAATATGCATCGCATGGCAAAGTGCACAAACAAAACTACAAGTTAAGTGGAGCTCAACATGTAACAAGATGCATGTTGACGAAACACCACATTCGATTATTTAGTTCACTCCCGGTTAGGTACTCAACAATATTAGATGTTTCTTAACATGGCAAGAGCTGAGGCATAAGTAAACTAACTATTTAGGCAAGTTAAAATGAGGCCGGAAATAGCAAACAACAATTCCGAAAAATCCCCATATGAACATTATGAATTTGCTATTGTTGTGCCCTAAACCATATATTAGAATTGTTAAGCATGCAATATGAGTGTACCATGTTAAACTAGGCATTTTTCTACCCCATTTCCATATAAAGATTATTTAAATCCGATCTACAGTTAATTACTTATGAATTAAATCATTTCAACATGAAAAATATGCAAATTATATGAAAACATCATTTTATACATTTTTCACATGGATGAAAGTTGCATATTATGAAACTAGACGAAATTCTTAGCATTTTAAATATATATCATTTTTACATAAGGTGCATAGTTGGTGTGATATTAAATGCATGAACATGAGGGACTTTTCTATAAATATGTAATTCTCCCGAAAAAAAACATCATCAGGCTGCAACTACTGAGTGCACAATACAATATGGCGCCCAGGGCGCTGGATAGGGGAGCAAGTGCTGCTCACCTTGCAGGCCATGGCCCGGTCGGTGGAGGCAGGCATGTGCAAGACGGGCTGCGTGTGCTGGGTCTTGGAAGCAGCAGGCCTACGGTGCTCGGACAGCCGCACAAAGGAGCTGGGCCGGTCGAGGAGGCGGGGCCTTGTGGCTGGGCCGGCCTTTGCAGGGGCCCATGTGGCCGGCGGCGCCTGTGGTCCTCCTCGATCTAGAGGGCATCGAGGTAAGGCAGGGGTGGCGGTGCTAGGAGCTTGGCGGCGGGGACGGCGAGAGCGGAGGCCAGGGTCGGCGGGGACGAGCAGATCCGCCCTCCCGGCGGCGGATCCGACCGACGGCGACGGAGCATGTCGATCTAGGGCGGCGAGGCGCGGTCACCTGCAGGAGAGAGAGAGAGAGCTGAGGTGAGAGGGAGAGGGAGAATGAGGGAGAGGGCAAAACAAGCATGCAGGGGTGCTGCTCACCTGAGGCCGCGGCAACGCGCTCCGGCGAGGTCGACGGCCGAGGGGAAGGTCGCGGTCGCCGGGGAGCTCGGGATTGCGTGCCTCTGATACAGATCGAGTGGGGCGAGCAAGGCGCTAGAGCGGGAAGCTCGGGCTCGAGCGGCGGCAGAGTCGGGCCCGATCCGGCCCAGGGCGGGCCACAAACGGGCTTCGGCGGACCCGGGCGGTGGGGAGCGGCAGGGGGTGTTGGTGTCAAAACCGGCGGATCTTGGGTAGGGGGTCCCGAACTGTGCGTCTAAGGTCGATGGTAACAGGAGACGAGGGACACAATGTTTACCCAAGTTCGGGCCCTCTCTATGGAGATAATACCCTATGTCCTGCTTGATTGATATTGATGAGTATGAGTATTACAAGAGTTGATCTACCTCGAAATCGTAATGGCTAAACCCTAGAGGTCTAGCTTGTATGGCTATGATAATGAATCTCCCCTATCTGAACTAAGTCCTCCGGTTTATATAGACACCGGAAGAATCTAGGGTTACACAAGGTCGGTTACAAAGGAAGGGAATCTACATATTTGGTCGCCAAGCTTGCCTTCTACGCAAAGGAGAGTCCCATCCGGACACGGATGCAGTCTTTGGTCTTCGTATCTTCATAGCTCATCAGTCCAGCCTATGGCTAACAGGCCGGACGCCCGAGGACCCCTTAGTCCAGGACTCCCTCAATAGCCCCTGAACCTGGCTTCAATGACAAAGTATCCGGCGCATAGATCTGTCTTCGGCATTGCAAGGCGGGTTCCTCCTTCCGAACTCCAAAACAGTCTTCAGATGAAACAAACGTAACCGGATCCAATCTGCTGACAACTTTAGTAATGTGACATCACGCATCTCGGTCATTATTTCGAACCATTTCCCGTCTCGCCGTTCCATGTTTCGGGGGATGGTTTTCATTGACCCGTCTTGTCGAAGCAGAGATCGTCTCCCCTAATTGCGGGATTTTCATCAATACGAGCGTGGGTAACCCAACCGTCCTATGGGAAAGATTCCTTATGAATAGGCAAGTTCTTCGTCTTAGGAGGAGGTGTTGAATACCCGCGGCCTTTATAAAGTAACCAAGGGATGTCCTTTTATGCCAAACCTCTCCTCAGCCATCCCAACCTCGAGCTCTAGCACCCAAGGTTCGACTTCATTGTTTCAAGCGTCCCCATCATGTTTGGACCAAGCTCTCAAGGCCGATGGGTGGCTTCTTCCGTTACACAGGAGGATATCACAAAGCTTCGGGCAGCCAGATATTTGACCGCGGAGGTCCACCACTGGCTTCCTGCTCAAGGACATGTTATTCCGACCCCCAGATCTGGCGAGAGAGTCGTATTCATCTCCCACTTCCTCCGGGGGCTAGGGTTCGCTCTTCACCCCTTCGTCCGGGGGCTAATGCTTTATTACGGACAAGATTTTCATGACCTAGCCCCGGACTCTATCCTCCATGTCTCGGCGTTTATCATTACATGCGAGGCCTTCCTCTGAACCCCCCGCACTTCGGCTTATGGCTCGAGACCTTCAGTGTGAAGCCGAAGGTAGTCGACTGGGAACCGGTGGAGTGCGGCGGTGCTATGATCAGCCAATTCACCAGCACTCCTTGGACAAAAGGTTCTTTTACCGAAACTTCCAATCACTAGCAGTGGGAGTGGTTTTACGTTACGGAGCCCCGCAACACCAAGTGGGTTGCTCCACCCACATTCCGTCCTATCCCACAGTTACAGCTTGCATCATGGGTCAACAAGGGGCTGGACTGGGGATCAGTTGATGAAGTGCAGACTTTACAGAGCCGCATCAGTTGATGGACTGGGGATCAATCTTGTCAACGTGATCCAAGTGATGTTAGTTCGCCGAATCTTGCCATGCCAGCGTTGGTCTCACCGCATGTGGGAGCTTAATCCAGAAGGACCACAAACCCTCCAACACTTCTTCGGCACCACACATGAAGGGTGTGGAAGTTATTTTTCGGGAAGCGGAAACATTGGCCGGAGACTACCGAGGACGCTGGCCTTAACTGCAACCATCCAGATATCCCGGTAAGAACTTGGGTCCCGAACACTTTGTAATCATGCATACCATAATATGGTACTGAGCAAGCTATCTTCTTCCAGGGCTGAATAAAGAAGGCGGAACTAATTATGTGTTTGGCCCCTCTTCCCGAGGGCCCAGCGAATCCTGTTCTAACAAGGATGCTGGCCCTCGCGCCATCCAGATGCCCATGAAGGAGGGCGAGGCAGAGAGTGAGAGGACCAAAGATGGCCCCTATTCCAAGGGTGTCGTGGAATTGTCACGACAGATGTCCTTGTGAAAGGACTTAGTCATGGAGCCATCGCTACGGGTTAGCTTAAAGGGGTTTAAAGAGGACAAAGGACACGAGAGTTTATACTGGTTCGGCCCCTTACGATGAAGGTAAAAGCCTACTCCAGTTGTGATGATATTGCTAGGGTTTCAATGACCAGGGGGCGAATCCGCTTTGCCTGGCTCTCGAGTTGTTGTGTGTTGTCCCTAAACCACCGTCGGGTCGTCCCTTTATATACATAGGTCGACGCCCGCCGGTTTACAGAGTCCCGAGGCCGGATCATAAAAGTCTCCGGCTCGGTCTCTACTCCTAACTTATCATACAAGTATACATCAGTATCGGTTTATGTCTACAAGACTTAATCCGCCTTTGGGCCTTGGGCCTTCACGAAGTGCCATCATACATGTCTTCATGGGCTTCAAATAAGATAATCATCATAAGGATAACCCGGCCTCTCCTGGCCGGTTTATGTCCAGTAGTAATATCCAACATTAGGCCTCACATTGATTTGAACTTGTTCATGTCAATCTTGAACACTTAGAAGAATTCCTCCCTTTGCATCTTCGCATAGATCTTGTAAACTGTCGTGGTGTCATCCTCCAGATTTGTAATAAACCGTCGTGACATCACCTGTTCATTTAAAGTCGAAGATATCCTTTCATTAATGAGCTCCTAGCAATCGAAACAACAATCTCGTTATATATCCATTATTTGGGCTCCTAGATTCCCGCGCCTGTCACTTATCTTTTTACCCATATAAATAGGGCTAAGGACCCCTTTCCCTTTCTTTCCTTTGACTTTCCATCTCTTCTTCCTCCTCGCGACGCCCCTGCACCTGAGCGCCGCCGCCGTCATCGAGGCTCACCTCTGCCTCATCATTGGCCGCTGCATCAACATGATCGCACCAGAGAGACGCGGCACACCTCCACTGCTTCAACATCTACTGTAAGTTCCTCCCTCTTTCCTTTGTAGATCCATTTAGGGTTCATACGGGTTCATGGCACTCTCTTCGTGTTCTTCGTTAGTCCATAGATAACAGACCTCGAGCTTGACTCGTTTCGTGCATTAGCTATGGTAGTCCTTATCTCGGTCATTAAACCAAGCTTTAAACATATAAGAACTTGATCTGGACCTTTAGTAAACTGCTTCAGGACTAAACTTTTTAGGTCTAAATCTTTTTTATTTTCCTGACTTGTGGTAAATCCAAAATTCCAACGCAATCTTGTGAAACCTGTTTTTCCTCACTTAGTCTTTTTTTACCTTAGATCTGCACCTTCCTTATCTCCGTAGGCGGTTTATCCTTGTAGAAAGAAATCGGTCATATGCCATTAGTCCCCTTGTAAACCGCTCATCGCTTTAGCATTTATAAACGCTCTGTCATAGGCGGTTTATAACTTCCTCCGATTTAACAATTCTACATGCTTGAATTCCTTTTTTCTTAAACTATTACACTTTATGCGTTGTCATTTACGAATCATAAACCGGCAGTAATCTTTTCCAGCTCTTCACTTGCAATGGCCAAACAATTCTATTCCTGTAACTGGGTCCCTTCCCGGGTTACTGAGGAGCAACTGAATGGATGTGTCAAAATTGGCACATTACCGAAGAAGAATGAAATCCAGTGGCGAGTTCCTGGTCCAGAAAATCCTCCTACCCCCAGAGATGGCGAAGTAGTAGTGTTTGCTGATCATATAGGTCGTGGTTTTAAATCGCCTGGATCCAAGTTTTTCTGGGATGTACTAGCCAGCATTCAGATCCAGCCTCAAGACATTGGACCCAACTCTGTATCCAATATCTGCAACTTTCGTGTGTTTTGTGAAGCCTATCTACAAGAAGAGCCGATTGTCGAGCTGTTCCGAGATTTCTTCCACTTAAACCGTCTCACTGAATTCGTAGACGGGCCTAATACTGAACTCGGTGGCGTCTCCATTCAGAAAAGGAAGGATGTTAGCTTTCCTCACCCAAACTTCACAGTCACCGAAAGGATTGGAATCAGACTTGGTTCTATTGCAAGGACACTTCTCCTGAAGATGAGAACCCTCTGCCGGGTTACCGTGCTCACCGGCCTAGCAACACTCATCCGCTTCCGCAATGACTAAGTGCCAAGGAACGGGCCTAGTATGCACCACAACTCGCCAAGCTTAGAGCTTTCATGGCCAACGGTTTGAAAGGTGTGGACTTTGTCCATTGCTGGCTATCCTGGAGTATCTTGTTGGTAAGTCGCCGCTCCGGTTTAATGTGCGAGTACACCAGTGACGTAAAAGACTCCCAACATCATATTGACATTCAGCTAACAGATGATGAAGTTACTGAGTCTGTCAAGAAACTGTTGAATGAACCGGAAGCTATCTGTAGCAAGAACGGGCTAAGTCCCTTTTATACACGGAACAAACCGCCCGCTGTAAGAGTTTTTTGCTTCCGCTTTATACCTGATATTTTTGAATTGTGCAACTTTTAATATCCTCTACTCATTTTTAAACAGGGTGATGATCCGTTCTGGAAAAAAACACCACCAGAGAAAATGGTTAAGGCTCCTCGTCAAAAAAAGAAGGCGATCAAGAAATCTGCTAAGAGGAAATCAACTGAGCCAATCGTTTTAGAGCTTCATGACGACCCTGATGAACCGGATGCAGAGGTAGATCTTGATTCTCTTGGTTCACTTTTCATACACCTCGTTGACAATGATATTTATCAGGATGACGCCGAGGGCAGCCAAGCTAATGACGCAGAGGTAATTATCCTTCCCTCCGGTTCAGATTTTCTCACCCCCTAGCTTACTTGGACCCAAAATTTCTTTTGAAGAAGCAGCAACACGAAGCTCGCCGCACAACCCGTCATAGCGGCCAAGTAATCACTTCCACCGATCTACCAAATACTCCAGTTTGGAAGCGCCAATCTAAGGTTTCAAATACTTCCAATACTTCTTACCCCAAGGCGGGTTATTTCCGACAGCCTCTTAATCCATCCGATTTGAATTATTAGGGAACGCCACCTTCATCATCAGGCGAATCAACTACCACACAGCTTCCACCCCTCAAGACCGTCCCTGGGTAAATGTCTTAAGCTGTCTCTTTTTGATGCTTTATGCTTATGTGCTATACTGATGTGTATATCTTCCTCTTTCAGAGCCAAGGCTGGACCCAGTAATAAGGGTCATGTAGATAAACAGTCTGATGTCCATGTGACAGTTGAACCGGCAACAATTTCAGAACCGGAGAGAGCAACTGCTGATGCCACGCTTGATGACCTGCCACCCCTAGATCATGTTTCTACTGAACAAGTAGAAGTTGATACTGCAGTGCAAGCTGATAAACCGACAAGTCCAGTCCATACTGATGATGGAGGGTCTAGTCCAGTTAAGGCTACTGATATTCCACCAACTTCAGTAAAGGCCGCTGGCGACAAGGAAGATGAGGTTATCATTACTGGCGTTGGCCACACCTCCCCTAGCCATCCTGTTGTCTTAGCAAAACATAGCGCCAAAGAAGAACATGCTGCCATGGAGGAAGGCAAATGGAGCACCGATTTATCAAGCTATGCACACCTCAACGCCCAGGAGCTCCATTCTGGTTTTTTAATCCACCTGTACACAAACCGTGACTACAAAGCCGGTTTAGTGAACTTAATGAAGGAACTCCATGAGGTAATTACCAATCCTTTTCTCTCTTAAGTCCAATTGTAAGTATCAATTCCTGTAGCTCCCAAGGGCCGAGTTATGATAGTAATCAAAAACCGGGACTTCGTAATACCGTACTTCTACATACTTATCCTCCAAGGGTTGGTTGATCCTTTAAAAATGAACCGGTACTTTAGCATTGTATCCTCATAACTTTCGCCTTTGTAGTCCCCAAGGGCTGGTTTACCTTTCCAAGGTGAACCGGGACTTTAACCACTGTTACTTTTGAGTAGATGTACATTAGCCCCCAAGTGCCAAGAATAATGCTTGCATTATACTTGGGACTTGAAATAATTTTCTAGAATGAAGCGAGTAGGCATTAGCCCCCAAGTGCAAAGTGCATAACTTGTTATACACTTGGTACTTCAAATATATACAACCCGTTGATGACATGTCTGTTCTTTATAGGCTGAGCTGAGCAAAAAGGACGCCCAAACCGCTAATCTTCAAGAGAACATCAAATCTCAGCAAGCAGAGGCTTCTAAAGCAAAGAGGAACTGACCAATGCCTTAACAGCCATGGAGAAGCTGAAGGAAAACTTCAAGAAGGAACGTGCAGATTGGGACACGGAGAAGGCCGCTTTAGTAAAGAAGGCCGAAGACACAGAGGCAACCCTTAAACTGGTGGTTGAAGAACTGACCAGTTTAAAGCGGCAAATAAATGCTATGACCTTTGATGTATTTGGTAAGTATCCTCATTTGATGTTTTTCAGGTCATTCTACCATATCAATTACCGGTTTACTGATGCTTGCAATGTCACAGGTACCCGCATTACCCATCTGGGCTCTGACATGCAGATGAAGCTGAAGACATGCGGATCCCAACGAGCTATCTACACTGCTGCTTATAACAGGCCTCCTCCAACATTGATAAAAGAAACCATCAAGAAGCTGTCAATGTTGCCTACCTGGTTGGATGAACTCAAAAGATCAACTGCAAGGTCAGGCGTGCTGACTGCGCTAATCCGGGCCAAGGCATGGATTCCAGATCTTGAACCGGCAGATAGTGGTCAAGCCTATCTCGGCGTAAAGGAAGACGGCTCAGAATTCAATAATGATGATCTCCGAAGGCTGACAAGGGAACTTCGACCCATAGTGAGCAAATTGGCGGATGAAACGGATCTATCGCATTACCAACCGGTTTATGATGCTGATCAGAAGATACATCCTACGCCAACACATGATGTAGAAGATATTGTTTCGCCAATTCGTAAGCACACTTATGCCCCTGACATTGATCCTTCCACCCTTATAAGTGAAGAAGCCGTGTTCCAAGCTTTAACTGGAATAGATTGGACAACGATTGATTTCCAGCCACTTGGTAGAGAAGAGGAGGATGCACCGACTCAAGATGACCCGCAATCTTCAAGTCGCCCTGATGATGAATCCTGGACCGGAGGCCTGTTCAATCTGATGCAGCCTACCATTCTGACTGAAACAATTATCCTTTGTGGGCATTTAAAATGCCTTGTAATAGGCTAGTTCAAACACTTGTCTGTTTATGCCATCGAGCATACTTATTTTGCTTGACACTGATAACTCGCCATGCTTTTGGGATCTTTATTATATGCATAATACGCAGTGGCTGTATTTTAACTTGTCCCTGTATACAAGAGATTGAAGGGGTCCTAGCGGTTTACCGCTGGACGGGTCACGCTGCCCAAATATATAGCCTAGTCATACAGCCAAAGCTGTTTAAAAACAATCAGATATAAAATAGAGAATACTTGTTACCTTCATTGTTTGACCCATGACTGTTATAAAAGGGTGATAATGCCAAGCTGGAGTGTAGATGACTCCTTCCAAGTTTGCCGGTTTACGATAAAACCGTACCGGGTTATGATAAACACCGGTTTTATCCATATAATACTGGTGACTTGTAGTCAAACCAGACCAGAACAATAAAGGCCGGATTATTGATGATCATGTAGTAACAATTTAGCATTGTAAGTCACGCCGAGTTGTAATAAACACTGGGTTATCAGGAAATACTTATGAATTTTATCAAAAGAGAAGAAACACTTTGCAAAAAATACAAGAATAGTATGCAAGGCTTTTCATGGGCTGCCAGGCCACTGAGTTAAACCATTTTTCAAAGCCTTTTAAGATGGACCTCAATTGTTAACCAATCATCATTTTAACTTTGACAAGTTCAGGGTCTATGAGATTGACTTGTCAAACGTTTGATGGTTATACCAGGTTTACCTGGACGGAGTGGCTTACTTAAAGAGGTAGGATAACCCGGGGTTTTATGTGAATACACCTGGCTTCCAAGCCTGGCTTGATAGCCTACTGCAAGGGTGCAGACTCTTTGTTCTTTGGGAAGCAAAGAGCCCCCAAGCAATATTTGAGCTGTGCTCGGTGGGTGCCTATGTTTGAGTTGTGCTGGTGCAACACTCTCTTTGGCCCCACATAATTTCCTTTTGGCTTTAAGCCTATCAAGAGGTGTAGCTATGGTGTGAACACAACCAAGCCCCCTTGTGATTTCCCTTTGGCCCTAAGCCGATCAAGAGGTGTAGCTAAGGTTCAGATATGATCAAGCCCCCTAGTGATTTCCTTTTATATGTGTGACTTTACAAGCCGGATCAACAGAATTCCGCTCTGTAAACAGAAGCCTCCATGTAAACATATATGATGTAAAACAACAGAGACCCCGCTTTAGCTGAGGCTCCGATTTATTATAGTAATTATAATATATACATTCTCATAATTATGTACATAAAAGAGCCTATGGCTCAAGTATAGTAAGGCCAAAGATGAACTATATTCTACGGCCGCTAGGTCTCCTCCTCCAATTTACGTGAGTCTTTGTGCTCTCGAACATCGATAAGGTAGTATGATCCATTGTGCAAATTTTTGCTGACCACCAAAGGCCCTTCGCAAGGTGGGGATAACTTGTGCATATCAGTCTGATCCTGGATGAGCCGGAGCACCAGATCGCCTTCTTGAAAAGATATGGTTTTAACCCGGTGGCTGTGATAAAGTCACAGATCTTGTTGATAAATCACGGAACGTGCCGCCGCAAGATCACGCTCCTCATCTAGAAGGTCCAATGAGTCCTGACGTGCTTTTTCATTATCAGCTTCAACATAAGCCACCACACGGGGCGAATCATGACGTATGTCACTAGGGAGAACTGCCTCTGCGCCTTAAACCATGAAGAAAGGCGGGTAACCCGTAGATCTGTTTGGTGTGGTGTTGATACTCCATAACATGGAAGGTAACTCCTCCACCCAACAACCCGGCGTCCGCTTTAAAGGAACCATAAGCCGAGGTTTGATACCTCTCAAAATTTCTTGATTGGCCCTCTCTGCTTGACAATTAGATTGGGGGTGAGCCACTGATGTCACGTAAAGCCGAATGTGCTCACATTGACAAAATTCTTCCATAGCACCCTCGGACAGATTAGTACCATTATCCGTTATAATGCTGTGTGGAAAGCCAAACCAGAATATCACCTTTTTGATGAATTGAACCGCTGTGGCCGCATCACACTTACTGACTGGCTCTGCCTCGACCCACTTGGTAAACTCATCAACCGGCACCAGCAGGTGGGTCTTCTTGTCCTTGGACCTCTTAAAAGGTCCCACCATATCAAGCCCCCAAGTTGCAAACGGCCAAGTTATTGGAATCATTCTTAATTCTTGAGCCGGAACATGAGCGCGGTGTGCAAACTTTTGACAACCATCACACCTGTTTACCAAATCCTCAGCATCAGCATGAGCCGTCAACCAATAGAAGCCGTGACGAAAGGCCTTAGCCTCCAAGGATTTTGTACCGGCGTGGTGACCACAATATCCTTCGTGGATCTCACATAAATCTCACAACCTTCCCAAGGAGAGACACAACACTGAAATGCCCCTGTGATGCTGCAATGATGTAGCTCCCCATTGACAATGGTCATAGACTTGGATCGCCGGACTATCTGCCGGGCCAAGGTTTCATCGTCCGGTAACTCGCCCCGGTTCATGTACGCCAGGTACGGGACCGTCCAATCCAGAATAATATGAAGGGCCGCCACCAATTGAGCCTCCGGGTCGGGCACAACCAAATCCTCCTCCGTAGGTATCTTAACTAATGGATTATGCAGGACATCTAGAAAGGTATTGGGTGGCACCGGTTTATGCTGATAGCCTAAGCGACTTAAAGCGTCTGCTGCTTCATTCTTCCGCCGGTCTATATGGTCCACTTGATAACCCTTGAAATGACCAGCCACTGCATCCACCTCTCGTCTATATGCTGTCATGAGTGGATCCTTGGAATCCCAAGTGGAAGATACCTGCTGAGCCACCATGTCCGAGTCACCAAAGCACTTAATCTGGCTTAAGTTCATTTCCATAGCCATACGAGGACCATGGAGCAAGGCCTCATACTCAGCTGCATTGTTAGTACAAGGGAACATTAAACGGAGAACGTAACAAAACTTATCACCTCGTGGGGAAGTTAATATAACTCCAGCCCCCGAGCCTTCCAATTGGATGGAGCCATCATAATGAATAGTCCAATAAGTGTTGTCTGGCTTTTCCTCTGGTGCTTGCGACTCTGTCCAATAATTGATGAAGTCCACAAGGTGCTTGGGATTTGATTGCTGTACGAGGTTTATACTTTAGCCCGTGAGGCCCAAGCTCAGTAGCCCATTTAGCAATCCAGCCAGTTGCTTCTCTGTTCTTGATGATATCTCCCAAGGGGGCTGAACTGACCACTGTGATAGGATGACCCTGAAAATAATGCTTGAGCTTCCGGCTTGCCATAAAAACCCTATACACCAGCTTTTGCCAATGTTGGTATCTCTGTTTGGACTCGATAAGCACCTCGATGATATAATGAACGGGCCGTTGAACCAGATACTCTTTCCCAGCCTCCTTGCGCTCCACAACAATAGGCACACTAACAGCTCGGGCATTAGCAGCCACATATAGCAATAAGGGCTCCTTATCAACCAGAGCCGCAAGGATAGGTGGCTTGGCTAACTGTCTCTTCAGATCTTCAAGCACTTCGTCAGCAGCATCACTCCAGACGAAGTGATCCGTTTTCTTTAGCATCCGATACAAAGGGATAGCCTTCTCTCCAAGGCGACTTATAAACCGGCTTAAGGCTACAATCCGGCACGCCAAACATTGAACATCATTAATGCACGCCGGTTTAGCCAAAGATGTGATAGCCGCGATCTTCTCCGGATTAGCTTCAATGACCCTGTTAGATACCAGAAAACCAAAAAGCTTGCCTATCGGTACACCAAAGACACATTTGGCCGGATTAAGCATCATCTTATAAACCCGGAGGTTATCAAAAGTTTCCTTCATGTCACCTATCAATGTCTCCTCCTTTCTGGATTTGACCACAATGTCATCCACATATGCATGTACATTGCGCCTAATCTGTTTATGCAGACAATTGTGGACACAGCGCTGATAAGTTGCCTGGGCACTCTTGAGCCCGAAAGGCATAGATACATAGCAGAAGGCTCCAAAGGGAGTTATGAAGGTTGTCTTCTCCTAGTCGTTAACTGCCATTTTGATCTGATGATAACTAGAATAAGCATCCAGAAAACACAAACGGTCACAACCTCCTGTAGCATCAATAATTTGATCTATACGAGGGAGAGCAAAGGGGTCAGTTGGACAGGCTTTGTTTAAGTCTGTGTAATCCACACACACATACGCCAAGTGCGGTTTTTCTTAAGTACCAGCACCGGATTAGCTAGCCACTCAGGGTGAAAGACCTCCACAATAAACCATGCTGCCTAAAGCCGGGCTACCTCCTCACCAATAGCTTTACGCCTTTCTTCGTTGAAGCGGCGAAGAAACTGCTTGACCGGTTTAAACTTAGGATCTATATTAAGGGTGTGCTCAGCGAGTTCCCTCGATACACCTGGCATGTCAGAAGGCTTCCATGCAAAGATGTCCCAGTTCTCACGGATGAACTCGATGAGCGCGCTTTCCTATTTCGGATCCAGGTTAGCGCTGATGCTGAACTGCTTGGATGAATCGCCAGGAACAAAGTCAACCAGCTTAGTCTCCTCAGCCAATTTAAATTTCAGTGCCAGATCATGCTCAGTAGTTGGCTTTTTCAGAAAAGTCATATCTACCGAATCAACATTGTCCTATAAAATTTCAACTCCTCCGTGGCACAAACCGACTCAGCATAAGCTGCATCACCTTCTTCACATTCCAAAGCAATCTTCCGGCTCCCATGCACCGTGATGGTCCCCTTATGACCCGGCATCTTAAGCTGCAAATAAACATAGCAGGGCCTTGCCATGAACTTAGCATAAGCCGGTCGTCCGAACAGGGCATGATATGGACTCTTGATTTTCACCTCCTCTAAAGTCAACACCTCTGATCTTGAATCATGATCGTCTCCAAAAGCAACTTCCAGAGCTATGTTGCCAACTGGGTACGCCGATTTACTAGGCACTACCCCATGAAACACAGTGTTCGACAGTTTAAGATTCTTATCTGTTAACCCCACGCGATGAAAGGTTTCATAGTAGAGGATATTGATACTACTTCCTCCATCCATAAGCACCTTGGTAAATTTATACCCCCAACCTGAGGTGCCACCACTAAAGCTAGATGACCCGGATTGTCAATCCGGGGTGGATGATCCTCTTGACTCCACAGGATGGGCTGTTCAGACCAGCACAGATAACGAGGTACCGCCGGTTCAACGGAGTTCATGGCTCTTTTATGAAGCTTCTGATCGCGCTTACATAAGCTAGTGGTGAAGACATGATACTGACCACTATTCAATTTTTTTGGATTGCTCCCATAACCCGATTGCTGCTGCTGACTCCCCTGATGGTTATAACCTCACTGGTTGCCTTGGCTATTCTGATTGACATGTCCGGGTTGGTTGCCCTGGAACCCTAAATCGGAACTGCCACCACCATAACCCGGCCCATGGAAACTGCCTCCTGAACCGCTGGGCGGTCCATTGTCATATTGAAAGAGATTTGAATTTTTGAACTCCCGCATGATAAAGAAATCCTTCCAAATATGCGTAGCTGGTCTCTCCTTTGATCCGTGCTTTGGGCAAGGCTGGTTTAACAGGCGCTCCAGATTGGGTCCTGAACCTCGACCCCGCTGGGGCGGTTTACCCTTATGCCGCTGGCCATTATCCTGGGCGTTGGTGTTAGCCACAAAGTCCAAGCTATTATCTGCCTTGCGTTTACCATTGTTCCCATGACCTGCCAGATTATGCTGCTGCCCCTTGGCATTGCCGCTCTTCCGATCCGTCCCTGTCTTGTCATCATCAGACTCGGGGTCCTTGGTACTATCAGAGTCGGCATATTTTACCAGAGCCGCCATAAGCGTTCCCATGTCATTACAATGGTGTTTGAGCCGTCCCAATTTCAGCTTGAAAGGTTCAAACCGGCAATTGCCTTCCAATGTTAAAATGGCCGTGTCAGCATTGATGCGGTCTGATGAATGCAAAATCTCCAAAACCCGGTGCACCCAGTGGGTTTTTGATTCTCCTTCCTCCTGGACACAGGCAGCTAAATCCACGATGGACATGGGTTGCTTGAACGTATCTTTAAAGTTCTAGATAAACCGGGCCCTCAACTCGGCCCATGATCCAATAGAGTTGGCTGGAAGATTTTTCAACCATGTGCGAGCTATTCCCTCCAACATCATGGTAAAGTATTTGGCACACGCCGCTTCGTCCACATCCAGCATCTCCATTGCCATCTCATAACTCTCCACCCATGACTCAGGGGATAAATCGGCGGTGTAATTTGGCACCTTACAAGGGCCTTTGAAATCCTTGGGTAACCGTACATTGCGCAGTGCTGGGACAAGACATGGCACTCGCAAAGAACTGGAGGTAATCCCTGGTTCCACCGATGTTGTCGGATGAACCGGAGTGAACTGACGAACCGGCGTGAGTTGACGAACTGGAGCTTCGTGTTGTGCCTCTAACTCGGCTTCCCGACGTGCCCTAGCGCGATCCACTACATCCTGGGCATTGCCTCCGCCACCCATCGGGTTATTACCATGGGGCGGATTATGATTCCTCGCACTGCTTGATACGGCCGGTTCATCGATATGCCTGCCGTAGCTCCGGCTTGGGCGGGGAGTAGAATGAATCCTTTCGCGGATATATGAATAGGCCTGCTGCTAAGCCAAAGCCGTCTGAAGGAGCTCCCTAGCCCGCCGTGTCTCAACCGCTACTAGGGACTCGCCATCAATCAGGAGAGCTGCCAATCGTGAAGCGGCAGCAACGATGTTATCCAATGGGTTAGAGTAATGACCCGGAGGTGTTGAGACGTGTCGTGATGGAATATCATTCTGACGAAGCGGAGGCGGCGGATCCATCACAGGAGGCTGAGCCGGTGCCCCAATCCCAGGTGCCTCCGCCCGGCTTACCACGGGTTTGTTGCTGGTGCCCGCTCTTGGCGTGTTAAAGAGATTCCTCGCCTCTAAGACCGATGGAAGGCGCGACCGATATCTTCTCCTCGTGATGTCATCTAACGCACTCTCATCCAACATAAGCATGTAAGCATGAGCCTCCAATCCGGCCCGCTTTGTAGCCATCCTGGTGTTTTCTGCTGCCAGGTCCGCTTTAGCTTGAGTATCTAATCCTTCACCTTTGCAACCTCTGCGTTGTGCTGATCCCGGTTTGCCGCGTCCACCTCTGCTGCTAGCAACGTTGCTAAAGCGTCGAATAGATCGGATAAAACCTGAGCCGGAGGCGGCGCAGAGCCCCCTGCTCCCGCTAGTGTTGTTGTTGCTGAACCGGAGATCATTGCCACGGCGGTAGAAGAGTGCTACTCTGATTGTGTACCGGCCATGAAGACCGCGACCCATCTTGGTAGATCGAGCTGGTCTGGAATATTGTTGCCATCGGAACCTCCACTAATCCGGCCATCCTGTAGCTGGTACAGCGGTTCTGTCTCTCTGGTTGAAGACTCGTCATCAGAGCAGACAATGGTTTCGCCACCAGTTGCCGATCTATCCTCATATTCCGCTCCATGGATGACACCAACGAAGACATGCTTTACGGTGGGCTGAACTTGGGCAGAGCTTACACGCTAAGCCGTCTCGATGATGTCAGTGCAGATGTTCGGCTCAGGGCCCGGTTCACCGATCTTGCCGATGAAGATGTGAATTACACCAAAGGAGACCCGGTACCCGTACTCAATTGAACCGGCCTTGGGACTCCATCCTGCATCGTCGATGTAGAGCTTACCGCGATGACTTTTAGTCATCCGGTCCACAGCGTATCCCCTGAGTCCTTCGAAGCTGCCCTTCAAGAACTCGAAACCATCGTGCGATAGCCCCACGGTGGGCGCCAACTGTCATGGAATTGTCACGGCATATGTCCTTGTGAAAGGACTTAGTCATGGAGCCATCGCTACGGGTTAGCTTAAAGGGGTTTAAAGCAGACAAAGTGCACAAGATTTTATACTGGTTCGGCCCCTTATGATGAAGGTAAAAGCCTACTCCAGTTGTGATTGTAACGCTAGGGTTTCGATGACCAGGGAGCGAATCCGCTTTGCCTGGCTCTCGAGTTGTTGTGTGTTATCCCTAAACCGCCATCGGGTCATCCCTTTATATACATAGGTCGACGCCCACTGGTTTCCAGAGTCCCGAGCCGGATCATAAACGTCTCTGTCTCGGTCTCTACTCCTGACTTATCATACAAGTATACATCAGTATCATTTTATGTATACAAGCCTTAATCCGCCTTTGGGCCTTGGGCCTTCATGAAGCGCCATCATACATGTCTTCACGGGCTTCAAATAAGATAATCATCATAAGGATGACCCGGCCTCTCCTGGACGGTTTATGTCCAGTAGTAATATCCCCAACAAAGGGTACATCGGACTTTGTGTCCCGGGGAATCAAAATCCCTTCATCCGAAGACAAAAGTGAAGGGGGCCCGTCTCCTTCCCTCTTAGGAAGAAAAGGGCCGCCTCCGAAGATTGGGAGAAGCAGGCTCCTAAGCGAGGCAAGATGCCTAAGGTGGGTGGCTTGGGCTTGGAGGACATCGAAGCGCAGTCTCATGATGAGGACAAGCCTCAGGCCAAATCGTAAGTGAACAAGGCTATTTTAAACATGTGCCGTTCTTTTCTTATAATGCCTGGGATATATATTTTTTGCATCTTAGCACGCAGTCTTCCTCAACAATCCTCTTCCTCGGGGGACCTTCTCCCAGATATGATGGAAAGCGAGACGCCCCCACCGGCCTCTCCTTCCAATAGGGCGGACGACTTCGAGGTGTCGTTGCGGAGGGTCTCCCCCGACCAACAAGTGGTGCAAGGGATGATGAAGACATTACCCGAAGGTGATACTTCGGTGTCCCAGCGTCCGGGGAACAACAATGAGGGCCCCGAACAATCCGGTATACAGCCGGATATGAATGAACGGAACCCTTCAAAGGGTGGCCGTATTCCTACGGCAGCCTCCGGAGACCTAGAGGCGCCGGATGTCATGACGAACATGCTGCGGCAGGCGTCCGTCTTAGAGGAACATCATACCTTGAATGGGCATGGTGGTTGAAAAGGTCCTGTCCGCGAAGAGTGGATTGGATGAGGCCTTTGCGAGCCTACCGAGATGCTTCGAGATTTGTACTGTAAGATGTGCAATTGTGTTTTATTCCCAAAATACACCTGTGTATAGATAGTAGCCCTTGAGACTCGGGTTGGCTTCCCATGGGAGGCGAACGGAGGATCAAGAAGAAATATTCAAGGACTAATCTGATTAACTTGAACGCAGGCTGCTTCCCCCTGGCTACTTCCCAGACTACGGATATTGTCGAGCTACAACAGAAGCTTGATGTGGCCGGGGATGACATTTCATTAATCAATATGCGTCTTGACGAATCGCAAGGTATGTATTGGGGGCAGTCCCTTCACATACGTTGTTGTGATATAAGCATGATGCTGAAAGTTATATACTATAATATGCATGGCTACAGATGTTGCTGTCGCCTTTGTAATTCTTCGGGCGGAGCTGGTTCGGGCCAAGGAGCTGGCCCGGTATAGTAATGCGGCTGCCGAAAAGGCATCAGCTGAGTTAAAAGTCGAACGAACTGTTCGGCGTCAAGACGAGGAGAAGATATCTGTGATGGCGTTCAAACTAAAAAATGTTGCTATACGTTGTGAACTCCTTGAGAAGGAGAATGAAGCCAAAATGGATAAACTTGACAAGGCCTTACGAGAGGCGAGAGAAGCACGGTCTGAATCCAGAGGCCCGTGAGGAGATCCGGCAAGCTGGGGAGATTGCGGCTGGTAAGCCATTTTTTCTACAGACTAAGTACGGAGATTCGAACTATGCTCAGCTTAACCAATTGTGGAATTCTTCGGACGAGTTTTTAGACTGAAGAGTTCTTGCGATGCGGCGCAGTTTTACCAGGCGCGAGAGGGGTATGCAACGGAGAAGCCTTTCTGGTCACAATTCGGCGCGTTCAAGCGTCCCCTGTTGCTGAATGAGCAGATGTCCCAGTGGGCCGAGCTTCATAGGATATCCGACGATGCCATGAAGAACTTCATAATCCGATTATGGCCAACTGAGCCTATTCCAAATAGTTACTCCATCTTGGTACAACGGCTTTTTGACGCGGTGCCACGTATCGACGCTATGAAGCGGTCGGTGTGCATCGAGGGTGCACAGATGGCCTTTTCCCGAGTCAAGACATTTAGGGGGAAGATGAAGTCCACTGATGTTGCGGTGAAGAGTCCACCCAAGGGCAAGGACCGCCACGAACCGGAGCATTATTTTGAAGACGTCCTAGTGGCCGCCCGCTTGATAGAGGGTCAATGCTCGAAAGACATAATGTTCGAGTGAGGTGTATGAGAATTGTACGAGACAATTTTATAGTTAATATGTTTTTATGTTGCTCGAAAGTTTGTATTCCTCCTGTGGGGCCGTTTTAATATAATCTGAAATTTTTCCAGTCGTCGGCTTCAGCCCCCTCATAGGAAGTACGGGGGTGTTCGGAAAAGCATTTGATCACTCTTGACCCAACGTCTTGGTCCGTGAAGGAGGTGTTAAAGCAGCAAACCAGGCAACCAGACTATAGGGCGTTAACACTTTCACTTAGCCATAACAGTTTTATGGTGGGTCTACGACATAGCCCCTAGTATGTACGCGGCTTATTCATACGATGCGTTTACATATTTGGCCAGAAAGAGGTCCTTCGTGTGACAGGAGGAATTGCTAGAGATTCCGATAAGTCATCGAGTGGTTGACCAGCTCTTGCCGCATCAGGACAGTCTGTTTTTGGCTTTCTCTACTGAGGTGCTGAGCCAGGTGAACCGGAAGCACAATCGCAGTAGTTCTCCCTTTAGTACCCTAGCAATAGAGCGGAATGTAGGATAGCAAGTACAGGAGTCGGGCAACCCAACTATTGACCCAAGACATGATTCGGAGCGGACGCATATAAGGCCAAACTCGCGACACCGAAGTACGCTGTAAAAGCTGTTCGGACTTTGTTGGCAACTCATTGGTTCATGTATCGAGCCCCTGGCAAGTTAACCCCAGGGTATATCTGTGAAACAACCATAGGGGGCGTATTCATTTGTGGAAAGACGTGGATGATTAATTTGGGTAATGTGAACTGGGACCTGAGCAATATGCCAAAGATTACTTGATATATATAAAGGCCACGACCCCGGCTATTTGATATGCCCTGGGTCGAAGGCAAAGGAAAGAGGCATGTTACAGGCTCGAAAAAGAGTGTGGTCTACAAAAATTTATTTTGGACCTCCTGTTGCACGTCTGCGCTGCCTGTCCTCGGTGAGGGGAATCCTTGAAGGAAATAGCCCCGTAGGTGAGTGTACGGATCTGAACTCCGATGGAGTTGGTCTTAGATGTTTCTCCTTTGCGCCACCTGTTTTTAAGAGATAATGAAGAAAGAAAAAGGAAAGTAGATAAAAATATTACCGAAGTGCTTGCAGACTTGTCCGTATTATGCTTCCGCCAATGCCCATGGTATCTTAAGTGCGTAGTTATGTATGCGCGATATAGTTTTAAGGGGTATATGAGATGGGCAACGGAAGCCGAAACGCTATTTCTGCTCCGGATTTGATCATTCTTCGGGGGCAAATTGCTTCTGACCCCTGGCATTTGGCTGGTGAAACACTCCGTCGTCCCTATTGCCTAGCGGCCCCCTTCCCTTGTGTTCGGCGTTGAGCTTGCCGGCCTTCTTGAGGACCCAATAGCTTTTGTTGGTATGATTAGCTGGTTTACTGTGGTGGCCGTGAATCTGGCAGGTCGGTCCAGTATCCTGTCTAGGTTGGATGGTCCGTCTCTGTTCGCCTTGAATGGATTTTTCCGTTGACCGGGCTTGGGATTGCTGAATCCGGCGTTGACCGCTGTGTCGCGTGATCTTTCATTATCATTGTGACTGTTGTGTTAGCTCTGTCGTGGCTTGCCATTGCCGTCTCAGATTTCGGAAGTGCCCGAGTCGCTGGCACTATTGCTTCTACGAGCGAGCCAGTTGTCTTCTCCCAGGAAAAAGTGGGTCATTAGAGCGGTAAGGGCTGTCATGGATCTAGGTCCTTCTTGACCGAGGTGGCATGCAAGCCATTCATCCTGGAAGCTGTGTTTAAAGGATGCAAGGGCTTCCGCGTCCGGACAGTCGACGATTTGGTTCTTTTTAACTAAGAACCTAGTCCAGAGCATCCTAGCTAACTCTTCGGGCTGCTGGACAATGTGACTTAAGTCATCGGCGTCCGGTGGCCGGACATATGTTCCTTGGAAGTTGTCGTGAAAGGCATCCTCCAAATCTTCCCATCTACCAATAGAATTTTCCGGCATATTGTTTAACCAGTACCGAGCTGGTCCTTTGAGTTTTAGTGGTAGGTATTTGATGGCATGAAGGTCGTCTCCGCGGGCCATGTGGATATGGAGGAGGAAGTCCTTGATCCATACTGTGGGATCCGTTGTTCCATCGTATGATTTGATATTTATAGGTTTGAAACCATTTGGGAATTCATGCTCTATTACTTTGTCTGTGAAGCAAAGAGGGTGTGCGGCGCCTCTATGTTGGGCCACACTGCGATATACCTCCATTGGATTCCATTTGCGGTTTTCGGCCCGGGCGTGGCTAGGTTTTTCACATCCGAATAGGTGGCCATTGTCGTGTGTCAAGGTATATCCTCCCGATCCGTAGATCGCACTTGAGTGTCCTGCTCTACTACCCAAGTCCTGTTGAAGGTCGTATGCACAACCCTGAGCTGTTTTGTTCTTGCCTTTATGGCGAGGTGGGGCGGTCTAGTGGTCGGCTTGAGTTGCCTCTTTACCCGAACCAAGTTGTGGTCGACCTACCGACTTGTGCGATGATGGCATGGGCTTGAGCGCCTTGTCGTCGCCTTGGGGTAGCAATCTACGCTTCGGGTAGATTTTGGCTGGGCCACTAAGGCCGTATTCTTCGGTGGCTAGGACTTCGGTCCATCTATCATTGAGCAGATCTTGGTCAGGTTGAAGCTGTTGATGCTTCTTTTTCAGGCTCCTTAAAGTGTCTATTAGTTGGCGCTTGAAGCGCTCCTGCTCAAGAGGTTCCTCAGGCACGATGAAATCCTCGGTACCGAGGCTCACCTCATCCTCAGAGAGCGGAAGGTAATTGTCGTCCTCCGATCTTCGTGTGTGGCCTGTTTACCAGGGCTAACCGGCCCATCTTCCCGTTTATCTTGTTCATTAGCTGTATCAACGGGGTCTTCATTGTCTTCGGCATCATCGTCCATACCTTCAATGTTATCAGAGTCGTAATAAAGTGTATCGGTCGAATCCTCGACTATGGCTATGAAGTGGGTGGTGGGTGGGAAGCAAAATTGTCCACTGTTAGCCCCTAGTTCGAGCTGGATATAGGTCGGCTGTGAGTCCTCCGCCAACGATAGGTTCTTTAAGTAATTTAGCACATCTCCCAAGGGCGAGTGCTAGAAGATGTTTGCGGCACTGAATTCGAAGATCGATAAACGATCAAGCTCGGCGTCCGCCGGCTCACGTGGTTCGGAACTTATGGCCGGAGACGAGTCCGGAGTTCCGCTGACAAAGACGCCGTGAGAGGCTAAGTCTATGTGAGGCTCCGACGCCGTGGAATCTGTGGCCTGCGTGGTGGGGTTGATCCTCCCGTCCTTGGATGGCACAGCTTGCTCCGGATCTAGGGCCAGAGCGGTTACAGGAGCAATCTCCTGGATGCGGCCAGATGACAGATTTAGGTCATGATCATCGGGGTGACCGGGAGCAGCTACCGCGGTCTCGAATCCGGCGAAGATCAAGTCTCCACGGATGTCCGCAACGTATTTCAAGCTCCCAAATCGGAACTGATGGCCAGGGACATAGCCTTCGATCTGCTCCAGATGGCCAAATGTGTTCGCCCACAGTGCGAAGCCGCCGAACACGAAGATCTGTCCGGGGAGGAAAGTTTCTCCTGGGATGGCGTCATTATTGATGGTTGAAGGGGCCATCAAACCTTTGAGTGACAGTAGAGAGGAACTCTCAATGAAAGCACGAATGTCGGTGTCAAAGCCGGCGGATCTCGGGTAGGGGGTCCTGAACTGTGCGTCTAAGGTCGATGGTAATAGGAGACGAGGGACACGATGTTTACCTTGGTTCGGGCCCTCTCTATGTAGGTAATACCGTACGTCCTGCTTGATTGATATTGATGAATATGAGTATTACAAGAGTTGATCTACCTAGAGATCGTAATGGCTAAACCCTAGAGGTCTAGCTTGTATGGCTATGATAATGAATCTCCCCTATCCGAACTAAGTCCTTTGGTTTATATAGACACCGGAAGGATCTAGGGTAACACAAGGTCAGTTACAAAGAAGGGAATCTACATATTTGGTCGCCAAGCTTCCCTTCTACACCAAGGAGAGTCCCACTCGGACACGCATGTAGTCTTTGGTCTTCGTATCTTCATGGCCCATCAGTCCGGCCCATGGCTAACAGGCCGGACGCCCGAGGACCCCTTAGTCCAGGACTCCCTCAGGGGGCAACATGGAGGCATGTGAGTGGCTGCAGGAGGCGGGGTAGGCGATGTGGAGCAAGGGGATTGGCCAGGGCCGACGGCGGGTGACGGTGCTGCCCTCTGGGCCGGCGAGAAGTGTCGGCGGCGAGGTGTCTTGGCATTGAAAACAAGGAAGGTGGGGTTGGCTGCGGCTGGTGGTAGGTGGGGGTAGGGTTGTGTCCATTTTTAAGAGGGAAGGTCTATATATCGACAAAGGGGCTAGGTTAGCAGGAATTGGGGCTTCTGGAGCCCTTCGATCGCGATTCAATGGCACCGGTCGGAGGGGGTAGGTGGGCTGTGTAGGAGGGTTGGGCTGAGAGGAGAGGGAAGAAATGCAGCCCGGCACAGTTTTCAGAGACTGAAAATGTCCGACGAAAAGACTGGCTATACTGCCGCAATAGTTATCCGTTGGGGCATCAAACGGACTCCGAATGTGATGAAACTTGGCAGGCGGCCTACCAACAACATAGCGACACCGCACACCAACTTTCATCCCATTCCGAGGATATTTTCCGACCACTTATAAAATAGTATTTCGGACATGCCGGGGGCGTGTGCGAGTGTGTCTGGGCTCAGAACGGGCAACAGAGAGAACTGGGGAAACCCGAATGGATGCAAGTTTTGAAAACATGATGATGCAATGCACACAATGACATGGCAAGATGCAACACGCAAGCGAATGACATGGCAAAGACGACAAATAACTAGAAGACACCTGGCGCACCGGATTCGGGGCGTTACAACTCTCCTCCACTAACAAGAGATCTCGTCCCGAGATCTAAGGATGGCACCGGAAAGAAGCGGAAGGGGAAGAGGTAAAACAAAGTTGCTTCTTTGACAAACGAGTGAAACCATGAACCTTGAGAGGTTGAGCAAATTGAAAGAAGAGTACAATGGAGATGAACAACATTGCGGACACTCCGGTAGATAAGAGGAACATGGAATACGACGAGAACGAAGAGGTTAAGTAACAAGACATATATTGAAACCACTCCAATTAAAACAAGATAGAGAAGGAATAATAATGTTATAATTTGGATAGCACTCCGACTATAAATGGACGGAATTGAACATGAACTCGATAAGATGAGAGTATACTTGATGAAATCAACAACACACTGCCTCCAGAACTATTGAAAGAATGGCACAAGGGGTAAGAAAGATTTGAGACAACACTCTGGTTGGGAAGGGAGGCAAAACATGATAAGATGAGAGAACTTGAATGGAGGACATGACACTTCGGTTGAATGGATAAGCAAAGCAAAGAACATGATCTTTGACAAAAAAGGGATGATGGGCTGAAGAGAGAAACATGACAATGCCTACAGAAGAAAGAATAGAAGATAGATCATTGCAACAAAAGACTGGATTAGAAAATGCCTACTTCTTCCACAAATGAGCTTGGAAAGCACCCTTCTAAGAAGGTTATAACGGAGTTGTTGGAAAACCAACAATGAAACGAATAAGCTTGTAGTGGGCTTATGGAAAACTTCTCAAAATTATGAGGTGAAATTCTGCCACTAGCGGAAACAATATATTGGATTGATATGAACAAGGAGGCAAGAAATTTATTTCACCGGGAGGATAAATGAAGAACTTGGGTCATTTATGAGCACCATAAATAGCAACAATCCTTAGGGAAAGCTTTAGGTGAAATATAACCCAAGATAACTCCAATGAAGAGATTGATGGGTTGCAAAGGATCTCATGAACGAATTGAAAATGATGGGTTTGAAATATGTCATTCTGGACAATTTCTAAATCATCAAACACGAAGGGAAATTGTCAAGAGTGACATAACACCACATCAAAAGATAAGAGAGAAAGAATTGCACTACAAAATGCAAGATGAAGAATGCTTGAACTCCTCAAAACAAAACATGTGTTGAACACCATGTTTATTTTAGAGTATAGCTTGGCAGAACATAACTTCGAGAGAAATCTTGATGAACCATTGAAGAATTAAGGGAATCCTTGATGAACGACCATGTAGAGCCTTCGTGAAAACTCTGGTAATAAAACAATGATAAAAAGAAAGAGAAGTTGAAAACACAAGGTGAAGCCTTGCGATGATTTAGATGGAGCTACGCGACAAGATAATGCGGAAAACTTGGAACTCCGGAAAAGAAAAGATGAAGCATCTCGAACCGAGATATGTGACATGATCAACAACTTTGGAAAGAAGAAACTAGATCACTTGGATGAAACAATAATAAGAATTATGTTATGTGTATCCTTCACCAATTTAAATTGATGACAAGCAACGGATTTGGCATACTACTTATTCTCGTAGAAAGGAGTAAGAGAGATATAGCGTAAACTTGAGAAAGGTCTTCAACGATCCACTGGTAGAATTTAACCAACGAATAAATTAATATGAGAACATAGGAAGAAGAATCTTGAACAAACCGCCATAAGAATAAAAAAACAGACAAAGGTAAGATAGCGAAATACTGGGAAGAATTAGAAAAAGAATGAAGATACTTGAGAGGATGTAGATACATGACAACGAATAGATCACGAGCTGACTAGAGGATACTTGAACGATGCACCAGAAGAATTCAAGAACGAGAGTTGAAAGCTGAGGATGAATAAACCTAGAATGATGGCCTTCGTAGGAATAAAATGGAAACAACTCAAGAAATGCTTCGGGTGGGTATGAAAAGAATTCTCGCAATCAAAAAAATAATTATGAGGATGGCATGAAGCTAGATCCACGAATCTTCGAGAGAACGGACCAAGATTTAGGAAAAAATCATCTTCGGTCTTCAAATGTTGAGAATGATGATGAGAACTACCATGACTATTGATGAGACACTCCAGAACAATGAAGAATAGAAAGATTGAGCCAAAGAGTAAAAAATTGCAAGTGATCTTGAAGGAGGCATATGACTGATGGGATCCATTCTTACGTCACAAGTTGAAAAGAATTCGGGAATAACACCAAAAAATTTGAAGTGTCAGGTAAGATCTTGGAAAAAGACCTGTGGGTTAGGGCCCACTCAAAAGATACACCGTTGAACGATTTAAAAGAGAGATTGCGCTAGTTGAATTAAATGGCTCAAAAGAGATAACAACCTCGTGATATCTAGAACAGATTAGGAATGAAAACACGAATGTCCTGACATATCTTCAGCACTTCGGATATGAATAGAGAGAGGTGAGCGATTAAGAGGTGCACCGGCATGGGAAAGCATTTGAAACAAGGACAGGAATATGATCAACACTGAAAGCTTGAATTGAATGCGCCGGAGAAGAAAAGAGAACGAAGAATGATGAACTTGAAGCTTCCTTAGCATCTTCATGAGAATCACCAGGTAAGAACTTTGAAGGAAAAGAATGAAGAGACTTCACATCAATAAAAGGATACTTGATTAAGAAATCTGGGTCCTTGAAGAAAAGTGTGGGACGGTGGGAAAACAAAGGCAACTTGAGACGGATGAAACGAACACCGTTGCGAAGAACTGAGAATTGATGTAGCAAATATTTAAAGGATAGGATTAACTTGAAGAGAAGCACACCGTTTGGAAAGAATTGACATGATAACCTCAATGATCAAGAAGGATTAGCACTCCCATAGAAATATGAGAACACCATTTAGGGAAGGTATGGATCAACACTTGACAATGAAGCAACTAGAATACCACAATCAAAAGAAAACAAAGGATTTGGCTTGCAGAATAAGCCAGAAACAAACATATGATAGATCCCATATCGTATCATGTGTCCGTTGGAAAGATAACCTATGTGATACTTGAATTCCCACCTAAGAACTCCCAAAACTTTCTGGTTATGCAATTTGGTGTTGGGGATACAAGGAGGCACAATATCTATCACACAACTAAAAAAGCCCTATGCTCCAACTGTATCCATCCGTCAACACATAACCAAGAAAACTCTGGAAATCATGTACCTCAATCTTCCAAAAGCATCTGTTATACAAGTTATGGAAATACTCCCGAACTCCCGCCCCAGTACTGGGTGGCGTCGAGGTTATCTCACCAACAACTGCATAAAAGAGATTTTCGATGTCGGCGAACTCAGGTATTCCATAACTGCAACGATAAAATTGTGATGACAAGACCTCGGAGCTCAACTCCCCAGGACACTGCCACAACCACTAAATGTCAGGAGGCACCAAGAACAATGTTCTCGTCACAAGAATATCGGAATGATCCCAAGATACCTGCGTCATCCTAAAAAAATCATGAAATTTGAGGAGAGGAAAGTGAAAACATCTATGCGAGGAGGCCTCACCAGAGCAATGAAGGGACTATGGAGTAAAAAGAATCCTACTCTCCGTTATATATATATATATATTCCTAAGACTCAAAACATTTTTGTTCTAGACTCAACAACGTCAGTGACTCGATCAAGCAGGGGGCTCCTAAGTCGGGGATGGCTCTCATTACCAACTTGTAACGCCCATGATGCGGCTATATCTCCCACGTGTCTATGCATGACATAGAGGCATAACCGCGTTGTGGTTTTGTCGCAAGAAGGGTCATCTTCACACAATCCCATGTAATGAACAAGACAGGGATAAATAGAGTTGGCTTACAATCACCACGTCACACAATACTTAAATAATTCATACATCATCCAAAATACACACATAGACCGACTATGTTCAAATCCAAATGAAAAGGAAGATAACCCCAAATGCAAGATCCCCGATCGTCCCAACTGGGCTCCACTACTGATCATTAGGAAAAGACACGTAGTAACGACCAAGGTCCTCGTCGAACTCCCACTTGAGTTCGGTAGCAACACCTGCACTGCTATCATCGGCACCTGCAACTGTTTTGGTAGTATCTGTGAGTCACGAGGACTGAGCAATCTCAAAACCTGCGAGATCAAGACTATTTAAGCTTAACGGTAGGATAAGGTTATGGGGTGGAGTTGTAGCAAACTCTAAGCAAATATGGTGGCTAGCATACGCTTATAAGAGTAATATCAGAACCTATGGAACGATCGAAAAGCTAGAAGTGATCAAGAAATGATCCTGAAACTACTTACGTTCAAACATAACCCAAACCGTGTTCACTTCCCGGACTCCGCCGAAAAGAGACCATCACGGCTACATACGCGGTTGATGGATTTTAATTAAGTCAAGTGCCAACTATCAAGTTCTCTACAACTGGATATTAACAAATTCCCGTCTGCCACATAACCGCGGGCACGGCTCTCAAAAGTTTATACCCTGCAGGGCTGTCCCAACTTAGCCCATCACAAGCTTTCACGATCTATGAAGGATATTCCTTCTCCCAGAAAGACCCGATCAGTCTCGGAATCTAGCTTACAAGACATTTCGACAATGGTAAAACAAGACCAGCAAGACCGCCCGAATGTTCCAACAAATCCCGATAGGACCTGCACATATCTCGTTCTCAGCACACACCGGATACGTCAAGCTACGAGTAAAACCAACCCTCAAGTTTCCCCGAGGTGGCCCCGCAGGCTGCCCGGTTTGGACCAACACTCAGAGGAGCACTGGCCTGGGGGGTTAAAATAAAGATGACCCTTAGGTTTGCAACCCCAAGGGAAAGTTATAGGTGTTTAGGCAAATGTAAAACCAGGGTTGGGCCTTGCTGCAGGAGTTTTAATCAAGGCGAACTGTCAAGGGGGTCCCATAACCCCAACCATGTAAGGAACGCCAAAATCAAGGAACATAACATTGGTATGACGGACACTAAGGTGGCAAGATTGGAACAAAACACCGAGCAAAAGGCCAAGCCTTCCACCATTTGCCAAGTAAATATATGCATTAATTAAATAGGAGATATTGTGATATCCCAACATATCCATGTTCCAACATGGAACAACCTGCAATGGCACCTTCAATTAGCAACGCTATAAGAGGGGCTGAGCAAAAGAGGTAACTTAGCCAAACATTAGTTTGCTAGGAAGGTGGGTTAGAGGCTTGACATGGCAATATGGGAGGCATGATAACCAAGTGGTAGGTAGCACAACATAGCGATAGAACGAAGAACAAGCAAGCAAAGATAGAAGTGATACCGAGGGTAATGGTCATCTTGCCTGAGATCCTGCAAGGAAGAAGAATGAGTCCATGAAGAAGACAAACGGACGTAGTCAAATGAATCCTCACAACTCCAGAATGAAACCGAAGCTAACGAGAGAAGCAAACTGGAAAGAAGCAAGCAACATGGTAAACTCACAAGCATAAACATGGCATGATGCACAAGCAAGGATGATGCATGTCCGGTTTAAATATGCATGGCATGGCAAGGTGCACAAACAAAACTACAAGTTAAGTGGAGCTCAACATGAAACAAGATGCATGTTGACGAAACACCACATTCAATATTTTAGTTCATTCCCAATTAGGTACTCAACAATATTAAATGTTAGTTAACATGGAAAGAGATGAGGCATAAGTAAACTAACTATTTAGGCAAGTTTAATGAGGCCCGAAATGACAAACAACAATTCCGGAAAATCCCCATATGCATATTCTGAATTTGGTACTGTTCTGCCCTAAACCATATTTTAGAGTTGTTAAACATGCAAAATGAGTGCACCATGTTAAACTAGGCATTTTTCTACCCCATTTGCATATAAAGTTTATTTAAATCCGAGCTACGGTTAATTAGTTATGAATTAAATCATTTTAACATGACAAATATGCAAATTATATGCAAACATAATTTTAAACATTTTTAACATGGATGAAAGTTGCATATTATGAAACTAGACAAAATTCTAAGCATTTTACATATATATTGTTTTTACATAAGGTGCATAGTTGGTGAGATATTAAATGCATGAACATGAGGGACTTTTCTGTAAATATGTAATTCTTCCGATAATGCTAAAATCGCAGATATGAAAAAAAACGTCATCGGGCTGCAACTACTGAGCGCACAATACAAGATGGCGCCCAGGGCGCTGGATAGGGGAGCAAGCGCTACTCACCTTGCAGGCCATGGCCCGGTCGGTGGAGGCAGGCCTGTGCGGGACGGGCTGCGTGTGGTGGGCCTTGGAAGCATCTGGCCTAGGGTGCTCGGACGGCGGCACGGAGGAGCTAGGCCGGATGGGGAGGCTAGGCCTCACGTCTAAGCCGGCATTTGCAGGGGCCCACGTGGCTGGCGGCGCTTGTCGTCCTCCTCGATCCAGAGGGGATCGAGGGAAGGCAGGGGTGGCGGCTCTACGAGCTTGGCAGCGGGGACGGCGAGAGCGGAGGGCTGGGTCGGCGGGGATGAGCAAATCTGCCCTCCCGGCGGTGGACCAGACGACGGCGATGGAGCACTACGATCTAGGGCGGTCGGGCACGGTCGCCTGCGGGAGAGAGAGAGAGAGAGAGCTCAGGTGAGAGGGAGAACGAGGGAGAGGGGAAAACGGGCATGTAGGGGTGCTGCTCACCTGAGGCGGCGGCAATGCGCTCCGGCGAGGTCGACGGCCGATGGGAAGGTCGCGGGTGCCGGGGAGGTCGAGATCGGGCGCCTCCGATCCAAATCAAGCGGGGCGAGAGAGGCACTAGAGCGGGGAGCTCGGGCGCGAGTGGCGGCGGAGTCGGGCCCGATCCGCCCTGGGGCAGGCCGTAGACGGTCTTCGGCGGGCACGGGTGGTGGGGAGCGGGAGGGGGAAACATGGAGGCGTGTGAGTGGCGGCGGGAGGCGGGGTAGGCGGCGTGGAGCAAGGGGATTTGCCGGGGCCGACAGCGGGTGGCGGTGCTGGCCTCTGGGCCGGCGACAAGTAGCGGCGGCTAGGTGGCTTGGCACTGATAACGAGGAAGGTGGGGTTGACTATGGCTGGAGGTAGGTGGGGGTAGAGTTGTGTCCATTTTTTAAGACGGAAGGTCTATATATAGACAAAGGGGCTAGGTTCGGAGGATTTGGGTCTTCCGGAGCCCTTCTATCGCGATGCGATGGCACCTGTCGGAGGGGGGCTAGGTGGGCTGTGTAGGAGGGTTGGGCTGAGAGGAGAGGGAAGAAATGCAGCCCGACATGGTTTCCGGAGACCAAAAACGTCCGACGAAAAGACCGGCTATACTACCGCTATAGTTATCTGTTGGGGCGTCAAATGGACTCTGATTGCGATGAAACTTGGCAGGCAGCCTAACGACAACATAACAACACCGCACGCCAACTTTCATCCCATTCCAAGAACATTTTCCGGCCACTTTTAAAATAATATTTTGGACATGCCATGGGCGCATGCGAGTGTGTCTGGGCTCAGAACGGACAACAGAGAGAACTAGGGAAACCCAGACGGATGCAAGTTTTGAAAACATGATGATGCAATGCACATGATGACATGGCAAGATGCAACACGCAAGCGAATGACATGGCAAAGACGGCGAATAACTGGAAAACACCTGGCGCATCGTATTCGGGGCGTTACATAGTTATTATTAGGCAAATGGTAAAACCAATGTTGGGCCTTGCTGGAAGAGTTTTATTCAAAGCGAACTGTTAAGAGGGGCCCAAAAACTCTCACCATGTTAGGGACGCAAAAATGAAGTTACATAACACCGGTATGACGGAAACTAGGGCGGCAAGAGTGGAACAAATCATCGAGCAAAAGGCCAAGCCTTCCACCCTTTACCAAGTATATAGATGCATTAATTAAATAAGAGATATTATGATATTCGAACATATCCATGTTCCAACATGGAACAACCCACACTTCACCTGCAACTAGCAACGCTATAAGAGGAGCTGAGCAAAAGCGGTAACATAGCCAAACAACGGTTTGCTAGGAAGGTGGGTTAGAGGCTTTACATGGCGACTTGAGAGGTTGTATAACAAGTGGTAGGTAGCACGACATAGCGATAGATCGAACAACTAGCAAGCAAAGATAGAAGTGATATTGGGGGTAATGATCATCTTGCCTGCAATGTTCTCAGGGGTGTTGAAAGCTTGCTCCTCATGAACGTACTCGACAGCGTCCTCGTACTCAAACTCGTCACCAGGAACTACCCAAAGAAAATACAAGCATACAATGAACAACCACTCTTGGCAAGAACATGTTCTAAATGCAAGACTAACGAGGATGCATAACAAGAATGGTATGCACGGAGTTACAGATCTATCGGAACGAAAGGGACGGGCAATGAGAAGGAAACGGTGGAGTCATGGAAGATGTGGGTAGAATCTTGGTAACCCAAGCATTCCACTAGAAATATTGAAAGATTTTGGTTGAAATCGATATAAAGATCACCGAAAACGGAAGCACGGTTTGGAAATGACAAGCCAAACAAGATGCAAGGCAATCTGTTGAAAACAACAACATGACCACTGAGATGCATAGTTTAAACATGCCACAGCACCCAAACACGAAAAGAAAATACATGGCAGTGCAGTACAGGTGCAGCTCTACAAATCATGAACACTGAGCTACTACTAGAACTCATTAGAACATGTTTAAAACAGTATGGCAAAAATGCAAATGCTAACTATTTAACAGACTTGGTGAAAATACTAGACATGATAGAAATAACATCAGGTTGCAATGTTTAGAGCTAGTAAACTACATGTTACACGGACACATCATGGCAAACAAGATCATGGCATATTAGAAATAAATGCACTTAACAAAACTCCCATACTGAACTTGTGCCAAAGATCTACAAAAATGATGATAGCACTGATGCAAACATGGCAAGTGATATGACTGATTTCAGACTTAGTAGAATATGCATGGCATGACAAAATAGATTCATGATAGCATGTTTACAAGCTTGTGGCACTCATCACAGTGCACTATATGGCATGAAATAAATTCTAGTATGAATTAGACATGAAAAAGAAGAGGTACAAGTACCAAGCTACCACATAGCATATTTGAATTTAATCACACGAAAATGACAAAATAGCAACATGATGTAAAATGACACGTGTGCCAACTTGCCAAAATGCAGAAAGTAATGCCACCACTGTATTGGTGGGATTTTTCTACCCTAAAACATACATAATATGTGGGGGTTGTTGTAGGAAAATACTCACAAGTGCATAAAAGAAAATGCTACCTAATATGTACATGGACAGAAATGTAAAAGTGCCTGAAAAGGAATGTCCAGAATTGGACATTGCCTGATTTGAAAAAATGGGCATCTTCCAGAAATGGAATTTCTGGATGGATTAAAAAACAAAGGAGGGGTGTGTGTATGACAGTGGGTCACAGTTGTCATTGAGGGATTAATAAATAGAATATAAAAATAGCAACATGATGTAAAATGACACATGTGCCAACTTGCTAAAATGCAGAAAGTAATGCCACCACTGTATTGGTGGGATTTTTCTACCCTAAAACATACATAATATGTGGGGGTTGTTGTAGGAAAATACTCACAAGTGCATAAAAGAAAATGCTACCTAATATGTACATGGACAGAAATGTAAAAGTGCCTGAAAAGGAATGTCCAGAATTGGACATTGCCTGATTTGAAAAAAGGGCATCTTCCAGAAATGGAATTTCTGGATGGATTAAAAAAACAAAGGAGGGGTGTGTGTATGACAGTGGGTCACAGTTGTCATTGAGGGAGTAATAAATAGAATATAAAAATGCAGAAAGTAAAATGACACGTGTGCCAACTTGCTAAAATGCAGAAAGTAATGCCACCACTGTATTGGTGGGATTTTTCTACCCTAAAACATACATAATATGTGGGGGTTGTTGTAGGAAAATACTCACAAGTGCATAAAAGAAAATGCTACCTAATATGTACATGGACAGAAATGTAAAAGTGCCTGAAAAGGAATGTCCAGAATTGGACATTGCCTGATTTGAAAAAATGGGCAACTTCCAGAAATGGAATTTCTGGATGGATTAAAAAACAAAGGAGGGGTGTGTGTATGACAGTGGGTCACAGATGTCATTGAGGGAGTAATAAATAGAATATAAAAATAGCAACATGATGTAAAATGACACGTGTGCCAACTTGCTAAAATGCAGAAAATAATGCCACCACTGTATTGGTGAGATTTTTCTACCCTAAAACATACATAATATGTGGGGGTTGTTGTAGGAAAATACTCACAAGTGCATAAAAGAAAATGCTACCTAATATGTACATGGACAGAAATGTAAAAGTGCCTGAAAAGGAATGTCCAGAATTGGACATTGCCTGATTTGAAAAAAGGGCATCTTCCAGAAATGGAATTTCTGGATGGATTAAAAAAACAAAGGAGGGGTGTGTGTATGACAGTGGGTCACAGTTGTCATTGAGGGAGTAATAAATAGAATATAAAAATGGAAATGCTAATTGCTCCCGTGGGGGTTCTAACCCACGCCGGCTAGGCTAGAAAGAGGTGGCGTTGCCACTGGGCTAGGATCTAGTAGTTGACCCAAAGAAGACCGGACACCTTATGTACTAGCCCGAGGCCTGGGCTAGTCTCCTCTACGCATACAGAAAAGAAAATGATGACGACGACGCCGGCGAGCGAGGCGGCCGTGTCCGGCAAGGTGGTGTACCGGCAGGGGGTGCGGGCGTGGAGGGGGTGCAGTGCGTGCATGCGGAGCTGCTGTGAGAGTGCGTGTGTGGGGCTGAACTCGAGCATGAGCTCATGGAGAGCTTGGCTTGGATCCGACGGTGCAGAGGCCGAGCGAGCGACCTCTGAAGCTGGCGAGGCGACACGGTGCAAGCAGGCTGCAAGCGTGCACACGAGCAAGCGCGGCGAGGAGAACGTAGCTAGGTGGGAACCGGAGCGCGGGGATGCATGGGCGCGCTGCAGCAAGTACACACAATAAAACTACAGACTTCGCCGGAGCACCGGGAGCACAACAAAGACACGGATAGGTCGAGTCTCACGGGGTCCTAAATGCCATGGAAAAAAGGGAGAGGTAGGTGCGTTACCCAGCTCACCCTAGGACACGACGCGGTCGACGGGGACGCGCTGGAAGCGACAGGAGGGAGCTCTGAACTTGGCGAAGCTACTATCTCTAAGCAGGGGAGGAAGAGGACGACGGGGAGGTAGATCTAGGGGCCATGGCATCGCGTGCGTCGAGGTAGTATATAGAGAGGTACTTGGCGTTCCTCTCCATGGTGGCTGAGGGGGTCGGAGGCACGGCGTCGAGCTCTCCGTGATCTAGCTCAAGCTCGGCCGGAGCATGGTGGGCAGGGCGATGGTGTGGCATGGCTACCCTTACTTGGCGGCGGCGAGGGAAGGAGTGGAGGGGGATCGGTCGAGGAGGAGCCCTTGGGGACCGGTGACATGATATATAGGCACTAGGGACGCCGGACGGCCGTCAAATCACGCCCATGTCCAATGTGGACACGCTTGATGCACTGCCATACTGGAGGACGAAGCTCATGTACGCGTGGGCTGACTGGACCGCGGTGCGAGTGGATGGCTGGGACGGGTGCGAGAAAAGGCCCAAGTGCCTGTGCTCGGAAGGCCCTTTCCTTTTTTCTCTAAATTATGTACATTTAAAACCATAGTTGTAGAAAGGAAAAAGGCCAGGGAGTTGGAGATGTATATAAGAGATATGAAAATATCATCATGACCCTGGTTTTATACACTATTTTAATAAATTGCTTTAGATATTTTTAGAGATAGAAAAATAAAACAAGTATGAATAAAATTCAAACTTGAGGCATTTTTGAACCTAACCAAATCAACTCCAAAATAGGTGAAACTTGGCAGAGAGGTAAGTGACATGGTGCTTGAATTATGAGGCAAAGATGAACATTAAAAGAGAAGGGAATGTGGCACTTGCCAAAAGAAGGAAATAGAGGGAAGGAGAAGGTGATGATGCAAAGAACAACATTATGAGCACCTCAAGGCATACGTTGAGCATGTCAAAGACAAGAGGCAAAACAACCACACAATCACCATGCTGCCACGACATAGTACGAATAAAATTCAATATGACAAGGATGGCATGAAATCAATATGCACTATATGATGATGACGTGGCAACCAAAAAATAATGCTTGAAACAAAACAACAAAATAACCCAAAATGAAGGAACCCAAAATGGAATTGATCATGTACAAAGTTGGATATATGGCCAATATTGGGAAATGTTACATATGGGGTGTTACAAGAGCTTGTGAACAATAGCATTGAACCACTTTGAATAGTTCATCATCTTGGTTCATACATACATAAGCATACTTGGGATAGTGCGACGACCCGTTTCTCTATTAGCTTGGTGCACTAGCGTATCTAGCCCATTAGAGCAATCGAGCTAGCGTCTCTCTAGTATCCGTACAACAAGAGCATTTTCCGTGGTTTCAACATCTTAGAGCTCACCTCTTGCTTGTGCGGATCCCATTTATCTTCCATGTGTGTGTGTGTTCCTAGCATTATCTTTGGGTTTGATCTATTTGTCTTACTTGCCATTTGTGAATCTTCTCAACTTTTTCAACACCTTGACTAACATGTCACGGGATATCCGCGGCCACCTATGGGACCAGGAGGCCCCTTGCTGGTTCGGCAGGGGGACGTCGCATTGCACAAATAGCAGACCACCATACAGCAGCACCGTAGGGAGCACACAAGCAATTTACCCAGGTTCGGTCCGCCGCGAGCCGTAAAACCCTACTCCTGCTTTGGTGGATTGATGGTGGAATGGAGGTCGTGAAGCATAGTACACTTGCCCGACAGGGGTTGCCTTAGGGCAGTAGCAAGTACGCGTGTATGGGGGTGTGGGTTCATCTACTTTCCAACCCTTTCTACGGTTGCCATGGGCCTCCTCTTATAGATCAAGGGGTCACCGCAATGGCAAAGTAGTCATTATGCACTGATATGATAGCAAACAGTGCTATCATACCTAACTCTACTAGCTGACAGGGCGCATTAAATGCACCGCTTAGTATCACATCACTAGTTGCCCGACAAGGCTTTCCAGGCTATCTTGCCAGCTCAGTGCCTGTTCTCTTGAGACATCGCAGGACGGATGTCATCTGTGGGTTTCTTCTGTAGGAAATGGCTGCCATGTGGCGAATGGCTGCCACTTAATCACCTTGCGGCTTCACACCACATTGTTCGACGACGTGGGTCGTGCTGGAGTGGTTGGTGAGGTGGTTTTGCCTCCGCGAGCCCCGGCAGGCCCTGCCGGGGCGCCTCGGGCGTCTGCTTCTAGGGGTGGCCTTGCCCCTTGACGGGCTCGCCTATCCGGCAAGGGAGGCCCTTCTCTTGGCGATATCTTGCTTCTCCAGCTTGGCCTTAGTCTCTCTGAGTTGCATGCTGGTTTTTCGCATCTCTTGGTTTCTCGTATCCGGGCTTGGGTTGGTGCATCAACCTTGCTCTGGTGCCTGTGCACAGTCTGGGCAACAGACCCAGGGTTTGTTGCGCTGACAGAAGCCCCCGGGCTTGCCTCGAACGCGCTGCCGAGCGTCGTCAGGGTAGGGCCTAATAAGTGCATAGGCAGGGTTACTGAAGGGATCGGTCCTTTGAGGTCTTCATTGCTTCTTCATCAGTCTTGATTTTGGGCGAGTTACCGGTTTCCCCGCACCTGGTGCGTAACGCCGCAGGGCAACTTCGATCGTGGCTTGTGGACAAGCCTCGCCCCACGATCACGAGGCGGAAACCGCCATCCCACTTGCCCCCCATCCAACTTGCACCTACCACGTGTTCCACATGCATTGGGCGTGGTAGGTGGTGGATGCGGAGGGCACGGGGAGGAGTGCCATGGCTGAAAATCGAGCGTTCAGGGTTGGAGTAGAGGGCCGGCCTAGATTCCCAAAGCTGATGAAGGTGCAGAGAGGCTGCATTGGAGGAGCGGGGCAGCCATTTCCTGCGCGAGGGGCCAGCCCCCTATCTCGTCTCCTCTATAAAAAGAGACAAAGGCAGTACCTCTCTGCACACACTTCTCCTTCTCCGCAATCCTTCTCTCCCAACCATGGTAAATGGGCGAGGGTGTAGTGGTGTTCTGGCGGTGGCAACGAGCGCTTCTACTCGGCAGTGCATCCCTCCTCCTCCGGAAACTGAGGTGGCGAAGCCCGCCGCGAGAGGAGGAAGGAGGGGGTGAGGCCGAGGCCGCCGTGGTGCTTGAGGAGGAGGAGGGCGGGGTGGCGCCTTGGCTGCGCCCCCACCGGTGGCTCCTCCTCTGATGGTAGGCCACATCGGGGACCAACCTCGCGAGTTCATCATCAACCTGTATAAAGCCCTTGTGAGGTCATCTTTGTCTTCCAACTCCCTTTACGCGGGAGATGGAGCTCGAGTGACCATGCGCTCTGAAGCAGCACATGAGGGGTGGTGGAAATGGCGGCATGTGGGTTGATGTCAATTTCCCTGCCCCTCACGTGATGTATCTTTGCCGTGACTGGAAGACTTTTGCCCGTGCCCATGGCTTCTCGAAGGGGCAAATTCTCTAGTTCAAATTAATGGAGAGTGGCTTGATTTCCATAAAGATCTTCTAGCACTCGGGAGGTCGCTTAAGGTGCTGCGTGGAGAGCTCGACCGACGACAAAAGCTCCTCCTCGAGCAAAAGTGACGAGGAGGACAGTGACGGCGATGATGACGGCAGCGGGCGGGGGAGCGATGACTCTAACAACGTTTGATCATCGCCCGCACCATCTTCATCAGGTGGCAGAACCATCATCTGCATCTGCGCCTCGTCCCCGGCAATGTGATTTGCCGGGGAGTTGGTTGCAGAGGTGCGGATGGTGCTACCGGGCTCCTCCAGCAGCCTTCCAGCTAGACCCCGGCAGGCTTACTCTCGGGGTATAGCTCCGTTAGCCCTGCCAAGCCCTGCTAGCCCTGGTGACGGTGGTTGACGGGGCCGCCTTCCGCCATGCTCTCCATCGAGGCATTCCCTCGCACTCCCGTTCCCATCGGGCTTCCTCCCCTGGAGCCTGACGGGAGCGGGTTGGGCTCCTGCCCAGGAGAGGGAGAACAAAGGGAATTACGGAGCACTTATCTTTTTCCAATCTTAAATCTATAGGCAATCGCCAAATTTAAATTCAAATAAATGCAATCCTTCGAGTCCATCTTTGTGTTCTGTAATGTGTGTACTTGTATTAGCATGTTAATCAAAAAGATAAACCTTGCCGGGAACCCGCGCATGTATATGTCCATGCAAAGGTGGAATGCCTCTTTACTGTAAATAAATGAGTTTTCCCCGGCAAGCTATCGTGCCGGCACCCTCTTTGTCTACTGGAGAGCTACGTCTGCCGAGGAACAGGAAGAGGGGCCAGCCCCCCACCAACTTATTTTTACCAAAGGACACTGCGACCATCCTGACCGAAGCCACGTTCGAGTCATGGATGGAAGCACCTAAGTCTCAAAAGAGAAGTGAGGTTTTCTCATGCAAAGTTACAGCTTTGTAGAACACTAAGGGACGGGAGGTAGAAGTTATCTGCTTGGCTTGCCAGGGATCATTGCGCTAGGCAATCTTCTCAACTCCTTGATGAAGCCAAGTTCACGGCGGGAACCTGCAACTTCATGTAGATGAGACTGAATGCAGGATGCGATCATATCTACATGCACACACCAATGCTCGTGAAATGCTTATGCAGTGATCCTGTTGTGCTCATGCATGCATGCAATCTTAGTTCGGGCCCACCTACATCGCTTCTTTATTTTCTCTTGCACGGGCTCATCGCCCCGGCTTTGTACAAGGGGTTACATGCAGCTGCGGCAAGGCCTGTACAAAAGGGTGGCTGCCGGGCAGGGCCCAACAGCCGCGCCTTACGGGTAGTACTTGCGGAGATGCTCAATATTCCATTAGTTTTGCAACTGAGTGCCATCTCAGGTCTGCAGACGGACTGCGCCAGGTCTGGTGACTCATACTACCCGGTAAGGGCCTTCCCACTTTAGTGACAGCTTGTTTGTACCCTTGGCGGACTGAACACACCTAAGGAGAAGGTCAACTTCCTCAAAACACCAGGCATGAATCCTACGGCTGTGATATCGATACAGGGCTTGCTGGTAGCACGCAACACGCGTAGCAGCCTGGAGACGGTTCTCTTCGAGTACCACAGCGTTGTCACGTCAGTGCTGATCTTGCGCTACTTCGTCATAGGCAAGCACCCAAGGGGACCCGTAAATTAGTTCTGTGGGGATAACTGCTTTTGCCCCATAGACCAAGGAGAAGGGAGTCTGCCCGGTAGCTCGGTTAGGTGTCGTTCTGAGGGACCAGAGAACTACTGGGAGCTCCTCGATCCACCGTGTGTCGTGCTTCTTGAGCGTATCAACAGTTCTTGTCTTGATTCCGCGTAGCATTTCAGCATTCGCTCTCTCAGCTTGTCGATTGCTCCGGGGGTGTGCCACAGAGGCGAATGAGATCTTGCATCCGAGGGTACGAACATATTGCATGAAGGCGCGGCTCGTGAACTAGGTGCCGTTGTCGGTGATCATCCTTGCTTGAACTCCAAAATGACACACCAATTATTTCAAGAACTTGATAGCCGACTAAGCAGTCACCTTTCTCACGACAGTCACTTCCGGCCACTTTGTAAACTTGTCGATGGCAACGAACAAGAATTCAAACCCCCGATTTCTCTGGGGAAGGGGCCGAGAATATCGAGCACCCAGACCTAAAATGGCCATGATAGAGGGATTGTCTGAAGGGCTTGGGCACGCAGGTGTATTTTCTTGAAATGGAACTGGCAGGCTTCACATTTCGTGACTAACTCAACTGCATCTTGGAGGGCTGTGCGCCAATAGAATCCTTGCCGAAATGCTTTCCCAACTAATGGCCTTGATCCAATGTGGGAGCTGCACATTCCTCTATGAATCTCAGCCAGCAGTTCCTTTCCATCCTCCTGGCAGACACACTTCAATTTCACACCGTTGGGCCTCCTTCTGTATATAGTGTCATCGACAAACTGATACATACTAGCCCTCCGGGCTACTTTTTTAGCTTCATTTGGGTCGCCGGGGAGTTCTCCAGTCTGGAGGAAGTGGAAAATGTGCCTTACCCAAGTTGGAGCCTGAGGCTCGCCAACGAGGACTAGCGGCACCTCCTCTGTTGCGGGAGCTCCAGCCTCGTTCGTGGGGTCCATGGGCCCGGCTGGAGGGGGTGGTCCGGCAGGCTGTGAGGAGTACTTTCCGGTAGGGTCTCTACCGGGAGCGGACGGCTCGACCGGGAGAGGCTTATCGTAGTCCAACTTTCTCCTTTTCCGGGCCACTGTTGCTAGTGATACGGAGGGCTGAGAGAGATAGAGAACAAAAGTTCCTAGTTCCACAGGAAGCTTCTGCGCAGCACACTTTGATAGGTGATCAGCTATGTTGTTTTCCGCATGGGGTACGTGCTCTGTTTGCAACCCGTCAAAGTGCTCCTCCAATCTCCTCACTTCCTCGACATATGCCTCCATCAATGGACTTTGATAATCCTTGTTGACTTGTCTGACAACAAGCTATGAATCTCCTCAAATGATCAGCTTCTTAATTCCCAATTCTGCTACAATTCTGAGCCCGGCAAGGAGCCCTTCATACTCAGTTGTATTGTTGTTAGCTTCTTCCCGGGCAAAATGCATTTGGATGACGTACTTCAAGTGCTCCCCGGAGGGGGCAAAAAGAAGCACGCTAGCCCCTACACCTTGTAGGGAAAAAGCACCATCAAAATACCTAAACCATTCTTGGGGTGATTCCTTGCCGGGGATAGCTGTCTCTGTCATTTCCTCATCAGGGGTAGGCGTCCATTCTGCAATAAACTCTGCCAGTGCCCTACTCTGAATAGTTGATGTGCTCTCAAACTTCAAACCAAAGCTGGATAACTCGAAAGCCCACTCCACTATTCTGCCAGTAGCCTCAAGGTTTCGGAGTATCCTTTGTAGCGGAAAACGAGTACCAACCGTGATCTCGTGGGCTTCGAAGTAGTGGCGCGGTTTCCTTGAGGCCATAATAAGACCAAAGATCAACTTCTGCATACCAGATTACCTTGATCTAGCCCCCTGTAACAAGGATCTGATGAAGTACACTGGGCGTTGTACCACTCTCTTCCTCGCCACGTCCTTGGGGTTGTTCTCCTTGTCGTGCTCATTACTGTCCTGATCCTTATGTGCCTCTACTTTTTCTTGACAAGCTGCTCAACCTAGTAACACTCCTGAAGGTCGTGGCCCTTGGTTCGATGGATCTTGCAGTATGGCCCATCGCCCTTGCCCGCTTTCTCGGCGATAGCCTCTTACTATGCTTCTTGCCCTTTCTCCGACTGGTTGATTCATCCTCATTCTCTGAATCAATATTGGTGCAATCTTCCTCTCCGGTTAACTTCCTTCCTTCCTCCATCCGAGCACACTTATCCACCAATGTGTATAGCTCCTTCATAGTCTTGGGCAACCGCACGTTCATTTTGGAATGAATGCGACGGTTGCGCACATTGCACTGGAAAGCTGCTATAACAGCTGCCGGATGGATATTTGGAATATTTCTATGAACTTTACTGAATCTCTGCAAATACTTAAGGAGAGTTTCACCTTTCTTCTGCCGGAGAAGTTGCAGGTCGCCGGGCCTGCCGGGCTGTTGGTGGCCACCGGTGAAGGCACCGTTGAACTCGTGGCACATGTCTGCCCATGACGAAATGGAGTTCTCTGGCAGGTTCATCATCCAAGATCTCACGTTGGACTTGACGGCGAAAGGGAAGTAGTTGGCGAACACCTTCTCATCTCTTTCCCCGGCAGCCTGAACAGCGATGGTGTAGATGCTCAGGAACACTGTCGGGTTCAGCCTCCCGTCACACTTCTCAGGTATCTCTGGCTTGAACGTGTGAACGGACGTCCAACGAACTTGCAGCAGTTCTCATGTAAAGGCAGGGCAGCCGACCTCGAAAGGTAGGCAGCCGCCAACACTGAGCACATGCTCATCGGGCGGAGGTCGTCACAGTGTCGATCTACGACGACGCGCATGTCTCCCCGTCGCCTATCCTTCGGGGCTCGACATTGGCCTGGATGTGCTCGAGGGTCAGAAGCGGTCATCGAGATGTCGTCAGAATTTTGACTTTTTCTATGCCCGCGCCAGCTACCATGGTGGGGACTGCACCATGGGGTTTTCCTTCTCCGTATGTCTAGCAGTACGGGCAGTTTCTGTTGCTTGGGGAGGTTGCTACGGGCCAGCTCGTCGCGAGCCCCCCCCCAGCTCCGATGAAACCTGTAATGCCCCGAGTCCGATGCGCCAGGTGTCTTCCAGTTATTCGCCATCGTTACCTTGTCTTTTGCTTGCGTGTTGCACTTGGCCATATCATCATGTGCATTGCATCATCATGTTTTCCAAAACTTGCATCCGGTCACCTTCTCTGTTGTCCATTTCGGCATCCGACACTCTCACATGCACGTTGCACCTCTTAGATCTCGTTTCGTGAACGGGAGAAAAAGCTTCTCGGAATGGGCCGAGATTTATCGACTGGCCTTGGTATATCGCCGGTAGACCGCATGTCAAATATTGTTCCATTTGGAGGTCGTTTGATACCCCAATGGTTAACCGCGTTACCCGAAAAACCCCTTCTCCTTGCAGCCCAACACACCTCCACAACATCCCACTAGCCCATCTAAACCCCCTCCACGCTCTCCGTCGTTGGATTACGATTGTGTGGGCAAAAACCACACCTCATTTGGGCTCTCGTAGCTCCCTCTACCTATAAATAAGCCTCCCCCTTCGAAATTTCGGGTCCAAACCCTAGACTCTTCCTCCTCTGCGCGCCGACCATGTCCACTCCGCCACCGGATATGTCCGCCGCCACCCCTCACCCAATCATAGCACGACACATCACCAACCCGTGCCTCTTGCACCTGCTTGCCGCCGACCACCGCCGCCACGCACGCCGCTCCACCGCCCACTCGCCGCCGCCGCTCCGCCGCCCGCCGTGCACCGCCGCCTCGCCTCGCTTCCCGTGCCAGCCACCACGTACCACCGCCTCCGCGCCACTCCACGTCGTCTCGCCACCGTCGTTGCCTCATCGCAGTCGCCGCCACCTTGGCGGAGTCGTCGCCAGAGCTCGCCGGTCGGATCCACTCGGAGGGTGGATCAGATGCACCATCCACTGGTGCGTGTCGGTCCTAAACATGATTTTTAACACCTTTCCGCGATGGCATCTGGAACCGTCGCCAAGTGAGTGTGGGCGATAGGGGGTCCTTCCCACACGACCTAGAAACCCTCGGGGATATGCCCTCCTGGCACACATGTTCGGCAAAATGAGGTCGTGTGTGACCGGTGAGCGCTCAAATACGGAAATATGTATAGTACAGCTAAAAAATATAATTATACGACGAAATTGTTTCCGGTCACAAGTACAACCCACATAGTCAGTCCCCGCTAAATGTTTCCATTCGGATGTACATCCCACATAGTTGCTCCAAGAAAAACATTTCCGTTCATAGGTACATCACATACAATTTTTCTTGCTAAATCATTTGTGATAGCGTTGTCATTGCATAAGATATTAATAATTTTATCGTTTGCGTTATTGAATGCATCACACACGGTGCATAGAAAGAAACTGTGTGGCAAAGGTTGTCCATCACACACACTTTTTATGTGATAAACGTTTGTGCAAGGTGGCCTAATGCAAACTGTTTTCAAGATAAAGTCGTGTGTGTGGTGGAGATTGATCGCACCTGTAGTGGATCCTAGAAACATTTCTGATCTCCATGCATATCGCAGACGTTTCACTTTCGCAGACCGTGTGTAGTGTAATCCTTATTTAATCCATAATTATTCCAATTAATCCCTAATTTAAAAATCACATGTTATGAATTTGAAGGTAGGCCATCACTTATTTCATATCCAACCATGTTTATTACAAATATAGGTTCAACCACAAATCCATAATTCAATGCACAGGTACATAAACTAAAGAACTATAGAAGCACCAAATATGGAATGATGAACCACGGTTGTACTAAAGGATGTAAAGAGAGAGGCAAAAGACATTCTGGTTGCTGGAGAAGGTGTAGTGGAATGCCCATATTGTGCCCTTCTCCATGCGTATGGCGTGCATGAGTCTAGGCCAACCCCTTGTGATGGCTGCCCGTCCATCCTTCACTGTCTTCATTAGGACTTCTCGATGCTCATTGTAGTCTAGATGAAATATTTTAACCTTCATTGCATGTCCACAAATCATGTACTTTTTGAGGTAATCTTGAGTGAACTGCTTCGAGAACCATTGGGAACGAAAAAGATTCAGACATTGTTGTCTAACAACTCATTATGGGCAGTAAAAAGAGAAGGCTGTAGAGTTTGTAGTTACCATCCTACAGCTCACTGTTGTGTTGGATAGAGCATAAACAAATAATTTGCTTGCCACCATTCGTATTTTTTTGCTAATAATCCTTATCAGTTTCCTCACTTGATGCTTGTTCATCAATATCTCATTGCCCCATACGCAAAAAGGGTCGATGCGTGGATCCTTGCCAAGGGCATATGTACCTACAAGCAACAAGTCAAGATTAGAAGCTAAGTAGTGTCCAGGCGTGGATCTATATGCACTACGTTATGGAACGATGAGGGGAGTACAACCTGAGGGATGAAGCTAACCTCGGCGGAAAATGGTGGCCACTCCCGTTGTTGTCCTGCATAAGTAGTGGAAAGGCTTGAGAAGTACAACAATCTTAACATCAAAGAAATATAGCAAAGGTAAACAACATCATATCCAAATGATAGCTTGAATGTGTTGGTTACAGCAGGCTGTTAAAGCAGATATAAAATGGTAGGCAATGTTACCGACAGCAGGCTTAACAGCCATCAAATATTACAATTCAAACTGGTATTGTTGAAAATGAATAGAACGTAGGTAATGCTTAAACATCACACTAGATAAATGTGTAAAACTGAATAAACCAGGAATAACTGGAACCAAATATAGCCATTGAAACTGGTATTGATGTAGTCAAGCGGCACAGTTCCGACTTGCACATCATCAACCACACATTGTGAATGACTGAAATAAACAAGGCATAAATGACCAGTATAACAACCAAATGTAGCCATTGAAAACTGGACAGAGTCTCACTGCAACCAACCTAACAAGCATATACAGATAAACAGGGCATATGCTTGAAAATTGGACAAATGCTCACTGCAACCAACCTAACAAGCAGATAAACATAAATAAGGCATCTCCTTGATAACTGGAGAAATGCTAAAAAAGCAACCTGACAATCAAATACAGATAAACAAGGCATCTTCTTGATAACTAGACAAATGCAAAAAAAGCAACCTAACAACCAAATACAGATAAACAATGCATATGCTTGATAACCGGACAAATACTCACTGCAACCAAACTAAGAACCAAATACAGATAAACAAGGAATTTGCTCCATAACTAAAAAAATACTCACTCCAACCAACCTAACAACCAAATACAGATAAACAAGGCATCTACTCACTATAAACAACCAAATATAGCCATTCATGAAACTAAAGTGGACAATTCATACTTAAACATCACATAGACCTATTGAACAATACATTTTTGCATAATTGAAATAATTAAACACGGCATAGTTAAAGCACTGCACGACAAATGCTACTACAACAAAGGGTACGGGTTGGCAAGCTAGAAAAGGTACTATTTGCTGATAGAATGTTGCCTCACATTTGATGGACGAGATCCTTCCAAGTGGAAGAGCACAGACCCATGGTGCGCTCTCTGATGTTATAGATGGGCTGTTTCACCTTGGAAGAACCTCCGTTGGTGCCCTCATCATGGTCGTGGCCCATGAGATTTGACTTGGCAATTGAGGATCCCAAGCCGCCACCATAGAACATGTCCTTCAGAAGTGATAAAATGGGCTCGATGGAGTATAAAGCTCGCAAATCCTTGACCGCTTGGCGGAGGAGATCAGCGACAGGGTCGTCGAAGAGATCGACGGCGGTTGAACCAGAGGGGTTGGGGATGGACCACTTAACCTGTGACATGGCCCACGTGAAACCGTCGGTGTGCACAATCTTGATGTCGTAGCCAGCTTTCCCGAGATACAGTAATATGCTAGCCCACTAACATGAAGCCTTGTCATGGCAACGTAGTCAACGTCTTCGCCAGCTTCCGCGGCGATGTGTTGCTCCGGGATCGATAGGTCGGGGCGAACGGCGGCCACCTCGCCAACGTCCACCTGAGAGGCCATGATAAACCTCTTTCTGGCCAAACGCTTGTCGGGATCCTCGGGATACATGGTCGACCTTAGGCTGCGTCATTCTAGAGCAGGGGATGTGGATCTGGTGGGGAAGGACACCGTAGGCCTCATCTAAAAACTCAGGGGAGTGGGGCGACGGTATGGGAATCGCTGGATAACCTGAACTTTATTATCTAAGCTAGGAGGAATGGGCAGACCGGCAGGGTTAGCAGCGGCGCCGGCGGCGGTCGCAAGCTAGGGCTCAAAGTGGGGGAGGGGCAGGTGGGGGACTGTGAGGGTGGGGTGGTGTTCGAGGATACGCCGCGGCTACTGAAAATTTTAGTAATGGTGGGTGGATATGGTGGTAGACGAGGCGACGTTTCAAATGCCTCGGCTGCTAAAATTTTACTATAAGGTCGGTACTGGGGGAGTGTGGGTGATGGTTGAAGTACGGTAGCTACTAAAATTTGGGTAAAGTAATTGATGCGGGGCTGGAGTGCCCAAGATCACGTATGGTCCAATAACAATATGTGTGTATGATAATAAGGAAAAGTGGCGCGGATCCGCCGATTTTTGCAACGCTCAAGGCGGGTAGTTTTTTTTTATATTTCTAGCTAGCTGGTCTATCGCACACGGTTCGTCCTAATTTCCAAATAACTTACCCGCCTTTAGCTTACACAGGTGGTGGTTTTATAGCGCACTTGCATCGCACACGGTTAAGCCAGTACCTCCACTCTTTGCTCGTGCTTGCGCGGTCGTGGTGATTTCTACGCACTTGCATCACACACGGTTGAGCCAGTACCTCCACCCTTTGCTCGCGCTTGCGCGGTCGTGGTGATTTCAGCGCACTTGCATCGCACATGGTTAAGCCAGTACCTCCACCTTAAATTTGCTCGCGCTTGCGCTGTCATGGTGATTCACATCGCACTTGTATCACACACGGTTTAGATATTATACCCTGTGTCCGTTGAGGATCATCAGAGTCTTTGCAGCAAAAAATAACGTTAGGGAGGGTCAAAAGATAGCCACACAAGCATGTGGACCAAATATATACGAGTGAAAAGGGTGGTATGTCATGTTCAAAATTCCAGTGCACAACTTTGACCCCGCGGGTCGATGGTTGGCCGCGTCATTGAAGATCAATGAGAGCGGCCAGAAGACAAGAATCACCAGGAAGTGGCCAAATATATGTATGAATATTGGGGATGTTTAAAACTTTAAATACACAATGCATAACTTTGGTGGCACCTGCCTCGCAAACCCGAAAGCACCCTATCAACCACCTAGCTAGGATATATAATGACATAATGTCGTACCTAGCTAGGATGCTTGGCCCACCACCTCCCACTTCGTGTCAGCGGGGCGGATGCACGTCATGATCGATACTTTGGTCATACATGCATGTCGCCATGACCTACCATAAGACGGACCAATGAATCTTTCGTTTGGTCAAATGACAGTTGTTATTATCGATAAACCGCTTGGGCCAATAGATTGAACCATCATAAATATCGCACGAGAGGGACCACAAAACCAGCACCCCTTGCATGTGGACCAAAATGATGTACGTTGGGAAGGGGTGATGTTTGTTTTAAATATAGAATAATGTACAATTTAGATGTGGTGCCTACCTCTCGATACTAGACAACAACCATGAAGGCAAGTTAGTTAAGGACGAGATACATACGCAGGGTTTGATGTAGGTTGAACCCAGCAATCCGAACATCTGGGAGGGAATCCTGAAAACGCATGAGCTCGAGCTTTGGTTGAACGACATTTGACGGTGACCAGCCCTAACATGAACTAGGAGGAATCCACTCATGGCCAACACATACCTCTCATTATCGGTCAAAGGGATGATATATATACACTCGGGGAGCCCACAGATATCCATGTCATCACAAAAAACCGCACAAGGGAGACGTGGTCGATCAGAAGACCCCGTATTCACTACATGCGGCCCGAAAATATGTATGGGTACGATGGTGTATGATGTGTTTAAATCCCAAATGCACAACTTCGATGGGCCACGCCAAGTACATTACAAACCGAACACCGTACCCAACTCCAAGCCTGGTTCAATACCTATGATGTCAGTTTCCCAACTTCGAGACGACAGCGCGGGGTGGGGGGGGGGTCATCCCACGCATGCGCTCAAACTTTATTTTGTCTAGTATGGGACACATCTATATATATATATACATCGACACATCTATACACATATATAGTGTGCGAATAACTATGAAAGTTGCTCGTTGGATGAAGCAAATCCGGTGGTACAGAGATGGCAAATCCGAGCACTACTGGCATTTGGATATCATCTACATTCCACCAGATTCTGCCACATGTACAATCTAGAAGACTCCAAGGTTGAACTTAAGCATAATGCACAAACCTCTAAACACAAGCACTTCTCCTTTGTTCTCTAGAATCTTCCATATCTTAATTGCCAAAACCTTTTTTTTTCTAAATGAATTGTCAGCTTTTGTTTTTACCTTTACAATGCACAATTCCATGAATCTTAAAATAGTTTTTTACAAAACTAATTGATTTTGGATGAGATGAACTATAAGAATTACATGAACATCTACATCATGCATATCTGGCAGAAGAGGCGGGAAACCGATGAGTGTGGCGAGAAACGGTAGCCTGTTTTGAATGAAAACCTAGTATAGAAGGAAGCGTGAGCTACACGATGCAAGCGCGGAGTGCTTACCTAGGTACTACATGTGCTGTCGAAAGGGCTCAGGGTAGCCGTTCAATCTGGGAGCATCCAACGGTGCACACGTACGATCCGCGGGGTTTGGGTCTTGGCCAGTTAGAACACAGGACTCAGATCGCCCGCGCAGCGGGGGGGGGGGGGTATCATACGAAAACCAACATTCAGTGGAAACTGGTGAAAACCACGAGAAAAAGATGTTTTGAAGTTTCAAAAAAATGCGGGATGTTAAGAGGATGGTGTTTTATTGGCACACAAAATTGCAAGTTGAAAAACTATAAGAGATGTGACCTATGAAAAAGACAGAATCAGTGTTGAATAGTGTCGAATAGTAATGTCACTATTCATGGTGGAATTTGTCTTTTTCATAGCTCACATCTCGTAATCTTTTTCAACTTGAAATTTTGTGTCACAATAAAACATCACCTTCTTGACATCCCACATTTTTTTAGATTTTTATGAAACTTTAAAATATGGTTTCCACAAAATTTTCATTGAATATCAACTTTCGTGAGTGAACTGTGTGCTATTTGAAAACATTTCGTGAGAAGAATCTTGGTTTTTAAATCCCCGTAAATACAAAACAACGCTGAAAATCGTGAAACCTGCCATGGTGTCACGACATCGCACTTATATGTCGAGGAATTTTTTTCCATCCATTGTGGCGCAAGTTTTATAGCAAGCCTCTTACAAACCGGAGCTTTTGTCAAATAAGCCTCGTGGTTCCGATAGGGAAACGTGTCCCCCTTGTGGGCGAAACATAATCACTACCTCTTTTCACCTTGTATTTTCTTCTACGGGAAACATGGAACGACAGCATATCCATGCGGAAATTTAAAATTATTCATGGTTCGTTTGGCCTTTTTATCCACTAATTGACTTTCCTAGGCATTTAATGTCCATAATTCAAATTTGAACTACAAATACATGCTCCACTTCACCAAAATGGCTAGAAAAATTATCCATGTGTCCTTGGGTGCATGTTTAGGTCCCATGCTAGGAATGGGAAAGAATTACAACCGTACTAGTGTCATGGCTCGTACTCAAACATTTCGAATCTCGGTTTCTAAGTCCCCATAAATCCTAAACTCACCAGAAAGTCATGAAAGGTGGCATGGTGTCACGTCGTGGTACATATATGTCATGGTAAAAACATTGTCCAATTTAGGCCAAGCTTTATTACAAACCGCCTACAAAAACTGGAGCTTCTCACAAAGAAGCCTCGTGGCTCTCATAGGGAAACGTGTTCCCCTTTTGGGCGAAACGTAATCACTGCCTCTTTTCGCTTGTATTTTCTTCCACGGGCAACATGGAACCACGGGATATCAGTGCTGAAATTTAAACATATTCAGAGTTCGTTCGGCCTTTTTATACACTAATTGAGTTTCCTAGGCATTTAATGTCCATAATTCAAAGCTGAACTACAAATACATGCTCCAGTTCACCAAAATGGCTAGAAAATTATACATGTGTCCTTGGGTGAATGTTTAGGTCCCATGCCAGGAATGGGAACGAATTACAACCATACCGGTGTCCTGGCTCTTCCTAAAACATTTCGAATCTCGGTTTTTAAGTCCCCATAAATCCTACACTCACCAGAAAGTCATCAAAGGTGGCAAGGTGTCATGTCATGGCACATATATGTCGTGGTAAAAACATTGCCAATTGGGTAAAGATTTATTACAAACCTCTTAGAAACCGGAGCCTGTCGCAAGAACCCTCGTGGTTTCAATAGGGAAACGTGTCCCCTTGTGGGCCAAATGATAATCACTCCCTCTTGTAGCCTCGTATTTTCTTCTACACGTGACACGAAACAACTGGAGATTCGCGCTGAACTTTGAAATTATTCAGGGTTCGTTTGACATTTTTTATTCACTAATTGAGTTTTCTAGGCATTTAATGTCCATCATTCAAATCCGAACTACAAATACATCTTTCCTTGGGGTGCATGTTTAGGTCCCATGGAACGAATGGGAACTAATTCAACCGTCTCGCGTCCTGGCCTGGCCACAAACATTGCGAATCTTGGTTTTTAAATGTTTGTAAATCCAAAACTCACCAGGAAAATCATGAAACTTGGTATGGTGTCACTACATGGTATATATAATTGTCCAATTTGGGCAAAGCTATATTACAAGCCTTTTACAAACCTAAGCCTGCCGCAACCCTCGTGGTTCCGGTAGGGAAACATGCCCATCTTGTGGGCGAAACGATAATCGATGCCTCTTCTCGCCTTGAACTTTGTTTTGTACAGGCAACATAGAATAATAGGAGTGTCGGGCTGAAATTTCAAACTGTTCAGGGTTTGTTTGGCCATTGTATATATATTACTAATTACTAAGTTTTCTATGCATTTAATCTAGTCCATAATTCAGTTTGAACTACAACCACATGCTCCAGTGAAGCAAAATGGGTGGGAAATCGTACATGTGTCATTGGGTGCATGTTTAGGTCTTGTTTAAGGAATGAGAATGAATTACAAACTTGTGGTCGTCCTGAAACAATGAGAATCGCGGTTTCTAAATACCAGTAAATAAAAATTCACCCAAAAAACATGAAACTTGGCATGGTTTCATGACATGGCACATATATGCCGTGGTAAAAAAATCGTCCAGATTGAGAAGAGGCGCACACATTAGTAGTCAACAAAGTCCTTTTTGAAACAAAAAGCTGACACGTTAATATCGCAAACGGTTGTATTATATTTACCATGTCGAAATTTAACCATACTCGGTGGCGTGCGTGGAGTTGTTTGATTAGAAGGGACGAGCGCGAGTAGTCCGCCGTGCAGCTTCGATGGGACGAGCGCGAGCAGTCCACCACGTAGGCTCGACGGGACGCGTGCATCCTATTCACCTCGCAGGCTCGACGGGACACGTGCGAGTAGCAAGGCCGCCCATGCTCACCGAGAAGCGAGCTCTTTGACCTCCATGCACCAGCGGCCACCCGCCTCACTCACAACTTCTCCATTAATGGGTTAATTAAAGCCCCTAGACGGAGGGTGTTTGCTTGTGATCCCATGGCAGCATTTTCTTTGTTTGTGTTTTCAACTAGTACTCCACCCTAATTTAAATTGCCACATAGGGCAACGGATAATACGACCACAAATAACATGGAAATGGATAATATGACGACAAATTTACATTGGTGCACATAATAATTGTCTTACATATTCTGGATAATTTAAGATGCCACATGCGGCAAAGCCCGGAAGACATGGGGGCAAGAGAAGAAGGAAATTGCAGACAACGATCTGGTTCGCTACTGTCTGTACTCGTTGGTGGATCGCCTGGCGGTGAAATCGTCCAGCTCCTTCTTCAATTCCTCATGACTTTGCTTGAAAGAAGCCACAGATTCCTCCACCTCCAGCTCGTGCTCAATCCGGAGCTTCCTCAAGCCACCCATCAGTTCCTCGACTACCGCTTTCAGCGTCTTCTCAGAGGCACTGCTCTGCTCATGCAGCATCTTCCAGCCGGCGGCCTCCTCCTCCTTCTCGAAGACCAACTTGAGGAGCTTCGCATTGTCATCCATGAGTTGCTCGATGAGGCCGGTCACCTTGTCAACCGAGGCATCGCTGATCTTGAGCAGCTTCATCAAGCCGTTGACCAGCTCCTGCTGTGTAGTGACGCCAGCGAGAGTGTCGCCGTCGCTGACGAAGGACTTCAGGAACGTCGGCTCGTTGCAATGGCCGACGCCGCGAATGCACTTGTGAGAGCCTGTGCGTGCCCGTGAGAGCTCGTTCGAGGGCTCCGCGGCGCGCCCGGGCATCTCTGCTGCGGCTGCGGCTGCGGCTTCGCAGTGGGACCTCTCTAGTGCTTCCGCGGCCTTGGTCTTTGCTACATGGTTATATGTCCACCCTAAACTCCTCCTACCGATCATGGCGGAAAGACTTGACAGAGAAAACCAGTTTTGTGGGTGATGAGGAGAGGAACTGTGAAGTAATTTTCGAGTGGGTAGTTTCTATAGCCCGGTGCTAAGTGTGAACACATATTAGTTTGATGGGTGTGAACAGATTTGCAATTACTTAATGCGTTGAAATCAGCAATGTGACAAGAAACAAGGTCAAAGTTTATTGATGGCAGAAGGTTGACCATGTGGTTGCTCGTTGTTGAGGCGGGCACGGTGCGCTCCGCTCTGGCGTCCCTGCGCGCTCTGCTTACCGTCGAGGCAAAGTTACAACGGCATCTGTTAATAATTCTTAATAATTGTCTTACATATTCAAGATAATTTAAAATGCCAAATGCGGCAAGGCCCAGAACACTCACGACCTACATATGCATACAATAATAATAAAATATAAGCTAAAAGGCTGAGCTGGAGGCCTTCCGACGATGGTCTTCTTGGACTCCATGATCAACATAGCACCCTTGCGGCCTTTCACTCCGAGTGCCCCGACCCGCCTCCGCCTACGGAGCTGCTGGCGCTGGGAGGCTCTTGGGGCTGCTTGGCCTCTTCTAGAAGAGCTTGACAGCGTGCAATCGCGCGCATGACAACTCCGCGGAACTGCTCCATTTCCATGTCTCTGGCCTGGTAGCAAATTCCATCGATCACCTGCATCCTCAAGATATCATGTTGGCGATGTTCTACTTCATCGGGACGTCAACTCCCCCAAGGATGCGCTCGAGCCTAGCCACCACATCATCGGGATCGAGGTTGACACGGCCGCCGCGGGCAATGATGAAACTGTAGGCTACCTTTATCTTGACTGAATCGCTGAGATTCTCTGCCCATTCCTTTATCTTCTCGATGAACACTAGTGATGGCGGCTCTTCGGGTGGGTCGATCATCATGCCGTCGAGCGGCTCTAGTTCTTTTGCACGGTGGATAGCAAACAGCTCATCACACCTCCTCTGCAATATGTCGATTGTGCTCCCAAGGACTGTGACGCCGATATTGCTGCCGATGGGCCATGGTGCCTGCACCGGCCGATGAAGCTCTTGCTCCACGACCTGCTCCGGCTTGTTCTCCTCACCTAAGATGTAACGCAGGTAGGCGTTGACATTGAAGCTTTGGTCATTTCCTGACATGCTTGGAATAACTAATGGTAGATGGGTGAGGACTAGATCTTTGTAGAGTGTTGCGGCGCTGCATTGCCGCCTGGGTTATATGAAGCAAGCCGTTAGCTGCTGGTGGGAAACCAGTGAGGGAATAGGCGTGGATTTTACAATTCATCCATGTGGAGTGCGGGAAGCATTCCCTGGAGCGTGGGAAGACTAAGTGGAGCACACACACAACCCGAATACTGTATCCGGTGCCACGTGTTATTTATCACACAAGTGTTAACATAAGGAAACGTATGTGTAACATACTAATCATCGCACACGAGTACTCACAGACGCGTCGTGTGCGATACTCCTAGCCACCGCAAGCAACTAGTTTGCATTTTTCAAAGTTTTTTGTACACACAGAATCGCACACGAATTAACTGTATTAAATGTGTGTGTTGTAATTTCTCATCGCAGACAGTTCATCCGAGTCGGCTGTTTGCCATGTATCACACACATCTTGTAAGTTGAGCCGTTTCTGTTGCGTTTTCTAAATGAAAACAGTTCGTCCGAGTGAACCGTATGCCCTATATCACACACACCTCAATCTGGCTAACCGTTTATGTTGCACTCCCTAATAGAAAACGGTTCATCGGAGCAAACTGTATGTTGTATATCGCACACACATTGATATGGCTGCCCGTTTCTGTTGTTCTGCCTCATCGCAAACAGTTCGAACGGGTTAACCGTCTGGCCTGAATCGCACATGCAACTAAAATCTGAACCGTTTGATGCATCCTCCATCACAAACATTTTGCACCTTTTTTGATGGTTTTCATACACCACCGTTTGCGATTATTGCATCGCAAACAGTTTCTCAAAGGGTCTCTTATCGTAGTGTCGCGTTAGCAGCATCCTGTAGTAGTGAACACCCCGATCTAAATGGCCTCCCTATGCCCGGATCCCTCGATCCCGGATCTCCTCGTCCTGCGTTGACTTTTTCGGAGGGTATAATTTTTGCTAAGTCCCCAGATTCCTACATTATGTGTGCTTGTTCATCATGTCATAACTTCATGCATGTTGCTCTATTTTGAGCGTATGATATATAAAAATGTTCATCTCTGAGTGCTCTACATGCTAGTGTCATTTGCATGCATGTTCCTATCCATATTGATGCCTTAATCATCATTGCAAAAGTGCTAAGTGTTATAAACTGCTAAAGATTGTCATAACATGCTGATTTGTCTTTTTCGTAGCATTTTGTGTGTTCATCTTTTGTGCACCATGTCTGCATGTTTTAGGAGCATCTTCATGCCATATTTACATTGGTTCTATCCATGTATTTTTATGTGCCTTGTGGTGACTAGCACAAGCTTGCAAAGTGTGCTACTTGATGTTTGCTAGTTTTTGAGACTTAGTGATTTTTGCTAAGTCTGTAACTGTTACTTGATGTTGCCATGTTAACTTGATGCTACCATCAATTCCATGCATAATCTGGAGGTGCCTAGTTGACATATTTTGATGTCCATGTTATTCTATATCATGCCATGCCTTTTGATGCCTCATATATGTCCTGTAGCATATGTTTTAATTGCCATGAACATGCCTAAATGATGTTCCAGTTTTCTGTTAACTTCATGATGCCATGTTGTGAGCTTGCTATTGGTTAATCTATGCCTCTTTTGGAGATGTTCCAATTACATGATTTGAAGTCTGCAATGAATACATTGTCCACATGCCATGTTTGATAATTTTGGACTTCATATGAAGTCTGTTCCAAGCTTGCAAACATGCTATACTGATGTTGATGTTTTACATTTGCTGAAACTGTTACAAAATTCAAAATTGTCTTCATGGTTCCCACTAGTCCATAAGTCATATGGTTATGTTTCCTTGATATTATTTCTCTTTGTTATGTGTACTTTGATGCCATGTCCTTGGTTTCCATATAACGTTTTGTAGATTATCTCTTTCTTGCTCTCAAGTTGCCATCATGCTAAATCTGTCATCCTGTTAACAACATGTTCCTTTTTGCAAGCATCATAGTGATTACTCCATGCATCATATGAACTTGTGCCCAGGGACTAATTTGAAGTATATCATGTCTAATACATGTCCATGTATTTTGCATATTTATTAAAGTTTATATGCTTGTTTTTATGTGCCTCCTAAGTCAGCATCATAATGTTATTGCTTTGCATTCCCATATTTCCTCCAAGTTTGAGAATCAACTTATGTCATGTTGCATCTTGTCTTGTTGATTGCCATTGATCTAGTGCTCATATGGAGATGCTTAGTAATCATGTTTTGCCATGTTTAACCTATACTTTAATGACATGCTTTTGTTTGCCATGATCTTGCACCGTAGCCTCATTGTTTCTTGCCTCCAACATGTCAACATGTTATCCCTGCTCATGCATATGCCCGGTTTTTCACTAAGTCATCATCTATGTTATCAAGTTGCTTTCTACATTGATCAACTCAGATTAATCTTGATGCCTATGAACCTAAACCTTACTGTTATTTGAAGCATGGTGTCTGTACTTGAAGTCTATATCAAGGTTGCGTCCATATGATTCATGTAGCATGTTGTTTCCTTGATTGCAAAGTGCTTAGTTGTTGTTTTGGGCAGATTGTGTTTGAAACTTGTATTGAGTGTATGTGTTGAACCGTTGCTCCGTTTTGAGCATGCTCTATATGAAACTTGCTTGGTTTTGCATGTAGTTTCATCAAGCCTTGTTGCATCCATATTTTGAAATGTCTGTGATGTTGTTTTTCCTGCATTTGCATCAATGCCATGTTTAACTTGTTTTGCTCATATCTTCTAGGCCATAGCTTCGAATTAAACGAACTTTATATGTATCTTGACTAGAAAACCGCATAGATCATCTTGGTGCACTTTAACTTTCTGTTTAACCACTTCAACATAATGTGTTATTCCATTCAGTACCAATTTCTAAATTTGCATATGTGGACTTACCAGAATTGTTATATGTTGTTTCTGGCCTCATTTAAACATGCTTTGTTGTGTTGTTCTTGTATGCATCATCTCTTGCCATGAGTAGCATCATATAGACTTGTCATGCATCATACTTGGTTGAGCATCATTCCATGTTTATGTGTTGTGTGTTTCCCATGTTGCTTGCTTCTTTTAGGTTGTGCTCTTTCTCGATAGTTCCTATTTTGTTGCGATTGTGAGGATTCATTCGACTATGTGGAATCGTCTTTTTCATGGACTCGTTCTTCTTACTAGCGGGATTTCAGGGAAGATGACCGTCACCTTGGATCTTAGTACTATCTTTGCTATGCTAGTTGTCTTGATGCTATCGCTATGTCGCGCTACCTACCACTTGTTTATGAAGCCTCCCAAATTGCCATGATAGCCTCTAACCTTTTCACCCTTCCTAGCAAACCGTTGTTTGGCTATGTTACTGCTTTGCTCAGCCCCTCTTATAGCATTGCTAGTTGCAGGTGCAGTTGCAGGTTGTTCCATGTTGGGACATGGATAACATGTGATATCACAATATCTCTTATTTAATTAATGCACATATATACTTGGTAAAGGGTGGAAGGCTTGACATTTTCCTAGTGTTTTGTTCCACTCTTGCCTCCCTAGTTTCTATCATACCATTGTTATGTTCCTTGATATTGCATCCCTAACACGGTAAGGGTTATGGGGCCCTCTTGACAGTTCGCTTTGAATAAAACTCTTCCAGCAAGGCCCAACATTGGTTTTAACAATTGCCATAGTAATACTTGAACTAAATAATAAATTGGCATAGGGCATCATGAACTCGAGTATTTTTCTACATATCAGGGGGGACAGTGCTGATGGTGTTGGTCCCAAACGGCCAGCCTGCGTGGCCACCTCGGGGAAACTCGAGGGCTGGTTTTACTCATAGCTTGTCCCATCTGGTGTACCCTGAGAACGAGATACGCGCAGCTCCTATCAGGCTAGGTCGGTGCATCGGGAGGTCTTGCTGGACTTGTATTACCATTGTCGAAATGTCTTGTGCGCCGGGATTCCGAGTGTGATCGGAGGGTCCCGCGATGGAGGATTGTCTCCGCGGATGATACATGTAATGCGATGATCATGATGTGAGAGCGATGTTTGCTTGTCTTGGAGTTGTTCTTCTTCGTCGATCTTGGGTTAGGTTCCTAGTCAGCAGCCTTGGCTACCAGGGTGGATGTCCATTGTGTTTCTGTTTGTGTTTCATCCATAGTCGGATATTGTTTTCATGTATGATGTTGATGTATTCGGTGGCATTATATGTCTTTTGTATGTATCCTTGTCTATTATTTAATGGTACAATGTAATGATATCCACCTTGTAAAAGCATCTCCGATATGCGGTTCTATCCTTGGTGGGACCTTCGAGTTCCTTTAGGATAGAGTCGCATATTTGGCGTGACAAGTTGGTATCAGAGCCTCGACCGACCATAGGAGCCCCCTTGTATGATCGTATAGTTTGGCTGTTGTTGAGTCTAGAAGAAATTTTTTTGGTGTCTAGCTATATCGAAGAGTAGGAATTCTTTTTACTCCTTAGCCCTTTCGTCGCTCTAGTGAGAAATCTTAACGTAGGTGTTTTGAACTACTCCTCTTCCCCTTCAAATTTTTTTTAGGATCACATAGTTGGTTTTTGTTCGTTGCGATGTGAACTCTTTTCATCCGGCGCACTTCTCTTGGGGTGATTTGATCCTCTTTGTCTTTTGCAAGTCCTTGGTTCTTTCTCAACAACGTTGTTTCCCCGTCCGAACAAAAACAATGGCGTATGAAGTTGTCTTTATTTTCCCATCCGCCCACCCCTTTTCTTCTCAGAGCCGCAGTCCTTAATCTAGTATCCATCCTACTCGTGCGAAGCCTTTGCATTATTTACTCAATTATTTCAACCAGTGTTTTTCTCTTCGAGTTATTCCTTGGTTCCCCGTTCCAAGTTGCCTTTGTTTTACCCTCCCTCCCACCCCTTTTATTCCCGGGGTCTGAGCTTCTATTCGAGCATTAATTTCATTCATGCGGAGTCTCTTTAGTCTTTTTCAATTGTGTCAACCGGTGAATTCTCGTCTAGTTCATCATGGTTCGTCTCGCTTTCTTTTCGGTGGATCCAGTTCCAGTTTCGGTGTTGTTTATATTCCTTTCCTTCACTCAAATGTTTCCCCTTGCTTGTTCGCCTGTCGCCATTTTATCATTTTGGAGTGCTGAAGACATCTTAGAAGATTCGCGTTTGTGTTCAAATTATTTCGAGGTTGTCACCTCATTCAAGTCTTTCAGTTGTTCCGATGCGTCATCTCTTTCTCAACAATCCTTTTCCAATGGTGTTTCTTTTCAGTGGGCCCTAACCCATAGGTCTTTTCCCAGGATCTTACCTAACTCTTCTAATTTTCTCGGAGCTATTCTCAAATTCTTTTCGAAGTTTGACGTAAGAATGAATTTCATCAGTCAGATGCTTTCCAATATCGATTTCAAATCATTTTCATTGTTGGCACAACCTCTTCGTTTTTCTTTCCCTCGGAGTGCCTCAACAATTTTGGTGATGTTTCTCGTCGTCATTCTCAACATTTGAAGACCGAAGAAGAGTTTTCCTCTAAATCTTGTACGTTCTCTTGAAGATTCCTGGTTCTAGCTTCATGCTATCCTCGCAAATTGTTTGGATCGTCAAGAATTCTTTTCTTTCCCATCTAGAGTATTTCAAGAGTTGATTTTCCGTTTCGATTATCCGGAGGCCTCCATTTTAGAATATTTCTTAGTTCCAAGTTTTCATCTTCGCTCGTTCCCATATTTGTACTGGTGCTTCGTTCAAGTATTCTTTAATCAGTTCGCGATATCCTCGTTATTTTGCATCTAAATCCCCTCAAGTATATTTGTTCTTTTAATTCGTCCCGGCAAGGAATTCTCTTTATTTATTCATTTCAAATTCTCATGGTGGTTCGTTCAGGATGCCTTTTCCTTTGTTACCATATCAATTCATTCATTCTTTCCAGTCCTACTGGCGGTTCATGAAGACCTTCCCAAGTTTTGCGCTATATCTCCCCTTAATTTTTTCCAACACGAATAAGTTCTATGCAATCCATTGCTTCTCATAAATTTAATTGATGAAGGATAAGCATAACATAATTCTTATTCTCCTTTCAACAAGTTGAGTAATTCTTTCCTTCGGAATTTGGTCATGATGAATAAACTCTAATCCCGAGTGTTTTCATCTTTTTCTTTTCCGGAGTTCAAAGTCCCCTCGAGCATATCGTGACGAAGTTCCATCTAATTCATCACAAGGCTTTAATCTAGTTCTTTTCATCTTTCAATTTTATCTCATCATCATTTTGTTTCCGGACTTCTTCACAGTGGTTCGTTAAGGATTTAATTCATCCTTCAAGTGGTCATCAAGATTCTTGTTGGAGGAGCTCAAGTATCTTTTCCTCTTGCGCCTCGAAGTGCGATTAATTCTCCGTGTTCTTTTGAAGTGGAGTTTTGCATTTCTTCATTCTTCTCAGGAATCCAATCATTCCCGTTTGTGGCCAGTTATCACCTCATAATTTTGGAGATGTTTTCCATAAGTCCACAACAAGATTATTCTTTTCGTTGCTGAATTTCCAACAACTTCGTTCAACCCTTCTTCGTAAGGATGCTTTTTGAACTCAATTGTGGTAGAAGTTGTCATCTTCTTCTCTATTCTTTTCATCCCACTTTTTCAATTCTTCCAGTGGCATTGTGTTGTCCCTCTGGTCAAGTATCGTCCCATCTTGCCATGTTCATGTTCTATTCCATTCCATGTTCAACTGGGATGCTATCCCAATGCTTTTCTTCTTATTCATTTCTATCATCTTCTAACCGGATTGGTTTCAGAGCCCATCTTATTCCTTGATCTTTTGATTCTCGTCTTATTGGCTGTTCCTCTTTTCTACTCGAGTGTTCTCAACTTTGTTCATCTTCTCTCTTGCACTCTTGGTTACCTCGTCCTCTTTTCTTCCGTCTCGGTTCTAAGATCTCGGGATGAGATCTCTTGTTAGTGGAGGAGAGTTGTAATGCCCCGAGTCCGATGCGCCACGTGTCTTCCAGTTATAAGCTGTCGTTGCCTTGTCTTTTGCTTGCGCGTTGCACTTGGCCATGTCATCATGTGCATTGCATCATCATGTTTTCCAAAACTTGCATCCGGTCACTTTCTCCATTGTTCATTTCGGCATCCGACACTCTCACATGCACCCGTTGCACCTCTCAGATCTCATTTCATGAGCGGGAGAAAAACCTTCTCAGACTGGACTGAAATTTGTCGAGTGCCCTTGGTATATCACCGGTAGACCACCTGTCAAATTTCGTTACATTTGGAGGTCGTTTGCTGCCCCAACGGTTAACCGCATTACCCTAAAAACCCCTTCTCCTTGCAGTCCAGCACCCCTCCACAACAGCCCACTAGCCCATCTAAGCCCCCTCCATGCTCTCCGTCGTTGGATCACGATCGTGTGGGCGAGAACCGCACCCCATTTGAAATCTCCTAGCTCCCTCTACCTATAAATAAGCCCCCCCTCCAAAATTTCGGGTCCAAACCCTAGCCTCTTCCTCCTCCGAGCATCGAACATGTCCAATCCGCTGCCGGTCATGTCCGCCACCGCCCCTCACGCAATCACAACGCGACAAGTCTCCACCCCGCGCCTCACGCGCCCGCTCGCCACCGACCACCGCCGCCGCGCACGCCCGCGCACGCCGCCCGCTTGCCGCCGCCGCTCCGCCGCCCACCGTGCACCGCTGCCTCACCTCGCCTCCCGCGCCGGCCACCACGTGCCACCACCTCCGTGCCGCACCACATCATCTCACCGCCGTCGCCGCCTCGTCGCCACCTTGCCGGAGACGTCGCAGGAGCTCGTCGGCCGGATCCACCCGAAGGGTGGATCAGATCCACCAACACCCTGATCTAAAGGGCCTCCCCACGCCCGGATCCCTCCGTCCTGGATCTCCTCATCCCGTATTGACTTTTTCTGAGGGTACATTTTCTGCTAACTCCCCAGATTCCAGCATTATGTGTGCTTGTTCATCATGGCATAACTTCATGCATGTTGCTCCGTTTTGAGCGTATGATATATGAAAATGTTCACCTCTTAGTGCCCTGCATGCTACTGCCATTTGCATGCATGTTACTTTCCATGTTGATGCCTTAGTCATTGTTGCAAAAGTTCTAAGTGTTGTAAACTGCTGAAAATTTTCATAACATGCTGATTTGTCTTTTTCATAACATTTTGTGTGTTCATCTTTTGTGCACCATGTCTACATGTTTTTGGAGCATCTTCATGCCATCTTTAAGTGGTGCCATCCATGCATTTTATGTGCCTTGTCGTGACTAGCACAAGCTTGCAAAGTGTGCTACTTGATGTTTGCTGTTTTCGGAGACTTAGTGATTTTTGCTAAGTTTGTAAATGTTACTTGATGTTGCCATGTTAACTTGATGCTACCATCATTTCCATGCATAATCTCGAGGTGCCTAGTTGACATGTTTTGATGTCCATGTTATGCTCTATCATTCCATGCCTTTTGATGCCTCATATACGTCATGTAGCATATGTTTTCATTGTCATGAACATGCCTAATGATGTTCTAGTTTTATGTTAACTTCATGATGCCATGTTGTCAGCTTGTTATTGGTTAATCTAGGCCTCTTTTGGAGATGCTCCCATTACATGATTTGAAGTGTGCTATGAGTACTTTTTCCACATGCCAAGTTTGATAATTTTGGACTTCCTATGACCTCTGGTCCAAGCTTGTAAACATGCTATGCCGATGTTGTTGTTTTACACTTGTTGAAACTGTTACAACATTCAAACTTGTCTTGATAGTTCCCACTAGTCCATAAGTCATATGGTTATGATGCCTTGATGTTATTTGCTCTTTGTTATGTGTACTTTTATGCCATGTCCTTTGTTGCCATAAAACTTGTTGTAGATTGTCTCTTTCTTGCTCTCAAGTTGCCATCATGCTAAATCTATCATCATGTTAACAACATGTTCCTTTTTGTAAGCATCATAGTGATTACTCCATGCGTCATATGAACTTGTGCCCATGGACTAAGTTGAAGTATATCATGTATACTACATGTACATGTCTTTTGCATATTTATTAAAGTTGCTATGCTTGATTTTATGTGCCTCCTAATTCAGCATCATAATGTTATTGTTTTGCATTCTTGGATTTGCTCTAAGTCTGAGAATCAGCTTATGTCATGTTGCATCTTGTCTTGTTGATTTCCATTGATCTAGGGCTCATATGGAGATGCTTAGTAATCCTGTTTTGCCATGTTTAACCAGTAATTTAATGCCATGCTTTTGTTTGCCATGATCTTGCACTGTAGCCTCATTGTTTCATGCCTCCAACATGTCAACATGTTATCCCTACTAATGCATATGCCCTGTTTTTCACTAAGTCGTAATCTGTGTTATCAAGTTGCTTTTTGCATTGATCATCTTGGATTAATCTTGATGCCTATGAACTTGAACCTTAATGTTATTTCAAGCATGTTGTCTGTAATTGAAGTGCATATCAAGTTTTGGTCCATATGATTCCTGTAGCATGTTGTTTCCTTGATTGCAAAGTGCTTAGTTGCTGTTTTGGGCAGATTGTGTTTGAAACTTGTATTGAGTGTATGTGTTGAACCGTTGCTCCGTTATGAGCATGATCTATATGAAACTTGCTTGGTTTTGCATGTAGTTTCATCATTCCTTGTTGCGTCCATGTTTTGGAATGTTTGTGATGTTGTTTTGCTTGCATTTTGCATCAATGCCATGTTTTATTTGTTTTGCTCATATCTTCTAGGCCGTAGCTCCGAATTAAACGAACTTTATATGTATCTTGACTAGAAAACCGCATAGATCATCTTGGTGCACTTTAACTTGCTGTTTAACCACTTCAACATAATTTCTTATTCAGATCAGTACCAATTTTGAAATTTGCATATGAGGACCTACCGGAATTGTTATATGTTGTTTCTGGCCTCATTTAAACTTGCTTTGTTGTGTTGTTCTTGTATGCATCATCTCTTGCCATGAGTAGCATCATATAGACTTTTCATGCATCATACTTGGTTGAGAATCATGCCATGTTTATCTGTTGTGTGCTTACCATGTTGCTTGCTTCTTTCCGGTTGTGCTCCTTCTCGATAGTTCCTGTTTCGTTGCGATTGTGAGGATTTGTTCGACTACATGGGGTGGTCTTCTTCATGGACTCGTTCTTCTTCGACCACTGTTTGGCTATGTTACCGCTTTGCTCAGCCCCTCTTATAGCGTTGCTAGTTGCACGTGCAGTTGCAGGTTGTTCCGTGTTGGGACATGGATATCATGGGATATCACACTATCTCTTATTTAATTAATGCACATATACTTGGTAAAGGGTGGAAGGCTCGACCTTTTGCCTAGCATTTTGTTCCACTCTTGACACCCTAGTTTGCCTCATACCGGTGTTATGTTCCTTGATATTGTGTCCCCAACACGATGAGCGTTATGGGGCCCTCATGACAGTTCGCTGATAAAACTCTTCCAGCAAGGCTCAACATTGGTTTTAACATTTCCCATAATAATACTTGAACTAAATAATAAAGTGGCATAGGGCATCGTGAACCCAAGGATTTTTCTACATAGCAGGGGGACAGTGCTGATAGTCGGATGTTGTTCTCATGTATGATGTTGATGTATTCGGTGGCATTGTATGTCTTTTGTATGTATCCCCATCTATTATGTAATGGTACGATGTAATGATATCCACCTTGAAAAATTGTCTCCGATATGCGGTTCTATCCTTGGTGGGACTTTCGAGTTACTTTAGGATAGAGTCGCATATTGGCCGTGACAAAACCGAGCAGGCTTTGGATGGTAGCACACCATTCATCCATCTGCTCGGCTGCTGGCGGAAACCTCAACAACAGCTGAGCTCGCGCCATAGCTCTGTGGCTGTGGTTGGCATAGATGTTGATGACGTCCACCGCACCGTCGCCTGGCTCCTGACGGTGCCATCGGCGGCGGCGGCGGTGCCGCGCCCATGCTGTTGTGGGACAACCACCTGGGCAGCGGGGTTGTGCGGCGGTGGTGCTCGAGGGTCAACAGCTCCGTCGAGCGCAGCGGTCTGGTTGGCTCGTTTGGGAGGAGGCGCATGCGCCGCGGTCGCTCCCATGGTGGGGGGCGACAGGTCAATGATGGCCTACACTGAATTGAACGTCGTTGCTGCGGCTGTGCCCATCAGTGAGAGGAGGTGGTGCGGACGGAGTGACCCCCTCCCCTGCACCTTTCAAAGCGTGACCATCGAGGCGCTACTGATGTTATTCTCCTCCAATAGCTTCTGCCCCCGTGTCGACTGCGGGGGAAGTGGTGATGGATCCACCTACTCGAACCACATCACTAGAAGTGTTCACGTCCTCTCGTGCCTCCACATCCCCCGCAGCATTAGAGGCCGGCGGCGGCGGAGCCTTCGAGGTGAATGGATGGGCTGAAGCACCGGACTTCTTCTTGGGCGCCATGGTTGATGGTGTCGTCGAAGATGAAGATGGTGATGAAGATGACGTGTTCCGCACACTTTCAGGTTCGTGCAAGCGATCCCCCTACCTAGCACGCCAAAGATGTCGCGGGATATCTGCGGCCACCTATGGGACCAGGAGGCCCCTTGCTGGCTCGGCATGGGGACGTCGCGTTGCACAAAGAGCAGACCAGCGTACGGCAGCACGACAGAGAGCACACAAGCAATTTACCTCGGCTCGGGCCGTCGCGAGGCGTAAAACCCTACTCCTGCTTTGGTGGATTGATAGTGGAATGGAGGTGGTGAAGTGTAGTACACTTTCCCGGTAGGGGTTGCCTTAGGGCAGTAGCGACTGCGCGCGTATGGGGGTGTGGGTTCATCAACTTTCCAACCCTATTTACGTTTGCCATGGGCCTCCTTTTATAGATCAAGGAGTCACCACAATTGCAAAGTAGTCATTATGCCCTGATATGATAGAAAACAGTGCTATCATACCTAACTCTGCGGGCTGACAGGGCGCATTAAATGCACCACTTAGTGTCACATCACTGGTTGCCCGGCAAGGCATCCTGTGCTATCTTGCCAGCTCTGCGCCTGTTCTATTGACATGTCGCAGGACGGGTGTCATCTGTGGGTTTCTTCCGTAGGAAATGGCTTCTATGTGGCGAATGGCTGCCACTTAATCACATTGCGTCTTGACACCTCATTGATCGATGATGTGGGTCGTGCTGGAGTGGTTGGTGAGGTAGTTTTGCCTCCACGCGCCCCGCCAGGCCCTGCCGGGGCGCCTCATGCATCTGATTTTTGGGGTGGCCTTTCCCCTTGAAGACCCACAAGTATAGGGGATCGATTGTAGCTCTTTTCAATAAGTAAGAGTGTTGAACCCAGTGAGGAGCAGAAGGAAATGACAAGTGGTTTTCAGCAAGGTAATGTCTGCAAGTGCTGAAATTGTAAGTAATAGAGTAGTTTGATAGCAAGGTAATTTGTAACAAGCAAGTAATGATAGTGGTAACAAAAGTGCCGCAAGGTAGGCCAATCCTTTTGAGCCAAAGGACAGGCCAAAACGGTCTCTTATGATAAGTAAAGCGTTCTTGAGGGTACACGGGAATTTCATCTAGTCACTTTCACCATGTTGGTTCGATTTGTGTTCGCTACTTTGATAATTTGATATGTGGGTGGACCGTTTCTTAGGTGTTATTCTTACTTGAACAAACCTACTACTTATGATTAACCCTCCCTCAAGCATCTGCAACTACGAGAAAAGTATTAAGAATAAATTCTAACCATGGCATTAAACTTTTGGATCCAATCGGTCCCTTACGGAATAACGCATAAGCTGGGTTTTAAGCTTCTGTCACTCTCACAACCCATCATCTAATTGCTACTCCATAATGCATTCCCTTAGGTCCAAATATGGTGAAGTGTCATGTAGTCGACGTTCACATGACAACACTAAGGGAATCACAACATACATACTATCAAAATATCAAACACATATCAAGTTCACATGATTACTTGCAACATGATTTCTCCCGTGACCTCAAGAACAAAAGTAACTACTCACAAACGATAATCATGCTCAAGATAAGAGGGGTATTAAATAGCATATTGGATCTAAACATATAATCTTCCGCCAAATAAACCATATAGTAATCAATTACAAGATGTAATCAACACTACTAGTCACCCATAAGCACCAATCTATAGTTCCGGTAATAGGATTGAACACAAGATATGAACTAGGGTTTGATATGAGATGGTGTTGTTGAAGATGTTGATGGATATTGCCCTCCCCAAGATGGGAGAGTTGTTGGTGATGATGCTGACGATGATTTCCCCCTCCGGTAGGGAAGTTCCCCCGGCAGAATCGCTCCGCTAGAGGGCTAAAGTGCTCCTGCCCAAGTTCCGCCTCGAGACAGTGGCGCTCCGTTCTGAAAGTCCTCCCCTTGTTTTTTCTAGGTCAAAATGACTTATATACCAGAAGATGGACACCGGAGGTGGGACTGGGTGAGCACAACCCACCAGGGAGCGCCTGGGCTCCCTGGCGAGCCCAGGTGGGTTGTGCCCACCTAGTGGGCCCCCTCTAGTAGTTGTTTGCTCCAATATTCTTCATATATTTGATAAAAAAATCCGTGAAGTTTCAGCTTGTTTGGAGTTGTGCAGAATATGTGGCCTGATGTAGCTTTTCCAGGTCCAGATTTCCAGCTGCCAGAATTCTCCCTCTTTGTGTAGACCTTGCATATTATGACAGAAAAGGCATTAGAATTACTCCAAAAGGCATTATTATGGATAAAAACATCATAAATAACAGTAAGAAAACATGATGTAAAATGGACGTATCAACTCCCCCAAGCTTAAACCTCGCTTGTCCTCAAGCGAAAAACTGAAATCGAAAGACATGTCCACATGCTTAGAGAGAGAGGTGTCGATAAAAACAAAATACGGACATAGAAGCATCATGTTCATTATTATAAAAGCAACAAACTTAAACATAAAACTTTTATCAAAGAACTTTTATCATAGACTTCTCATGAATAAGTGATCATTCATCACACTATTGAAGTATAAAGAAAAAACTCTATTAAAAACCAACAAACTATGTTCTTAGTCAACTTTGCAACTACAATTCACCATCTTTCAGGAAGGGTCACATATCGGAGCCCTTAGGCAAGTCCACATACTCAACCATCATATAGTCTTCTATGGTTGCTAACACTCTCCGCATACACATGAGCAAAACATTTCAACCGGACACATAGAAAGAAAGGGGCTTATAGTTTCGCCTCCCAACGTATTCACCTCAAGGGTGATGTCAAGAATAATAACTCGTGCTATCTATATTCAATTGGATATATGTGCCTAGATCTTTCCTCACCACATGATGCTTGCCAAAGGAGAAAAATAGAAAGGAATAGAAGGAAAACTTTGACTCTTTGCATAAAAGTAAATACATAAAAGTAAAAGATAGGCCCTTCACAGAGGGAAGCAGAGGTTTCCATGTGCTTATTTGTTTGTATGCTCAACCCCTTAGCACAAAAGAACATCACGTTGCATTGCCCCTTGTGATAGAGACCTTTATTATGTAGTCTGTCACTTTTATTCTTCACCATCTCAAGTTCGTGCAACGCTCAATTTTCTCTTACACTAAATGATCTCACACTTTTAGAAGCAATTTTTATTGCCTTTTTGCACCGATGACAACTTACTTGAGGGATCTTGCTCAATCCCTAGGTAGGTATGGTGGACACTTGAAAATAAGATTTGGGTTTAAGAGTTTTTGGATGCACAAGTAGTATCTCTACTTAGTGTGGAATTTTTGGCTAGCAAAGATAGGGGCAAGCACCACATGTTAAAGGATCCATGACAGTATGACTTCTATGTGAATATAAACAAACATAAACCATTAAGTTGTCTTCCTTGTCCAACGTCAACAATTTTGGCATATAATATTTTGATGAGGGCTCACAATCACAAAAGATTTCTAGGATAGTATATTTATATGTGAATCTTCTCTTACGTTCTTAATTCTTTCATGAGTAGCATCATTGACTAATGGTATGTTTGTCTATATCTAATAAAAATTTCTACTTATACTTTTCCTTATGTGGTGTCATCACCTACCATAAGGTTAGTATATGATCTTTTTGATTTATTTCCTTTCTTTTATTTATTTCCTTTCTCTTTTTTCTTTTTTTTTTCAACATGAAAGTAAAGAAAGAAAAAACTCAAACTAAACTTTATTATATATCTTGCACACGATTACAAGGATAGATCACTAAGAAAACTCTCGAAAGGAAAGGATCGAACTAAACTTTTATTCCTCTAAAGCAAAAGATCGAACTAAAATAAGTAAAGGCAAGAAGATAGTGGGATGATACGATATCGGGGCACCTCCGCCAAGCATGGTAGAAGCCAAGGGGAGTGCCCATACCCGATACTTAATTCTCCTTTGGTGATGAAGAAGATGGTGGTGGGGATGCAACGATCCTATCCTTACGGATCAAGAGATTCTCCAATCAACGGATGATGCTCTGGAAGTGGATGATATGCTCTTGACGCAGAATATTTTTACGAGTGAGATACTTATTTTGTATGTGAACTATTTCAATGATGCGAAAGGCTTCAATCTCAACAGGAGTAAGGTGAGAAAGGTAAGGTTTAAGGATATCTTCATCTTCCTCCTTGGCTGGTTGTGCTTGTTCGAAGACCGGAGGCTAATCTATGGTAACCTCCTTGCTCTCGTCTCCCCTGATGGCTTATGCGGGCTCTTCTCTCTTTAGCTCGATCTTCATCAACCAATCATCCTCTTCCACGTTGTTAGAGGAAGAAGAAGACATGGTGCCTAACTTAATAGATCTGACCGAAAACTGCAAGAAAAGAAAACAGAGGAATTATCCGCGATACGGTGATCAACAGGTTCGGGAAGTATATATTGATTTTTTATCTCGAGGGTCAAGCAAAAAGAAGAAAAATGGAGTCCGGAAGGTATACCCACCTGGGTATGCTTCCCGGTAGTTTCTTATTTTCCTATTTTTCTAAATATTCCAAAACTGACAAAAAATATTTTTGCAGATTTTTCGGAGTCCGTTTACTTACCGTATCACGTACCTCCTTATTTTCATGATTCTGGAGTGTTCCAGAAGGACTCTTTTATATGTTCTTCCGGCGTCATAGTTTGGATAATATTACTTTCAACATTAATGAGCATACCTGAGGTATAATGTTTTCTTCGTTGCCCATTGAAAACCTTCGGATTAGTACCTTTGGCATTATTTATTTTGATGGTTCCAGACCTATAAACCTTCTCCATGACGTAGGGGCCTTCCCATTTTTAGAGGAGTTTTCCTGCAAAGAAGTTGAAACGAGAGTTGTACAAAATAACACATTCTTCGACTTTAAACTCATGCTTTTGGATTCTTTTGTAATGCCATCTATTAACTTTTCTTTGGATAATTTTGCATTTTCATAAGCTTGGGTTCTCCATTCATCTAATGAGCTAATATCAAATAACCTCTTTTCACCAGAAAGTTTAAAATCATAGTTGAGCTCTTTGATGGCCCAATATGACTTATGTTGTAACTCAAGAGGCAAATGACAAGCTTTTCCATAAACCATTTTATAAGGAACCACACCCATAGGATTTTTATATGTTGTTCTATAAACCCAGAGTGCATCATGTAATTTCTTAGACCAATTCTTCCTGGACCTATTGACAGTCTTTTGCAAAATTAATTTTATTTCTCTATTGCTAAGTTCAACTTGACCAGTAGACTGAGGATCATAAGGTGATGTGATTCTATGGTTAACATCATACTGGGCAATCATTTTACGAAAAGCACCATGAATAAAGTGTGAACCACCATAAGTCATTAAATATCTAGGGACTCCAAACCTTGGGAAAATAACTTCCTTAAGATTTTTAATAGAGGTGTTGTGATCAGCACTACTAGTTGGAATAGCTTCTACCCATTTAGTAACATAATCAACATCAACCAAAATATGCGTATACCCATTAGAGGAAGGAAAAGGTCCCATGTAATCAAATCCCCAAACATCAAATGGTTCAACAGCAAGTGAATAGTTCATAGGCATTTCTTGACGCTTAGCGACATTACCTATTCTTTGGCACTCGTCACAAGATAAGACAAACTTACAAGCATCCCTGAAGAGAGCAGGCCAATAAAATCCAGATTGAAATACCTTGTGAGAAGTTCTATCTCCGGCATGATGTCCTCCATAAGCTCCGGAGTGACATTTCCGTAGGATTTGTCCCTATTCATGCTCAGGTACACAACGTATAATAATACCATCTACTCCTTTATAAAGATGTGGGTCATCCCAAAATTAATGTCTTAATCATAGAAGAATTTTTTTTCTTTTGTTGATAAGTAAAGCTAGGTGGTAAATATTTAGCAACAATGTAGTTAGCATAATCAGCATACCAAGGAGTATTATGAGCAAAATTTATTGCAGCTAACTACTCATCAGGAAAAACTGTCATCAATAGGTAGTGGGTCATCAAGCACATTTTCAGGCCTAGATAAATTATCAGCTATGGGGTTCTCAGCTCCTTTTCTATCAATGATATGTAGATCAAATTCTTGTAACAAGAGAACCCATCGAATAAGTCTAGGTTTAGCATCTTTCTTTTCCATAAGATATTTAATAGCAGCATGATCAGTGTGAACAATTACTTTGGAATCAACAATATAAGGTCTAAATTTATCACAAGCAAAAACCACTACTAAGAATTCTTTTTAAGTAGTATCATAGTTTCATTTGAGCACTGCCCAGAGTTTTACTAGCATAATGAATAACATTCAGTTTTTATCAACTCTTTCAAAAGGCAAGTTCCAATTAGGTGGTTGAACAATAGGTGGATAAATTAAGGCTTTCTTGAGTGTTTCAAAGGATTCTAAACAATCATCATCAAAAACAAAAGGTTTGTAAGAGACCTTTTAGATCTTTAGGACATTGTTAGTGTACAAAGTAGGGGCCTTCTGTACCCCTTTAATTGTGCATGGGAAGTCGCAGCCACACCTGCGACCATGCTTGGCAAGGCAGAAGACGGAGTGAACACACAAGGCTACCACAGCAGCGCCCAAGCTAGAGGCGCAAGGAGCAAAGGGACAAGACGGGATCTTCTCGGGGCAACTTGCCCAATGCCAGCAAGGTCGCCTCCCTTGAGCTTAGGAGTTCCGACACCATCAACAACATTGGGACCAAGGCTCGGGAGGCTCCTGGGTGGTGCCATGCAGATCTTTGTGATGAACGGAGGCCTGCAAGACTGGGTAAGAACCAGAAGACAAAGGCCCCCGACAAGATCCTTGCCGGGGACGACCACAGAAACCCGACGAGACCCTTGTCGGGACACCGACAAGATCCTTGCCGGGGATATCTGTAGGGCCACTGCAGGGCCACTGCCCGGCCCACACCTACCAAGGCTCTGCTGCCCCATGGCCGTTCCGACGCAGGAGCCAGCCTGCGAACTAGGCGCACACCTACATGGAAGCATGCAGCTTCTAGGCCAACCAGGCAAGCACCTGCATGGTGGCATGTAGATCTTCGTGAAGACCCTGCCACCGCACTAGTGCAGCAGCCAGGCAGCCAGCGTGGCGCTGCATGCCTCGTCAGCTTGGACGCGCGTCGAAGCGAGGTGAGGCGGCGACAGGCGAGACGAGCTTCCTTGTCGTCCCCAATAAAGCAAGGGGGCACGTCGGCATCACATTAAATGCATTTTGTCCCATGATGTCAGGGATAGACTTGTACACTGTAGACACTTTCCACCTCCTGTGTGCCGCTGTAGCAGCCCCTTTGACATATAAAAGGAGGCCCATGGCATACTTAGGAAGGATTCGGACTTTTTGGACACTGCACGCTTGTAGCTGGTCCAAGAACACCAGATAAACACACCAAAGCAGGATTAGGGTATTACGCACTCTTGCGGCCCGAACCTGGATAAAATTCCCCCGCATTGATCTTCTAAACCCGCTCTTTTTAAATCCCCGTGCCCTGACAACCGTATTAGGGATTCCCTGTGATCCCATAGGTGTCGTTCTTGAACCCCGACATCTTTGGCACGCCAGGCAGGGGCGCAAGCTATGAAAATCTAGTTTGGAAGTTAGCGCATCAACTTCATTATCACCATGGCCCCCAAGAAGAAGGGGATCACAGAGATCGGGTCGTCTGGAGTCGGCCCATCCGCACCTGCGCGGGCGGGGGACCGGGTTGCCATGGATGGTGCCGGAGACGTGGCCCGCAAGCACGCACGACAGTCTGGCAATCGAAGCCAGGTGAGCGGCGTCGTTCGAGCCCAAGACGACGAGCCACACGCCGCTGGGCCCGGGGATGGGGCTGTACTGCCCACGGGCGGCGCGGTGACCTCCCGGACGCCCCAGCCGGCGTCCATGCTGCGACCTTGCAAAGCTGCGCGCGATGAGCAACACCGCAACGTCGGCGCCCCCGAGCGCCGCCGCTGGAAGAGCCCTTTGCGTCACTCTTAGGACACACCAGGCCGGCGTGCACACCTGGACGCTGGCGGGAGCGGCGTGCGACCGCGAGACCGTGACAGATCTCCTTCTAACATGGTTAGAAGTCGGAGCGCGTCACGGTCCATGTAGCTTTCGCCGCCGCCCACGCCAGCAGAAGCCTTGGCGCGCGTGCAACTACTCCTCAACTTCCCTCCCGCTGCGGAGAAGCTCGACGAGTGGAGGGCCGCCATATGAAGCCTCATCAGTTTCGCCAACAAAGACGAGCCGCTCCCAGTGGGACCCTCGTGCCGGCGTTCTGTCGAGCTGGCACACGCCGATGGTGGGAGGACCGCGGTCGCCGCGACCACGATGCACTCCCCTCCCCCATGCCAGCAATAGCAGCCACCGGCTCATCGAGCCGACACATGTGACAACATTTCCACAGCGTCATCTGACCGGCGAACCCGCTGGGACCAACATTGCATTTTCCGGGAGCGTGCTTAGGAAGATGCTCGAACCACCATCGAGCGACGGCAGGAAGCATGTCATCAGTCAGATCGGCGTGCGGGGCCTACTATGGACCACCCAGCGCCGGGGGGCTCTGGCGGCCTGCCATACGAGGTGGGTTATCCAGCCTTTACCCGAGAGCTGCGGCAATTCCAGTGGCCCTCCAACCGCACGTTCAAGCCTGATGTTGGGGAAAATTACAACGGCAAGACTCGCCCGTCGGAGTTCCTCGGCATCTACACCATCACGATGCAGGCCGCCAGGGCTCGTGACGACAAGGTGCTCGCCAATTACTTTCGGTTGGCACTTAAGCCCAACGTCATGTCGTGGTTGATGTACCTGCCAGTGGATTCCATCTCTTCGTGGTCAGATCTGTGCCACGAGTTTGTTGGTGCCTTTACTGGAGGCCACCAAGCTCCTGTCTAGGCAAGTGACTTACATGTCATCCCCAAAAGGATGGCGAGTCCCTGCACAAGTACAGACAAAGATTCAGTCGTGTACAATACACCATCCCAAATGTTCATCCCGCCGCTGTCATTAGTGCATTCCATCAGAATGTATGCAACCGCAAGATGTGTGAAGAGCTGGAGAGGAATAGGGTCAAGGATGTAGCCAAACTTTATGTTCTGGCTGATAGATGTGCTCGGGCTGAGGAAGGAAGGAAGTACCCCGGCGAAGATGCTAGCGCGGAAACCGACTCCACGAACGAAGACGCCACCGCCCCGACGAAGAAGCGTCGACGCCACAATAGGAAGCGTAAGGGCAAGGCCATGCTTGCCGTTGAGGGATCCGGCGACTCCGGCACCGCCAAGAAGGCCAAGGCAGATGACCACATCAAGGAGGTTGCTGGGTGCACCGCCTGCCGGGCCTTGGTGGCTGCCGACAAGCCATGAAACTCCGACAAGCAGTACTACAAGATCCATCGCACCAAGGCCCATGACCTCCAGAACTGCCGACAGGTTGAGCTGCTTGCGGAAAAGAAGAAAGCTGAATATGAAAGGCGGGACAAGGAGAAAGGTTAGGATGGTGCTGAGGGGTCCGGCAAGAAGCGTGGCGGCCAAGGGGGTCGCCCCGGCAAAGATGGTCAACAAGAGAGGCCCACTCGGGGCCACGACAAGAAGGAGGAAGATGATGATCATGACGAGGACGACAAGTCCGGCGAGCATGAGTTCCAGAAAGCTACAGAGGCTATGTGCGTCTACGGTGGAACCTCGTTGGACTCCTCTCACCGCCAACTGAAGTAGTGGGCGTGTGAGGTCACTGCGGCGGAGCCATCGCTTGATGCCCAGAAGCCCCCGAAGTGGTCCAGCACGCTTATCATTTCTTACACCGAGGATCACCCTATTCGCACAACTATGGTCGGGTGCTTATCGATGTTGGTTTCACCAAAAATACGCAACCTCAAGGTGGAGAAAGTGCTGGATGATGGTGGGGCCAGTCTGAACATGATCTCACCCGCAGTGTTTAAGAGGCTGCAGATTCCTGATGAAGATCTCGAGGAGACAAGCACGTTTCAAGGGGTCAACCCGGGAAGGAGTCAGCCAAAAGGTAAAATCACGCTGCCCGTTAAGTTTTGGGGTGGGCTAGACTATAGGACAGAGAAGATCGTTTTTTATGTTGCCGAGATCCCCTTACCCTACAATGGGATCCTTAGCCGCCCAGCATTGGCCAAGTTCATGGCGGCATCACACTATGCCTACAACATGTTGAAGATGCCGGGGCCGTTGACCATCATCACCGTCCCCTCTGACAAGTAAGACGCGCTAATCTGCGCCGACCAACTCTACCGAGAGGTAGTTGAAGCAACTGCTATCAAGATACTTGCTCATGCCACTAAAGCACCCGGGAAGGAAGAAAGTCGGCAAGGCCTCTGTCGGCAAGACCCCTTCTGGCAAGACCTCTTCCGGCAAGACCTGTTGCACCCACTCCGGCAAGCGCGCCTCTTCGGGGTCCTGCGCTCCCGTCGAGGACGTGCCAGAGAGCTCCACCGGCAAGAGCAAGAAATCCAAGGCAGCACCACCAGAGACCAAGAAGGTGCCCGTCAAGGAGGACGGCACGGGCGGGGCTTTTACTATATGCTCCACTCTTGACAACAAATAGGAAAGCGTGCTCGTCGCCTTCCTATGGGCGAATGTCAATGTGTTTGCACGGCAAGCATCCGACAACCCCGGCATTCTCAGGGAGGTGATTGAGAACCATCTTGTTGTATGTCCTCATGTGTGGCCCGTCAAGCAGAAGGTCAGGAAGCAAGCTTTGGACCGACAAGAGTTCATCATCGAAGAGATCAGGAAGTTGGAGGCGGCAGGCTTGGTCAGAGGAGTGCTCCACCCCACATGGTTGGCTAATCCAGTGGTAGTGGTAAGGAAAATGGGAAGTGGAGGCTGTGTATTGGTTACATAGATATCAATAAGGCCTATCCAAAGGATCCTTTCCCCTTGCCATGCATTGACCAGATAGTGGACTCCACTACCGGGTGTGACCTGCTGTCATTGCTCGACGCCTACTCAGGGTACCACCAAATCTTCATGATGAACAAAGATGAGGAAAATATCGCGTTCATCACCCCATGTGGTACGTACTGTTTTGTACGGATGCCTTTCGGGTTGAAGAGCGTTGGTTCGACATTTGCCCGGGTAGTCCAAATTGGTTTTGAACCCCAACTCCATAGAAATATGGAAGCTTATATGGATGACATAGTGGTCAAAACCAAGGACAAGGCCACCCTCATGCAAGACCTAGAAGAGACATTTGCAAACCTAAGCAAGATCAACCTCAAGCTCAACCCAGAGAAGTGTATGTTCGGCGTCCTATCCGGCAAGCTTCTTGGGTTTCTTTGTGTCTCAAAGTGGAACTGAAGCAAATCCTGACAAGATCAATGCGATCGAGCAGATTGAAGCGCCAAGACGGGTCAAAGATGTCCGTAGGCTCGTCGGCTGTGTTGCTGCTGAGTAGGTTCATCTCCAAATCTGCTGAGCGCGCCCTCCCCTTTTTCAAAGTTTAGAAAAAGGCAGGTCCAATGAAATGAACTCCGAAGGCAAAGGCAGCGCTGCGAGGCTTGAATAGGTACCTCTCGTCCACGCCAATATTATTGGCGCCAAAACCACAAAAGCCGTTGTTTCTATACTTAGCGGCGACGAATCAAGTGGTCAATGCTGCGCTGGTGGCCCAGAGAGAACTTGAGGGAGAAGCAGCAGTAGCGGCAGAGCCGTCGAACGACGTGCCGGGGATCTCCCCGGCAAGGCATGACACCGGCAAGGCAGAACCCCCGGCAAGCCCCGGTACCGGCAAGACAAAATCTATACAGCTGGGCGAAGTAGGACAGAAGAAAAAGTTGGTGCAGCACCCGGTTTATTTTGTTAGTTCCCTCTTGCAGGGGGCTAGATCGAGATATTCTGGTATGCAGAAGCTACTTTTCGGCCTCCTCATTGCCTCGAGAAAGCTGCGCCTCTATTTCCAAGCACATGAGATCACCGTCGTCACCCGCCTCCCTTTGCAACGAATCTTGCACAACCCATATGCGACTGGGATGATCGTGGAGTGGGCGTTCGAGCTGTGGAGCTTTGGCCACAAGTTTGAAAGTACTTCAACGATTAAGAGTCGAGCCTTGGCAGAGTTCATAGCAGAATGTACATGAACGCCCGACGAGGAGATTCAAGAGACCACCCTTCCCCACAAGGAGACGCGCCGCGACTGGATTATGCACTTTGATGGGGCCTTCTCGCTGCAAGGTGCTGGTGTCGGCGTGCTACTCGTCGCACCCACCAGCGAGCGCCTCAAGTACTTAGTCCAGATGCACTTTCCCCAAGAAAAATCAACAAACAACACGAAGGAGTATGAGGGATTGCTTGCCGTCGGATCGCGGTAGACCTCGAAATCACGAAGCTCATCATCAGAGGTGATTCATAGCTTGTCGTCAAGCAGATCAACAAGGATTACTGGAGCCCATTGATGGAGGCCTATGTGTATGAGGTGAGGAAGTCGGAGGAGTGTTTTGACGGTCTACAAGCAGAGCATGTTCCCCGAGCAGAGAACAGCATCACTGACGACCTGGCAAAGCGCACTGCCCTGAAGTTGCTTGTGGAACCAGGTACCTTTGTGCTTCGATTAACTCAGCCATCCGTTGAAACATTAGCCGGACAAAACAAGCGAAGGAAGGCAGGCCCCGGCAAATGCTTTCCCGCTGAGCTCCCAGGAGCCGCCTTCAAGGAAGTTGCTGGGAATCCCAGGCTTGCCGAGGAGCGGCAACCTCTGGCTGGACCCCAGGCCCTGACCATAGAGGCGCCTGCCCCTACGACCGAACATGAGCCTTTAGTCCTTGCCGTCGAGCCCCAGGCTCCGGCATGGGCACAGCACACCGTCCCTTTTGTCCAAACAGGGGAGCTCCCTGAGGAACAGGAAGAGGCAGAGAAAGTAGCCCGTCGGTCTAGCATGTACCAGTTCGTGGATAATGCCCTATACAGAAGGAGACCGAACGGCGTGAAATTGAAGTGTGTTCCTCGGGAAGACGGACTGAGGCTGTTGGCAGAGATACATGGAGGCATGTGTGGATCTGACATAGGGCCAAGGGCCCTTGCCGGCAAAGCATCCCGACAAGGTTTCTTCTGGCCCACCGCTCTCCAGGATGCAACTGCCCTAGTCACCATGTGTGAAGCATGCCAGTTCCATTCAAAGAAGCTTCATCAACCAGCCCAAGCTCTTCAGACAATCCCTCTCTCCTGGCCATTTTCAGTCTGGGGGCTCGACATACTGGGCCCCTTTCCCCATGCTGTTGGGGGCTTTGAGTACTTCTACGTCGCAATCGACAGGTTCACAAAGTGGCCGGAAGTGGAGCCAATAAGAAAGGTGATAGCACAATCAGCCGTCAAGTTCTTCACAGGGCTAGTCTGCCGTTTTAGTGTGCCAAACAGAGTCATCACCGACAACGGCACGTAGTTCACAAGTCGCACCTTCATGCAATACATCCAGACCTCGGCGGCAAGGTTTGTTTTGCTTTTGTTGCTCATCCCAGAAGTAACGGCCAGGCCGAGAGGGCGAATGCAGAAGTATTGCGAGGCCTCAAGACCGGGACTTTTGACAGGCTGCACAAGTGTGGATGGCGCTGGATTGATGAGTTGCCAATGGTTCTTTGGTCAATCAGGACGACACCAAATCGAGCCACTAGCCAGACACCCTTTGCCTTGGTATACGGGGCAGAAGTAGTTCTCCCCACGGAACTCATATACGGTCACCTCGAGTTCTCTCTTATGATGAGCTTGACCAAGAGCAGTTGCGCCAAGATGATGCGATGCTCCTTGAGGAAGATCGTCTTTGGGCTGCTATGCGAGCTGCTCGCTACCAGCAAGCCTTGCGCCACTACCATAGCCGCAAGGTTCATGCCCGAAGCCTTGAGGAAGGCGACCTTGTTCTTCGGCGAGTTATGTCCGCCAAGAATTCCAACAAGTTGACGCCAAAGTGGGAAGGCCCTTATCGGGTAATACGGGTCACCAGGCCCGGCGCAGTCCACCTGGAGACCGAAGATGGAATTCCAGTGAGCAACTCCTGGAACATCGAACATCTTCTGAAGTTTCACCCATAAGGCGCGGTTGTCGGGCCTCCCGGCAGACCACTTTTTGTACAAGCCTTGTCGGCAAGGCATGTAACCCTTTGTACAAAGCCAGGCGCTGACCCCGATCAATAAATAAATAAATGAAGCGTTGGCGCCCTAGATTCAGCATGCATGTTAGGTTGAGTCTCTCTCCATGTGTTAGGGTTGATAGTGCTTCATGGCAGCTAACCCCTAGCATAGAGGTCAAGTCCATGTCTTCCTATGTCTTCCAGTCCGTTCTTGGTTCGCAGGCGGCACAAGCGTTTCTGCGGAGCCATTTGAAGGGAAGAGAGCGGATCGGCACCCCCGACCCCGGCAAGACAAGGTTGCCGGGGACTGCAAATTTAGATAAGTTTCCTCTCCCCCGCTATGCGCTTCCATATGAAACTTGAACGTACGAAACTTTGTTCGTTCATATGCCACCGTGCTCCCTCTTCCTATACCCGAAACCCCTTTCGGGCCAGAATCTGGTTGTAGTTGCGGTGGAAAGGAAACAAGCGAGGAGCCAGATCCTACTATACCCCTGCTCCCCGCCAAGGGCGTGGGTTTAGTCATGGTATAAGGCAGGAGGACGGCAAGGTCTGTCATCGGGCGATGTTGTTTATTTAAGATAACAAGAACTCGCTCCTTTGTGTGAGCTTCGCCCACGCACAAAAGAACCCGGCAAACACCCTTTTTCATTAATATGTTGATTAAACAAGTACAATTCATACTGAATGAGAATATGAGCAAGGGGTTACAAAGTTTAAATTCGACAAGTGCCTGCAGGCTTAAAGTCTAAAAAAGATAAGATGCCCATAATCTCTTTCTTGTCCCTCTCCTCAGGAAGCAGATCGGGATAGAAGGGGGGCAAAAGGAGCGCTAGGTGAGGTACGAGCAGCAGAAGACACCAAGAGAACGTCCCGACGGCCGCCCAGAAAAAGGCTGGTGATGATAGTGCTGGGAAGAAGCCGAAAGATGAGGCAGCAGGCCGGCAAGACGCGACGAAGGCGTCGATGCCATCATACTCCGACTTGACGGCCCATCACCCGCCTTCTTTGTCTTCTCTGGCTCTCCACCACCAGCCGCCAGCAGCGACGGTCCCGAGAAGTTCAAGCAGCTGGCTCAAGGAGCCACCGCCAAAAACTACCCCGCCACCGGCAGATCATCCTGCCGGGGAGGAGGCCAGGTGCAGATAGTGCTGCTGCCTACGCCGCTTAGGGATGGGGCGCCCGATGTCTAGCCAGACCCGTCCACGTCGTCATTCCTTCTGGTCCCCGCCCCGTCACCATCGCTCGAGGAGGATCTCTTGTCGTCGGTCGAGCTCTCTAGGAAACACCCTATCTTGTGTCCCGAGCGCCCGAAGACCTTGACGGAGAGCAGGTCGCTCTCCACTAACTTGAAGAGGAGAACGTGCCCCTTCATCGAGGAGTGGGCACGTGCGAAGGTTTTCTAACCCCGACAAAGAAGCATTACATGAGGAGCGGGGAACCTTGTGTTCAACCACATGTCGCCATTGCAACACCGCTTCATGTGAAGCCTCAGCCTCGGCAGCTGGTCGATCTCCAGCACCTTCGCGAACGCCCCGGGAAGGCGGAGGCGACTACGTGGCGGCTCGCTCAACTAAAGGATGAACTCGAGTGTCGTGTCCCCAACATGACCGCTCGACGAAGCAGGAGGACATGGTGGCGGAGATGGTGACGGCGATGGTGACGACACGGGTGTCCCCCTTCCGCGCCCGCCTCTGCCTCGACCACCTCGCCGACCGCGGCCCCGTCCAGCACTTCCGCCTCGAGCATGGCCTTCACCTTGGGCATCTGGCTCTTCCTTGACCGCCGCGGCTCTCAGGCGGGGGGAGGACCTGGTCGCCTCCGTAGAAGGATGGCCCTGACCACGCCCTCTCGCCACGACGATGGGTGGAGAATGGAGACAAAGGGGACGTTGTTGTCCACCATCGTCACAATGTTCGAGGGCTACCTGGGCATCCTCCCCACCATCGAGTTATGGGGAGCGTTCTTCTACACAAAACTAGGCACCTCCGTCAGGGAGAAGGCGGCCCAGTGCGGCACCTTCGTCGTGGTGCGCCGTCCGTGTACGAAGAATGCCTTCCCCATCATCAAGCTGTCACAGTCGGTCAAACCGTGGCAGAAATCGTATTTTTACGTGGAGAACGTCAACCCGGACGTCGACTTCCTCAACATGCCGCCCTACGAAGCCGGCCCTCCGGCTGAGCCTCGGGCCAACTGGGGCTACAAGCCGAAGCCCATGTCGGCCGACGGCACCGCCGCCGTCAACCAGCTCCGGGTGTTGATGAATGCAGAAGGCCTCAAGGCGTCCGACCTGCTGGTCGCCTTCGTCGAGCGTTGGGTTCTCCCGCTGCAAGGCCGGCCTCATCTGATCTGTCGGATGAGCGGGCATCGTGACCCGAGCCAGATGTGCACGAAGGAGATGCCGACTGTTGAGGTGGCCCAAGTGGTGAATGTGATCTCCAACCTCAAGCTGACGGAAGGGTCTTGGCGATTCGGCAAGCGGCCATACTCCAGTGCCAACCCGCCGCCGCCTGTAAGTTTCTCAACTCTTTTCTTTTCAGTACCTCATCTTGGTCTTGGTCCTGCCATCTTTGAATGGTCGATTTTTGTAACATAGATCTTCATGTCTCTGGCGACGACCGCCATCATACGGCCAGGTGGAGACTACCTGCCGGACCAGGCGGTGAGCAATGTGGATGACCCCGACTTGGGGGCCGCAGCCCTGGAGGACGATGATACATCTCCAATGTATTTATAATTTTTTATTGCTCCATGATATATTATCTACTGTTTTGGACATTATTGGGCTTTATTATCCACTTTTATATTATTTTTGGGACTAACCTATTAACTGGAGGCCCAGCCCAGAATTGTTGTTTTTTGCCTGTTTTAGGGTTTCGAAGAAAAGGAATATCAAATGGAGTCCAAACGGAATGAAACCTTCGGGAACATGATTTTCTCACCGAATACAACTTAGGAGACTTGGACCCTACGTCAAGCCACCCTTGCCCCCTGTTGCTCCACCACGTACTTCTTCCTCCTATATATATCCACGTACCCCCAAACGATGAGATACGGAGCCAAAAACCTAATTCCACTGCCGCAACTTTCTGTATACACGAGATCCCATCTTGGGGCCTGTTCCGGACCTCCGCCGGAAGGGGCATCGATCATGGAGGGCTTCTACATCATCATCCAAGCCCCTCCGATGAAGTGTGAGTAGTTTATTTTAGACCTACAGGTCCTTAGTTAGTAGCTAGATGGCTTCTTCTCTCTTTTTGGATCTCAATACAATGTTCTCCCCCTCTCTCTTGGAGATCTATTTGATATAATCTTCTTTTTGCGGTGTGTTTTTTGAGACCAATGAATTGTGGTTTTATGATCAAGTCTATCTATGAATAATATTTGAATCTTCTCTGAATTATTTTATGTATGATTGGTTATCTTTGCAAGTCTCTTCGAATTATCAGTTTGGTTTGGCCTACTAGATTGGTTTTTCTTGCCATGGGAGAAGTGCTTAGCTTTGGGTTCGATCTTGCGGTGTCCTTTCCCAGTGACAGAAGGGGCAGCAAGGCACGTATTGTATTGTTGCCATCGAGGATAACAAGATGGGATTTTCTTCATATTGCATGAGTCTATCCCTCTACATCATGTCATCTTGCTTAAGACGTTACTCTGTTTTTAACTTAATACTCTAGATGCATGCTGGATAGCGGTTGATGAGTGGAGTAATAGTAGTAGATGTAGGCAGGAGCCGGTCTACTTTTCTCGGACGTGATGCCTATATACATGATCATACCTAGATATTCTCATAACTATGCTCAATTCTGTCAATTGCACAATAGTAATTTGTTCACCCACCGTAGAATACTTATGCTCTTGAGAGAAGCCACTACTGAAACCTATGGCCCCCGGGTCTCTTTCTCATCATATCAATCTCCATCACTTCATTATTGCTTTGTTTTTACTTTGCTTTTACCTTTTACTTTGCATCTCTATACCAAAAATACCAAAAATATTATTTATCATCTCTATCATATCTCACTTTCGTAAGTGATCGTCAAGGGGTTGACAACCCCTAAGCGCGTTGGTTGCGTTGAGCTATTGTTTTTGTGTAGGTACGAGGGACTCGCGCGTAGCCTCCTACTAGATTGATACCTTGGTTCTCAAAAACTGAGGGAAATACTTACGCTACTTTGCAGCATCATCCTCTCCTCTTCGGGGAAATCCAACGCAGTGCTCAAGAGGTAGCAAGAAGAATTTCTGGCACCGTTGTCGGGGAAGTTCGCGCAAGTCAAGATTTGACTCCCTACAATGAGCCATTTCTGGCGCCGTTGCCGGGGAGTCTACGCAAACGTCAACATACCAAGTACCCATCACAATCCCTATCTCCCGCATTACATTATTTGCCATTTGCCTCTCGTTTTCCTCTCCCCCCAATTCACCCTTGCCGTTTTATTCTCCCTCTCTCTCTCTATCCTCCTTCTCTATTTGCCTCTTTTTGCTCGTTTGCTTTTTGTTTTCTCGTACGGTTAGAATAGTTGTTTACTTATTACTAAACAGAGAACCTAAGATCTATGGATCGTCATCCGCTTGCTAATCTTTTTAAGAGATACAATTATGATGAACCAATTGCTAGTGAGTTTTGTGCACTAGATTATCTTTATGAAGTTTTGCATGAAATTCGTGAATTTGAAAATTGCGATGAAGAATTTTTTGAAGTGATTCATGATAGATCTTTGAATAAAAAGCATGATTGCAATGATGCTATTGTAAATTCTATTAATGTCAATTGTGCTAATAATATGCAAAACCATAAGCTTGGGGATGCTAGTTTTGCTATGACCTCTACTTGTTGCAATGATCATGATTGGGGTGATTCTTCTTACAATCTTGAAAATTTATTTAAGCCCCATGATGAATATGAGATTGATAATAGTGTTTGCAATATTATTAAAAGTGGGTTTGGAGAGGTCATGACTTTAGTTAATGTTAATCCCACTATTTTGGAAGAGTGTCAACTTTGCATGCATGTGGATCGTGTTGAAAATATTTTATGTGATAGCTATTTTGTTGAATTTGATTATGATCCTACATGTAATTATTATGAGAGAGTAAAATATGGTGGTAGAAATTTTCATGTTACTAAACTACCTCTCGTTATGTTGAGATTGCTATTGTTTCTTTCCTCTTCCTTGCATATGCTAGGTTTTTGCTTGCCTTGATAGTTTGTTTGCCTATAAGATGCCTATGCATAGGAAGTATGTTAGACTTAGATGTGTTTGTCACATGCTTCATGATGCTCCTTTTGTGCTTCAATTCTTGTCTTTCATGTGAGCATCATTAAAATTATCAATGCCTAGCTATAAGGCTTTAAAGAAAAGCGCTTGTTGGGAGTCAACCCAATATTTATCCTTGTTGTTATTCAGTAAATAAATTATTTAGCTTCTGTTTTGGTTGTGTTTTTTGTGTTCAATTAGTGTTCGTGCCAAGTAGAACCGTTGGGAAGACTTGGGAAAGTCTTGTTGAACTTGCTGTAAAAAAACAGAAACTTTAGCGCTCACGAGAACTGATGTCATTTTTATTTGGAAAGTGCTATTTAGTTAATTATTTTTGAAGATGATTAATAGATAAATTCCTCACGTCCAGCAATTTACTTTAGCATTTTTGCTGTTCCAGATCTTGCGCTATCTACAGATTACTACAGACTGTTCTGTTTTTGACAGATTCTGTTTTTTGTGTGTTGTTTGCTTATTTTGATGAATTTATGGCTAGTAAAATAGTTTATGAACCATAGAGAAGTTGGAATACAGTAGGTTTAACACCAATATAAATAAATAATGAGTTCATTACAGTACCTTCAAGTGGTCTTTTGTTTTCTTTCACTAACGGAGCTCACGAGATTTTCTACTTTAAGTTTTGTGTTGTGAAGTTTTCAAGTTTTGGGTAAAGATTTGATGGATTATGGAACAAGGAGTGGCAAGAGCCTAAGCTTGGGAATGCCCATGGCACCCCCAAGATAATCTAAGGACACCTAAAATCCAAAGCTTAGGGATGCCCCAAAAGGCATCCCCTCTTTCGTCTACTTCTATCGGTAACTTTACTTGGAGCTATATATTTATTCACCACATGATATGTGTTTTGCTTGGAGCGTCTTTTATGATTTGAGTCTTTTCTTGTTAGTCTACCACAATCATCCTTGTTGTACACACCTTTTGAGAGAGCCATACATAATTTGGAATTTGATAGAATACTCTATGTGCTTCACTTATATCTTTTGAGTTATATAATTTTGCTCTAGTGCTTCACTTATATCTTTTAGAGCACGGTGGTGGATTTGTTTTATAGAAACTATTGATCTCTCATGCTTCACTTAGATTATTTTGAGAGTCCTAATAGAATGGTAATTTTCTTAATAATAGATATGCTTGGTATTCAAGGTTTGTAAAACTTTCTTTTGAGTGCGTTGAATACTAAGAAAAAAATTGATGCTTGATAATTGTTTTGAGATATGAGGATGGTGATATTAGAGTCATGCTAGTTGAGTAGTTGTGAATTTGAGAAATTCTTGTGTTAAAGTTTGTGATTCCCGTAGCATGCACGTATGGTGAACCGTTATGTGATGAAGTCGGAGCATGATTTATTTATTCATTGTCTTCCTTATGAGTGGCGGTCGGGGACGAGCGATGGTCTTTTCCTACCAATCTATCCCCCTAGGAGCATGCGCGTAATACTTTGCTTTGATAACTTCTAGATTTTTGCAATAAGTATATGATTTCTTTATGACTAATGTTGAGTCGATGGATTATACGCACTTTCCTTCCTTCCACCATTGCTAGCCTCTCTAATACCGCGCACTTTTCGCCGGTATCATACACCCACCAAATACCTTCCTCAAAACAGCCACCATACCTACCTACCATGGCATTTCCATAGCCATTCCGAGATATATTGCCATGCAACTTTCCACCGTTCCGTTCATTATGACACGCTCCATCATTGTCATATTTCTAGCATGATCATGTAGTTGACATCGTATTTGTGGCAAAACCACCATTCATAATTCTTTCATACATGTCACTCTTGAGTCATTGCATATCCCGGTACACCGTCGGAGGCATTCATATAGATTCATATTTTGTTCTAAGTATTGAGTTGTAATTATTGCGTTGTAAGAAAAATAAAAAGTGTGATGATCATCATTTTTAGAGCATTGTCCCAAGTGAGGAAAGGATGATGGAGACTATGATTCCCCCACAAGTCGGGATGAGACTCCGGACAAAAAAAAGAAAAAGAGGCCATAAAAAAAGAGAAGGCCCAAAAAAGAGAGAAAAATAGAGAAGGGACAATGTTACTATCCTTTTACCACACTTGTGCTTCAAAGTAGCACCATGATCTTCATGATAGAGAGTCTCTCATTATGTCACTTTCATATACTAGTGGGAATCTTTCATTATAAAACTTGGCTTGTATATTCCAATGGTGGGCTTCCTCAAAATGCCCTAGCTCTTCGTGAGCAAGCGAGTTGGATGCACACCCACTTAGTTTCTTTTGTTGAGCTTTCATATACTTATAGCTCTAGTGCATCCGTTGCATGGCAATCCCTACTCACTCACATTGATATCTATTGATGGGCATCTCCATAGCTCGTTGATACGCCTAGTTGATGTGAGACTATCTTCCCCTCTTTTTGTCTTCTCCACAACCACCATTCTATTCCACATATAGTGCTATATCCATGGCTCATGCTCATGTATTGCGTGAAGATCAAAAAAGTTTTGAAAATGTCAAAAGTATGAAACAATTGCTTGGCTTGTCATCAGGGTTATGCATGATTTAAATACTTTGTGTGGTGAAGATAGAGCATAGCCAGACTATATGATTTTGTAGGGATAACTCTCTTTGGCCATGTTATTTTGAGAAGACATAATTGCTTTGTTAGTATGCTTGAAGTATTATTATTTTTATGTCAACATGAACTTTTGTCTTGAATCTTTTGGATCTGAATATTCATACCACAATTAAGAAGATTTACATTGAAATTATTCCAAGTAGCACTCCACATCAAAAATTTTGTTTCTATCATTTACCTACTCGAGGACGAGCAGGAATTAAGCTTGGGGATGCTTCATACGTCTCCAACGTATCTATAATTTTTGATTGCTCCATGCTATGTTATCTAGTGTTTTGGACATTATTGGGATTTATTATCCACTTTTATATTATTTTTGGGACTAACATATTAACCGGAGGCCCAGCCCAGAATTGATGTTTTTTGCCTGTTTTATGGTTTCGAAGAAAAGGAATATCAAACGGAGTCCAAACGGAATGAAACCTTCGGGAACGTGATTTTCTCACTGAATACAACTCAGGAGACTTGGACCCTACGTCAAGCCACCCTTGCCCCCTGTTGCTCCACCACGTACTTCTTCCTCCTATATATATCCATGTACCCCCAAACGATCAGATACGGAGCCAAAAACCTAATTCCACCACTCCAACTTTTTGTATCCACGAGATCCCATCTCGGGGCCTGTTTCGGAGCTCCACCAGAAGGGGCATCGATCTTGGAGGGCTTCTACATCATCATCCAAGCCCCTCCGATGAAGTGTGAGTAGTTTATTTCGGACCTACGGGTCCATAGTTAGTAGCTAGATGGCTTCTTCTCTCTTATTGGATCTCAATACAATGTTATCCCCCTCTCTCGTGGAGATCTATTCGATGTAATCTTCTTTTTGCGGTGTGTTTGTTGAGACTGATGAATTGTGGGTTTATGATCAAGTATATCTATGAATAATATTTGAATCTTCTCTGAATTATTTTATGTATGATTGGTTATCTTTGCAAGTCTCTTCGAATTATCAGTTTGGTTTGGCCTACTAGATTGGTTTTCTTGACATGGGAGATGTGCTTATCTTTGGGTTCGATATTGTGGTGTCCTTTCCCAGTGACAGAAGGGGCAGCAAGGCATGTATTGTATTGTTGCCATCGAGGATAACAAGATGGGGTTTTCTTCATATTGCATGAGTCTATCCCTCTACATCATGTCATCTTGCTTAAGGCGTTACTCTGTTTTTAACTTAATACTCTGGATGCATGCTGGATAGCGGTTGATGAGTGGAGTAATAGTAGTAGATGTAGGCAGGAGTCGGTCTACTTGTCTCGTACGTGATGCCTATATACATGATCATACCTAGATATTCTCATAACTATGCTCAATTCTGTCAATTGCTCAACAGTAATTTGTTCACCCACCGTAGAATACTTATGCTCTTGAGAGAAGCCACTAGTGAAACCTATGGCCCCCGGGTCTCTTTCTCATCATATCAATCTCCATCACTTTATTATTGTTTTGCTTTTCCTTTGCTTTTACCTTTTACTTTGCATCTCTATACCAAAAATACCAAAAATATTATGTATCATCTCTATCATATCTCACTTTCGTAAGTGACCGTGAAGGGATTGACAACCCCTAAGCGCGTTGGTTGCGTTGACCTATTGTTTTTGTGTAGGTACGAGGGACTCGCGCGTAGCCTCCTCCTGGATTGATACCTTGGTTCTCAAAAACTGAGGGAAATACTTACGCTACTTTGCTGCATCATCCTCTCCTCTTCGGGGAAATCCAACGTAGTGCTCAAGAGGTAGCAGACAATGCCATAGGCGGCTGCGACGGAGCGGGCGGCTCCAAATACGTAGGCGGCATCGACACCTGGCCTGATGATGACGAAGATGAGTACGAGCCGCGCCATGCGCGAGGCGCCGGCAGGGCGGACGTGGGCCCTTCTGCTGAGTCGGCTGCTCAAGGCGGCATGCGTAAGCACAAACATGGCCTCGTCTTGTTTGGCAGCGCGCCGAAGAAGACCAAGAACCCGACTGCCGCAATTGTCGGTGTCAAAACCGGCGGATCTCGGGTAGGGGGTCCCGAACTTGCGTCTAGGATCGATGGTAACTGGAGACGGGGGACATGATGTTTACCCAGGTTTGGGCCCTCTCTATGGAGGTAATACCCTACTTCCTGCTTGATTGATCTTGATGAATATGAGTATTACAAGAGTTGATCTACCACGAGATCGTAATGGCTAAACCCTAGAAGTCTAGCCTATGTGGGTATGGTAATGAGTATATGTGTTGTCCTTTCCGTACTATCCCCTTCGGTTTATATAAACATCGAGGGGATCTAGGGTTTACATGGAGTCGGTATCATAAGAAGGAATCTTAGGCCGCCAAGCTTGCCTTCCACGCCAAGTAGAGTCCAATCCGGACACGAGTATGGTCTTCGATCTTCACAGCCCATTAGTCCAGCCCATGGATAATAGGCCGGACGCCCGATGACCCCTTTGTCCAGGACTCCCTCAGTAGCCCCTGAACCTGGCTTCAATGACGAGGAGTCCGGCGCGCAGATTTTTCTTCGGCATTGCAAGGCGGGTTCCCTCCTTCCGAATTCCAGAATAGTCTTCAGACGAAGTAAGTATATCCGGACCTGTGTACATAATTGCAAAGAATATAATATCCCACGATCCCAACTTGTTGAAACTGTTCACGACGTCGTATCATGCCTGCCCGGTTACTATTTCCAACCGTCAGCTAGCGAGCCGCCCCACGTCTCGGGGCGCGGTTTTACTGGCACATCTTGTCAAGGTAGAGATCGTGTCCCTTTATTTACGGGATTTTCATTAATGGAGGAGTGGGTAACCCAACCGTCCCCCGGGTACAACTCCTTGGTGACAGGTAAGTTTAGAGACCCTGGGGGCGACGCCTAGTATTTGGGGTCTTTATATAGAGACCCAGTCTCGTCTTCTCCTCTTGATCTTGCTCCGTCCTCAACCCCAACCACCCCCAAGTTCCAACCCTCGGGTTCCAATCGCCACCAGCCCTAGTCATGTCCGGGTCCAACCGTCAGGGCCGGTGGGTGGCTTCTTCTGTCACAGAGGAGGATATTGCGAAGCTCCGCATAGCGAGGTATCTGACCCCGAAAATCTTTCATCGTCTTCCGGCACAAGGGCAAGTCATACTGACCCCCAGATCTGGTGAGAGGGTAGAATTTGTATCCCACTTCCTTCACGTGCTAGGGTTCGCGCTTAACCCCTTCGTCCGGGGGCTCATGTTCTACTATGGGCTAGATTTTTACGATCTGGCCCCGAACTCTGTTCTCCTCATCTCAACATTTATCGTCATGTGTGAGGCCTTACTCCGGACTCCTCCGCACTTTGGTTTGTGGCTCAAGACCTTTGGTGTGAGGCTGCAGGTGGCAGAGGATGAGCAGGCAGAGTGTGGCAGCGTCATAATAGGCAAGCTGGCTGGCGCGGTTTGGCCCGAAGGATCTTTCGCCAAATCTCCCGACCTATGGCAGCAGGGGTGGTTTTATATCAATGAGCCGCGGGGCTCCAAGTGGGCGGCTACACCTGCGTTCCAACCCGATCCTCCAATTCAGCTCGCTTCATGGTTCAATAAGGGATTGGACTGGGGATCCGTCGATGAAGTGCAGACTCTGCAAAGTCGCATCCAAAGCCTTACCGAGAAGGGCATCGATCTTGTGAACATCATTCAAGTAATGCTAGTCCGCCGGATCCTGCCATGTTAGCAGCGGCCTCTTCGTATGTCGGAGTTTAACCTAGAAGGGCGGCAGACTGTACAGCACTTATTCGGCACTTCACATGAAGGAATGTGGAAATTATATTTCGGGGAATGACAGCAATGGCCGGACACCACCAAAGAGTTGGTCTTGACTGTAATCACACAGACACTTCGGTAAGTACTCGATATCCGAGCACCTTCCATTCAGGCATCTCTTAACAAGATATTGAACAATCCTTCGCTGTACAGGCCTGGATAAAGAAAGCGGTGCTAATGTGGTGTCCGGCGCCTCTTCCCGAAGGCCCTGCGACCGCCCTGCTGACGAGAATGCTGATGCCGACACCGTACTAGGTGGCTGCATTCGGGGAAACCGAAATTCTTTTGCCCAAGGGTAAGAGTGCAGAGGGAGCCCTCCAGGGAAAGAAGAGGGCCGCCTCCGAAGATCAGGCGGGGAAGCCTTCCAAGAGAGGAAAAACGCCATCGTTGAGCGGCTTGGGCGGGACGAGCGAGGCTGCCGTAGAGCTTGATGACAAGGACGAACCTCGAGGCAAACCATAAGCGAGGCTGGGGTACTTTAAACGCACCTCATTATTTTCCTATTAGTGAAGTAATCATCTGCTATATGTTCGTCCATGCAGATTAATGTCTGGTGCTTCTCAATCGTCCTCCTCCTCGGGAGATCTTCTTCCAGAGATGATGGAGAGTGACACACCTACTCCGGCCTCATTGCCCAATAGGGGGGATGATACCCAGGTATTGTCCCGAAGGGCTCCTCCCGAACACCAAGTAGTACAGGAAACGAAGAAGGCGCTACTCGAAGGCGGTGCCTCTGTCACTCGGGGTTCCGGGATCGAGACTGGCGTCCCCGAACCGTCCGGTTTACAGCCGGAGACGATTCTGGAGGCAAGTAAGCGGGTTCCTTCACAGGAATGACATACTCCGGCGGCGGTTTCCAAAGACCCAGGAGCACCGGAAATGGTGACGGGCTTGCTACGACGAGCATCCATTTCAAAAGGGTTCTATCCGCGAAGAGTGGATTGAACGAGGCCTTCACGAGACTTCTAAGAGGTTTTGAGGTTTGTGATGTAGCTTTGTCAATTGAATTTTATTGACAGAATGCACCTGTTGTATATGTAGTAGCCCCTGAGACTCGGATTGTCTTCCGAAGGTAGCGATCGGAGGATCAAAGAGATATGCTCAGGTATTAACCCTGGGTTAATTTGAAATACAGGATGCTTCCCCTCCTGTGGCTGTCCGGAATACGGAAGTGGCCGAACTGCAATGAAAGCTGGATATTGCGGAGGATGGCGTTGCATTGATTAACAGGCGTCTCGACGACTCGCAAGGTATGTATTTCGAGCATTCTTTACACCAGTGTGCTTGACGCGGGAAAGAGCTTATATGAAATGTGCATGAAATGCAGATGGTGCTGCTGCCGTGGAGGCTCTTCAGGCGAAGCTAATCCAAGCCAAGGAGCGGGCCCAGTTTAGTGATGCTGCTGCTGAAGGGGCATCTGTTGAACTAAAGGCCAAACAAGCTGCACAATGCCAGGGCGAGGAGAAGGTATCCATGATGACACTCGCTTTGGAGAATGCTACTGGCCGCTGCGAATTTCCTGAGAAGGAGAATAAAGCCTTAACGGTTGAACTGGACAAGGCCCGACGGGAGGCAAGAGAAGCGCGATCAGAGTCCAGAGCACTCCGTGAGGAGGTTCGGCAGGCGAAAGGGATAGTCGATGGAAAGCCTTTTTTGCTGCAGACTAAGTTCGGCGACCCGGACTATGCTCAGCTGAACCAAGTGTGGAGTTCTCCGGACGAGTATTTGGACTTGTCAAAGAGTTCTTCCGATGCAACGCGATATTACCAAGTGCGAGCTGGATATGCAACGGAGAAGCTTTTTTGGTCACAGTTCGGTGCGTCGAAGCGCCCGCTGCTGCTCAATGAACAGATGTCCCAATGGGCCGAACTCCATAGGGTATCTGGCACTATCATGAAGGATGTTATTATCCGGTTGTGGCCAACCAAGCCTGCGCCGAGTAGCTATTTTGGTCTAGTGCAGAAGCTTGTCAATGTGGTGCCGTGAATCGATGCTGCGAAGCGATCGGCATGCATTGAAGGTGCGCGGATGACCCTTGACCGAGTCAAGACATTCTGGGGAAAGATGAAGGCCGTCAATGTCGCAACGAAGGGTTCGCCTGAAGGCAAGGACCGTCCAGAACCGGAGCGTTATTTTGAAGACGTCCTGGAGGCTGCCCGCTTGATAGAGGGTCAATGCTCGAAAAACAAAATGTTCGAGTGAGGTGTATGATGATTGTAAAAGGCAATTTTATAGTTAATCTATTTATGTTTTGCTCGAAAAGCTTGAATTCCTCCTCTGCGGCCATTTTAATATAATCTGAAAGTTTTCCAGTCGTCGGCTTCAGCCCCCTCATAGGAAGTACAGGGGTGTTCGGAAAAGCATTTAATCACTCTTTATCCAACGTCTTGGTCCATGAAGGAGGTGATAATGCGGCGAACCAGGCAATCAGACTATAAGGCGTTAACACTTTCACTTAACCATAGGAGTTTTATGGTGAGGCTACGATATAGCCCCTGGAGTGTATGCAGCGTGTTGTGCCTTGCATATATGATTTGAAAAAGATCCCTCTGTTACACGGAGAATCGCTAAAGATTCCAATAAGTCATCAAGTAGTTGACCAGCTCTCGCCACATCATGACAATCAGTTTTTGGCTTTCTCTACTGAGGTGCTCATCCGGTTTAGGCCAGGGCACAATCGCAGTAGTTCTCCCTTTACTACCCTAGCCGATAGAGCGGAACGTAGGGTAGCAAACACAGGAGCCGGGGAACCCAACTATTGACCCAAGACAATGATTCGGAGCTGATGCATATAAGGCCAAACTTGCGACGCCGAAGTACGCTATAGAGTTGTTCGGACTTTTACTGGCAGCTCATTCATTCCCATGCCGAGCCCCTGGAAGGGTATGCCGAGGTGCATCTGGACAGCAGCCGTTAAGGCCATACTTATTGTTGAAAGAGTATGAAAGATCGGTTCGGATGAGACTTACTGAGAATGGAGCGATGTGCCAATGATAAATTTATGTATATATATAATAAAAAGAGAGAAACCACAGACCCGGCTATTTGACATGCTTGGGGTCGGGATCAGAGGAAAGAGGGCATAGTACACGCTCGGAATAAAGAGTGTGGTCCAAAAAAAGTTATTTTGGACCTCATGTCGCATGTCTGCGTCGCCCGTCCTCGGGGAGGGGAATCCTTAATGGAAGTAGCCCCTTAGGTGAGCATACGGATCCGAACTCCGATAGAGTCCGTTGTAGATGTTGTCCAGCTGGTCACCTGTTCTTTAGGGATGATACAGAAAAATAAGGTAAATAGATAAAAAATGCTACAGGAATGCTTGTAGGGTTGTTCGTATTGTGCTTCCACCGATGCCCATGGTATCTTGAGTGCATAATGATGTGCGCGTGGTGCAAATTTTGCCGGTACAGTACGTGGGTGGCAGAAGACGAATTGCTATTCGCGTTCCTGAAGTGGTCGAACGTCGGAGGGAAACTGTTTCTGGCCCCTGGCATTTTGCTGGCGAGCCGATCCGTCATCTTTATCGCCTGGCGGCCTCCTCCCCTTATTATCAGCGTTAAGCTTGCCTGCCTGCTTGAAGACCCAACAGTTTCGGTTAGTATGATTAGCTGGCCTATCAGGGTGACCGTGAATCTGACAAGGTCGGTCCAATATCCTGTCAAGGGTGGATGGTCCATCCTAGTTTGCCTTTAGTGGCTTCTTCCATTGACTGGGCTTCGGATTGTGAAATCCAGCATTCACAGCTGTGTCGCGTATATTACTGCAACTATTGTATTCGGTTCGTCGTGGCTTGCCGTTGCCATCTCGGATTTCGGAAGTGCCCGGGCTGCTGGCGTCGTTGCTTTTACGAGCAAGCCAGTTGTCTTCTCCCGCGCAGGAGCGGGTCATTAGAGCGGTAAGGGCTGCCATGGATTTGGGTCCTTCCTAGCCGTGGTGATTCGCTACCCATTCATCCCGGACGCTATATTTGAAGGCCATGAGGGCTTGTGCATCCGGACACTCGACAACTTGGATCTTTTTGACTAAGAACCTGGTCCAGAGCTGCCTGGCTGACTCACCGGGCTCCTGGACAATGTGACTTAAGTCATCGACATATAATGGCTGGACATATGTTCCTTGGAAGTTGTCCCGAAAGGCGTCTTCCAGATCTTCCCAGTTGCCAATAGAATTTTCTGGCAAACTGTTAGGCAGTATCGAGCTGGCCCTTTAAGCTTGAGAGATAAGTATTTAATGGCGTGGAGGTCATCTCCGCGGGCCATGTGAATATGGAGGAGGTAATCTTCAATCCATACCGCGGGATCTGTTGTTCCATCGTATGATTCGATGTTAATGGCTGTAAACCCGTCTAGAAATTCGTGCTCCATTACTTTATTAGTGAAGCAGAGAGGGTGTGTGACTCCTCTATGTTGGGCCACACTATGAAGCACCTCCGGCGGCCTCTGTTTACGGTGTACGGATCGGGCATGGTTGGCTTTATAGCGTCTGAATAGGCGACCATCATCGTTGGTCGCGGTATATCTTCGTGATCTGTACATCGATCTTGTTCATCCTGCTCTACCCTCCGTGTCTTTGTTGATATCGTGGGTATTCCCCCGAGCTGTTTTGTTTTAACGGCCGGATGGGTTGGTATGGTGCTCTGCTTGGGCTGCTGCTTTGCTGGACCGAATTGTGGTCGGCCCGCCGCATTGTTTGATGGTGGTATGGGTTCCATCGCTCTGCCATCGTGTTGAGGGAGCCACCTATTCTTGGGGTGGCTTTCGACTGGGCTGCTAAGGTCGTATTCTTCGGTGGCCAAGACCTCGATCCATCTATCATTGAGCGAATCTTGGCTTGCTTGAAGTTGGAGTTGCTTCTTTCTTAGGCTCGTTGCAGTGGCTATAAGCTGGCATTTAAAGCGCTCTTGCTCGAGAGGTTCCTTGGGCATGATAAAATCATCATTGCCGAGGATCTCCTCTTCCTCGGAGAGTGGGAGATAATTGCTGTCCTCCAAGCCCCCATATGTGGTATGTTCATCAGAGCTATCTTGCCCGCCTTCCTGTTCCTCCTGCTCGGATTATATCTCAACAGGGTCATTGTCATCCGGAGTATCGTCTTCTCTGGTGCTAGCAGTGTTTTCTCTTGGGTGATGTGACCCTGGGTGCCGATGTCTGGGCTGTGTTCCAGGCGGTTTATTCTCGACCGGATCCTCTTTGTCATTGTCGAGAGTGCCGTAAGGTGTGTCTATCATACACACGTCATACCAGGAAGTGGTCATCCTGTGTCAAGCGGGTAGTAAGCTCCGGCCTTGCCCCTCATCGTTGTCCACACCGTCGATGTCTTCGGGGCGGGGGTCGAGCGTGTTGGTTAGGTTTTCAATAGTGGCTACAAAGTAGGTGGCCAAAGGGAAACAAAATTCTCCATCGTCCGCTGAAAGTTCAAACTGAACATAGTTCGGCGATGGGTCGTTTGCCAGGGATAGGTTTTTTAGCGAGTTTAGTATGTCACCCATGGGCGAGTGTTGGAAGACATCTGCGGCGCTAAACTTGAAGATCGATAACCGATCGAGTTCGGGATACGCGGGCTTGCAGGGTTCGGAGTTCGACGCCGGAGGCGAGTTCGAGGTTTCGTTGATGCGGATACCATATGAAGTGGAATCTGCGTGTGGCTCCAGTGCCGCGGAATCGGTAGCCCCATGATGGGGTCGAGCTTCCCATCTTCGTGCGACTTGATATGCTCCGGATTTAAGGCCAGAGCTGCTACAGGAGCTATCTTCTGGATGCGGCCCGATGATAGGTTTAAGCCATGTTCATCGAGGCAATGGGGAGTGGTTGCCGCGGTCTTGAATCCGTCGAAGATCAAATCTCCCCGGATGTCCGCGGCGTAATTCAAGATTCCGAATCTGACCTGATGGCCAGGGGCGTAGCTGTCGATATGCTCCAGATGGCCAAATGAGTTGGCCCGCAGTACGAAGCCGTCGAATACAAAGATCTGTCCGGGGAGGAAGGTTTCACCCTGGACAACGTCATTACTGATGATCAAAGGGGCCATCGAGCCTTCTACCGATGGCACAGTGGAACTCTCAATGAAAGCACTAATGTCGGTGTCAAAACCGGCGGATCTCGGGTAGGGGGTCCCGAACTTGCATCTAGGATCGATGGTAACTGGAGACGGGGGACACGATGTTTACCCAGGTTTGGGCCCTCTCTATGGAGGTAATACCCTACTTCCTGCTTGATTGATCTTGATGAATATGAGTATTACAAGAGTTGATCTACCACGAGATCGTAATGGCTAAACGCTAGAAGTCTAGCCTATGTGGGTATGGTAATGAGTATATGTGTTGTCCTTTCCGGACTATCCCCTTCGGTTTATATAGACACCAAGGGGATCTAGGGTTTACATGGAGTCGGTTACATAAGAAGGAATCTTCGGTCGCCAAGCTTGCCTTCCACGCCAAGTAGAGTCCAATCCGGACACGAGTATGGTCTTCGATCTTCACAGCCCATCAGTCCGGCCCATGGATAACAGGTCGGACGCCCGAGGACCCCTTTGTCCCCAAGCGGAAGGAGGCCGCCGCGAAGGCGACCAAGTTTCAAAAGCTTCTGAAGGTGCCTCCTATGGTGTCAGTATTAGTGTATTTTTCTTGTGCCTTCCTTTCTTGTCGATTCTATTAGAGCTTTTGCTCTTCTTTATTTTCCTTGACTTAGGGCTCCACTCTCTCTTGAGAAGTCAGTCGCCGCCTTTGTCATCGGGTCGGCGGAGACTTCTACCACCACCCGGCGAATCGACCCTGCAGCCGACCTCCGGGAGGCGCAGGAACAAAACATGCGGGAGGTGCGCAAGGAGCAGGAAGCCGCCCGCAGGGAGCAGGCGGAGATGGACAAGGCGGAGGCCGCCGCGCTGAAGAAGCTGGCGGAGGCGGAGGCCGATGCTGCGGCAAAGAAGCTGGCTGAAGAAACCGTGCAGCGTCAAGCGCCGCTATTCGTTGTCCCTCTGAATTCCGCACCACCGCCACCAGAGTTCACGGCGCTGACTGGGGAGCCCCCGACGAATAGCCGGTCATGGAGAGGGGAGTCGGCGACGTCGTCATGCCGGAGGTAGCCGTGCCTCCGCCACCGCCGTATGAGGGAGTGCAGGATAGGCAGCTGGCTGCCCCGCTGGCACCGCCAGTCGGAAACGAGGTTGTGACGGGCCCGACTCCAGAGGCCCGCACACCCTCGCGCCGCCGAGGCACGAAGACAACTACGGCGCCACGGCCGCTGGAAGCCGGCGCAGCAAGCTTGTCAGCCCCGGATACCGAAGCAACCAGCGCCGCGCCCGCTGAATGGGTGCGTCGAGGTGGGATGGGCGCTTTAAACCAAGTGATCCTAGATGCCCAGGCCAAACTCTGAGCTGAGGCCACCACTCTTCAGTAGTGCAACAGGGCTTTCTTGGATTCGCGAGCGGCCATTCGGGTATATTTCTTACTTCTTCGTCTTTGATTCTTGTATTTCTCCATGGGGGCGCGCCAGCGCACCGACTTGGTGTAGCCCCCGAGCTTTGGGCTGGTTGCTGAGCAGGCGGCTCGGAGATTTAATTGGCAAGATCCAAGTGCTAACTTTTTCTGCTATCTTCATCGTAGGATTATCATAACCTTCAACTCCAACGTCCGAGATCTGGACCGACGGACTGCCGACTTGTCGGAAAGCTGGAGTAAGTCTTCGTTTTCTTTCTCTGTGGGAGCGCGATAGCGCACCCGCAGGCTATAGTCCCCGAGATTCGGGCCAACTCCTGACCAGTCGGGCCAGATCTCCCCGGAAACTATACTTCTTCTTTGTTGATCGTTGACATCTTTTTCTGTCTCTACTCTTGCAGAGGCCAATGCTACCCTACAGCGGCAGCTGGGTGAAACCTACACCGCGTTGCGTGCCAAGGAAGCAGAGTGCAACGAGCTAGCCCAGGAGCGTGACCGACTGGCCAACCAACTGGCGGAGCAGGCGGAGCTTCTCCAAAAGCCCGGAAGGAGGCAGAAGTGAAGGAGTCCAATCTCCTCGCCGAGTTCGAGACCGAATGCTCCACCTGGACCGACCAGGAAGTGTTGCTGACCGCCGGCTTCGGTAGGATTGAAGATATGGTTGACGGTAAGCTTTCTTGTTTTCCTTTCTTTGAGCTACGGGCTGCTGATCAGGCCGGCTTCTAGCTTCTAACTTCTGGCTTCTTTGCCTTATGCCTGAGCAGACTTCTTTCCTGGCCACTCTGGCGCCGCTAACCAGGCTCTTAAGGCTTATCGTGAAGAATGGAGGGCGGAAGGCGTGCAGATCGCCGCCGACGCCCCCAGACCCTTAGCGAACAGCTTCTCAACATCCAGGCCCGCCTTCGGCAAGCTCATCGGATGCTGTGTCGTCTTCAGTGTGTCAGGGCCCAAGCGATCTCTGCCCTTTGGCCAGACATGCCGGCTCTGTCAGGACCCCAATTCCAAGTCACATCGATCTAGCCGGTAACACCTCATATCACTTTGCGGCCTCACGCACGGTATCCCATGGGTGTCGCCTTACCATGGCCCAGGACCGTTTGCGCCTTTTGGCTCACGTATATGATAGTGTCGCTAGCATCCATATGACAGGGAAACCGGGCTGACATGACTAGTCGTGAATCCAAGGACTTGAGAGCTATTAAGGATGCAAGGAAGACAAGTCTATCGACAAGAATTTCGTTCCCATGGCTTACTCTAGAAGTTTGCCATTTGGATCCCGGAGTTTGAATTACCATAGAAGTGGGCATGTCACAGAATGTCGTGTTATGCAATCCAGCATAGTTCTCGGATATGAATGAATGAGATGCTCCAGTATCGAAAAGAACAGATGCCGGATGGCGGTTAACAAGGAGCATACCAAGGACGACGTTGGGATCCTCATGAGCCACCTCGGCTGAAACATAGTTGACATGTCTTTCCCGCGGGCTTACCACGGCCAACAGACTTTCCAGTTTGATTGGGGTTGTTGTTTTGGGGACACTCTCGGCTATAGTGACCCGGCTCTCCACACTTGAAACAAGTCACCACATTGGGACGTGGAGCAGCATTAGCAGCGGGGCCACCATAGGGCTTGGGCGGTGCAAATTGCTGGTTGGGACGAGGCACCTCAAAGGATGGCCTCAGATTGAACCTGGGTGGCAGTGTCGTGCTTGGGATCCACACCCGGCGCTTCTGAGCTCAAGAGCCGGATGAAGAGCCAAAATCACGGGAGTGTTTGCATGAAGCGTCATAATCAGTCTGGCCTATCTCAGCATTGATGGTTTTATTGACCAACTTCTAAAAGGAGGTACACTCGTGTAGACGAAGATCGCGGCGAAGCTCAGGGCTAAGTCCCTTGCGGAACCTTGCCTGCTTCTTAGCGTCAGTAGATACCTCTTCAGGGGCATAGCGTGCCAGATTCCCAAATTCACGACTATATGCATCCACGGTCAGTCTTCCTTGGGTGAAATTGCAGAACTCCTCCCCCTTGCGATCCATGAGACCTTCCGGAATGTGATGCTCATGGAAAGCCTCACTGAATTCAGCCCAAGTAGTGATTTGGCCGACCGGGCGCATAGCTTCAAAATTTTCCCACCAGAGGCTAGCAGGGCCTTCGAGATGGTAGGAAGTGTAAGTAACCTTGTCGACTTCGGCTACGTTGGCAGAACGTAGCTTGTGGGTGATGCTGCGAAGCCAGTCATCCGCGTCGAGGGGCTCGACGGAATGGTTAAACTTTGGTGGGTACAGCTTGATAAAGTCACCAAGTCATTTCGCGGGTGGCGTGCAGTGTTCTGCTCAATCCGCTCCAGCAGGCGGTTGGTCTCACACTTGTTTCTTTCTGCCTCCAGCATCACTTCGGCCAGAGAAGGCGGGTGAGGTAGATTTTCACCCCTAGCTGCACTGGCTTCCCCCTGCTCCGGGGCAGCAGGGTTGCTGCGGGTGTTGACCATCCTAGGAGAAAACAAGACAACGGTTTAGATAAGGGTGGCTCAACTTAGCAAGGAAGTGCAGAATGTAATGGATAACACGGAATGCAGAGATGTTCATCCGTATGTCATGGTAATATAAAACTGCCATATATATACCAACGGTCATACACATCATACATAGTTTAGTACAAGCCCAGGCTACAGTACAACTATGATGAAAGACGTTACATCTCATCGGAGGCATTCCAAGCTCCTATACATTATTTGTCTACACCTCCGGAATTGATTACACACCAAGTCATATTCCACAAGTCACGCAGGACAGTGGAGATACAACTATTACAATACTAGTGATACTACTACTAACTCAGACAGCTCCGTAGTAGTCCTCATAGAAGTCACCTCCATAGCCTGGAAGTTCAACGTGATCATCCGGGAATAGACGGTCCTGAGGAGCCTGTGGACCATAGGGGCTAGGATGAGGTCTTGGACCAACAAACGGTGGCCTGCGAGGACCACCGGGTGGGGTGATGCCCCCCACATCACGCCAATCCACCATGTCTGGCAGAGCAGATCTCACAGGATACAGATCCCTTGTATCCATACATCCAGCTTGCACCGCAGGTGCAAACCGAGTCAATGTGGCCCAATGATTAGCATGGGTATTGAAAAGCTCCAACCTCAAGGCCCGATTCTCTCGGTCCTTATCTTCGAGCATCTTGGTAGTGGTACGAGTTACTGAGTCCTCCTGAGTGGAGTCAGCATAGATAGCCTGAAGATACCCTTGCGCTCCCGGAAGTGAAGCTGGCATGTAACGGAAGTCGGTGTTTCGAAGCAGGCCAGTCCGGACTCGCATGATGGTCATCATGGAATAGGCAGCATCCTGCACAGCCATCTCAACAGTAACCCCGAGTCCATAGGAACAGTGAAGGGGCTCGGTAGATCCAGGATAAGAAGGAAATATCCTGACGATGCAGAAATATTGGCTTTGATTAAAGTCGCGGAACTGCTCTTCGACAGTGTATTCGGGATACCAACGGTAACCCGTCTCGATCATTACCCGGACTAACATAGCAGTATGACCGGGCACGTCGAGGCACCGGGTCAGGCGAACCACTTGGTTTTGAGCACGGTTGGCCATCTGAAAGCACAACCACAATGCAAAGACATTAGGATTTCTAGGGAAAATTGGACAGCATAACAGTTGTAAATGCTCAGAAAAAGATTTGAGACATCCACAACAGTCTGCAATACCACCCAACAACATCATATCAAGGTTCTGATTCAATTAGCAACATACTAAAAGTAGTAGAAACTGTACTGAGGCTTGTAACAACAATCCTATAAGCTACTACGGATTAGTAACACGTGAACCTGATAGAAGAAGAGAGCCTAGTCCTTAACCCACGTTGAATGAGAAGAGAATGACTCAGATCAGAGGGCATAGGGTAAAGGAGTAAAAGAGCCTTACGTTCCCTCCCACAATCAATTCCCATACATATAACTAAAGCATTTCTAGACTCGACATCGACCAGTTTGGCTCAACGAACCTACAGGCAGTCCGGCTCTGATACCAACGCTGTCAGGACCCCGATTCCAAGTCACATCGATCTAGCTGGTAACACCTCATATCACTTTGCGGCCTCACGCACGGTATCCCATGGGTGTCGCCTTACCATGGCCCGGGACCGTTTGCGCCTTTTGGCTCACGTATATGATAGCGTCGCTAGCATCCATATGACAGGGAACCGGGCCGACATGACTAGTCGTGAACCCAAAGCGGCACAGACCTATGGAGACAGGCATACATGAATCACATCGAGCATGTCGGTCATCAGCGAGTGATTCCGGGCTGTAGCACTGGGCTAACAGGACTCCGTATATCACCGCGTGACATTTCCCTGAAGGGACAGACATAGGAACGAAGTGAAACACATGACGGCCAGTCAAGTGTCCTGAACAGTAGTGCTGGGCTAGCAGGACTCCGGTGAACCGGGCTGTAGCGGAGTACTATGGCTTGAGGAACACTAGACTACATTTCCCCATAAGAAAGACTGCCAAGGATAAACAACTAGATTGTCAGATCCCACTCATACCAAGCATTTCAATCATACACACAATATGCCCGATATGAGTACATACAACATGGCATCGCAACAAAACTCTACAACTCAAGTACTTTAATTAAAGGCTCCCGAGAGCCATACATAACATGTTCATACAGATAGGGGTCACATGACCCGACACTCAAGTCATACAATCATACAAGCACATGCGGAAGCAACTAGTCTGAGTACAGACACTAGAAAGAAAGAAGGCTTCTCGAAGCCTGTCTATCTACATAGGGCCCTCCATGGCCAGGATCACCACCTGGGTGGCTAGTCACTTGTAGACATCAAGGTCTACATAAAACCCATCGGAGAGGGCAGTGTTGTCGTCTGAAAACAATAAATAAGCAAACATGAGTACAAGGTACTCAGCAAGTCTTACATCAGAACCTAATATACATGCTCATTCTCAAGAAGGTGGTGGGGTTATTGCAGCAAGCCAGCTTTAACTCTTGGCTAAGCTATCCTACGGAACTCCACTAGTAAAATAGTTTTCGCACACGAGTCCACTACTCACCAACACAATACTCCACCGGGGATCCTCTCTCGTCATCCTACGAGAGGGCCTTCCTCGGTACTCACACTTATCTTGAGTCTTTTAGTAGTATCCATTAACTTGTCTATGAACTGTATAGGCAACCAAGTAGTCCTTTACCGCGGACGCGGCTATTCGAATAGTTTTATACCCTGCAGGGGTGTACTTCTTCATACACGCTTTCACCACTTACCGCCGTTTACACGACATGTACTCGGCAACCTTCAAGCGGAAGCCCAGTGAGGGTGTCGGCCACGGCCTACCTAAACACTTAAGTCTCTAGTCCAGGTTTATCGCCTATCCAGGTTCCATCCGCAGGGAGTCCGGCCGAGGTTTCCACTTACGGCCCCGAACGATGTGAACAGGGTTCCCGAGACACCAAATGGGTGACTCAGTACACCGTGCCACGGTGTATCTACCGCAACATAGCCCAACCCTAGGGTCAGCGCTACGCACGGCCGCCAACACATAACCTACAAACACACCAGAAACTATTTGCAACTCCTGGACAGAGTACTAGGGTGATTAAGAAGTCGAGAGGGTCCATCGGTTTCGGGCCCAATGTACGGTAGTAACTGCATCTTAAATCACACATACAGATCTCAGTTCTTATGGACGGCCTCAATGAAACAACCCACCATGTACTCCTACATGGCCTCTCATCGATACCTTTACCAAAACATGTTCAACACATCCCTCATATTACCGACATAATCATATCACTCTAGCCCATCACCCAGATGAACCAGACCTGACACAACTCTAAGCATAGCAGGCATAGCAAGGTAGGAATCACATACATGGCTCAATCAACTCCTACACATGCTAGTGGGTTTCATCTAGTTACTGTGGCAATGACAGGTCATGCAGAGGATAAGGGTTCAGCTACCGTAGCACACATCAGTTTGAATCGCGTTGTCTTAATGTAGTAAACAAGAGCAGAAGCAGGAACATGGGTTGTATCGAATGATCAATGGGTTGCTTGCCTGTTGTAGAGGTAGTAGGGTACTGCCCTTCAGACGGATACTCGGGGTTATCCTCGGAGGCAGAACCTACCATGAAAGTCACACCGAACATAATCAACACATGGCAATATGCAACAATATGATGCATGCTATGACATGGCAATATGAAAGTGTATTGGCCTAATGCAAGCTAAAACAGAAAGGGATGAACTCATTTGAATCAAAGATTCAAATATTAGTTCATTAAACATGGCCTTATTAGTGCATTACCTTATTCTGCTTAAACATCAAGGTTAACTTCTTTTTTCATGCATGAAACCATTACAGATGGATAGATTGAATTTTTCTGATCATTTTTCATATATAAAACTTTGCATTTGGAGCTATGGTTGATTTTCTATGATTTTTAGAAGTTTTGACTATTTTCTGGAATTTTCTATTAAAGAACAAATCCAGTAATTGAATTAATGCGTCAGCACTGCGTCACTGTGACGTCAGCGGGTCAAAGGCGCCAGCCCAGGTCAAACCTGACTGGTGGGCCCCTTCTGTCAGTCTCTCAGCTAACTAACAGAGTTAGTTAGTGGTTAGTTAGCACTAAACTGGGTTAGTTAGGCCCTGGGCCCACATGTCATTGAGAGAGGGTTAGTTAACGACGTCATTAGCCTCTAACAGAGTGATTAGCTCTAATTTAAACTAATCTGAAAAAGTTAGGAGCCGGCCCCACCTATCAGTGTCTCAGGCGGAGTCAAACTGGGGTCAAACCCCTGGTCAGCGGGGTTAATCCCGCCGGCGTTGAGCCGCCGGCGAGGCCGAGACGGCGGAGAGCTTCGGAAATCGGCCACAGGCGACCAATTCAACCATGGTTTGGTCCTACGCGTAGCTGGGGCTCGCGCGCATCTAGTGGGGCAAGTGGGAGGAGCTGGGGTGGAGCGAGCTCACCGGAGTCGAGCTCGTGGCGGCGGCCGGAGCTCGGCCGTTGGTGATTTTACTGCTACAGCGAGCTAGGGGGAAAATGGACGTCCTAGCGAGGCGCTGCGAGGTGCGGGGAGTGCGTTAAGCACCCGCGCTTGACCAAAAGGCCACCCGAGTGACGCCGGCGTCGAGCTCGCGCGGTGGCGTGCTACGGTGAGCAAGGGGGCGGCGTCTACGGCGGGCAAACGAAGCAGAGAAGAGGGGGGATCGGTAGAGGAGCTCACGGCGGTTGCAGGACGTGTCTCGGCGGGCTCGGGGGAGGTCGGACGTCATTGGGGCGTTGCCGGCGATCTCGGTGGACCGAGGAAGAAGAAGGCATCGGGGAGGCGCTTGGAGGCGTCCGGCGTTGCGTGAGTCGACGGGGAGGCGTAGACGATGGAGGCGGAGCTCATGGGCACGTCAGGGAGGCGAGGGGGTGGCTCTGGTGGCAACTACGGTGAACGGCGGCGAGGATCGCGCTCGGCCATCGCGGGAGAGGGTGAGGGAGACGAGGGGGAGAGAGGGGAGGAGTGCAGGGAGGTGTTGGGCGTCTCTGTGGCGCTCGGATGGGGACGAGGAGGCAGCAGGAGGTGGAAGCAGGAGGTGGCCGCGGGAGCACGCGCCGGCGACACGCCTCTGCCTACTGGCAGAGGTGGGTGACGGCTGGCACAGGCCAGGTGGGCCGGCCAGCACAGGTAAGGCCCAGGTGGGCTTCTCCCTCTCTCTCTTTTTCTGATTTGTTTTCTTTTTCTATTTAACTGCAACTGTTGGGCTTTATTAAAAATACTAAAATGTTTCCAAAAATCCTGAAAATAATTGTGGGCTCTGTTTAGAATATTTCCAACAGCAAACATTTATTTCCAGAATTATTTGAGCATTTAAATTATTTTATAGCATTTAAATGCCCAAATTCAAATACTTATGATTTAATTCAATGACCTTCTGTTGACCTAGAAAATTGTGCACCAATTTTGCCAGAGGTTCTAACCCAAGACAAAGAGGGTGAACTTTTTAGAAGGGCATTTCAGGTTCATTGAAAATAACTTTAGTAAACCCTAGTTGTTTCCAGGGGGTGTTGGGGGTTTCTGCCTTCCCCATTTCAAATTTAAGAGGAATTTAAACATGATGCACACTCTAATGCTTGAACTAGCTAGGGTGTCACAGGCTCCATGCACTCCCAGTCGGACTGCCGACTGGCTGGAGGTGGCGGCCGGCCGACTCGAGGCTTGGAAGGGTTCCTCAGCTCGGGCTGGAGCGCACCGGGCCTTGGAGTTCGTCAGGGCATGGTATCCTAGGCTAAATCTAGCCTAGTTGACCACATTTCGGGAGGAGGCCCAAGAGGAGCTGTTGGAGGTGGAGCGCGACCTTGTTAGACGGGCAGTGGCGATTGCCGAGTACACCAACACCAGCATCTTCGTTCCTGAGCTGGCTGAGAACAGTGCCGAGGCGCCACCGGAGTGGTTCGGGCTGAACCCGGAGGATGACGAAGACTCGGCCGAGGTGATCGACTCCAGTGACGAGGGAGAAGATGAGGAGGACGGGGAAGGCGAAGAAGATGCGCCATAGGTCGGAGCGGATGGCCAACCTTAGCTTGATCGTGCCTCGAACAACGAGTCGCGCTTGAGTGCGCCGAGTGCTGCTGGAGGCGACCAAGCAGAGACTGACCAACCGTCCACTCCACCAACCGGCACCACCGACTCCGCCAACCGGCCGGACCCCTCTTCCGCTCCCTAGGCCGCCGACTTATCTTTTTTTTCCTGCTTTATCAGTCCCCACAAGCTTTTGTTATATTTGCACAATTCCACTCATGGGGTGTATTTCAAACTTAGTTGAATGCTGGCCAAGGGCCTTTTGACATGTAAATATTCTTTCACGCAAGTTGTGTTTTCGCCGAGTTCTATCTTTTCTTGCTTTCTGCTCCTTGGCCTTTTTTCCTTTGCCGCCCTCCCTTAGCTGTCGTCTTGCCAGCCAGACAGCTGCTCTGCGGAGTGTGGCTGGGTCAAGTACTTTGCTACTTTCGGGAGGGCAAGTACTTAGCCGACTAGAGTTTTAACAAGTTAAGTAGAAGCCGGCCGGCCGGCTGCTCAGCAGCCGGTCGATGAAGCGGGAAGCCGGCTTGAAATATGTGCATGCTTTGGGTCCTTAGCCCTTTTTCATGTGGACACCCTTTTTTGCCTTTAACTCCTGCCCACCAGACAGTCGCTCTGTGAGCTGTGGCTTGCGGCAGGATAAGGTTTAGGTGCCAACACACTACTTGTCCGACTACAAGAAACACCACATAGTGGAAGGCGGCGAGCCCTCGGGCCGACTGGTCGAACCCGGTGCTGGGCAGAATAATGAAATAACACATTCATAGGCATAACTCTTATCATATAGATAAAAGATGGTAGCCCCTGAGCTCTTCTCGGGGGACCCGGAGTCTTCATACTTAATACAAAAGGTAGCATGGTACATAATTCATTAACTGTAAAATCTTCGAAGGAGATTTGCATTCCACGGCCTCTCTATCTCCTTGCCGGAGTCATCTCTCTTGCGTGCTCTGGGCTTCTGAGCGTTGATCGGGTAGTAGGAGTCATTGCCCAAAACTTTGCTGATGATGAAGGGGCCTTCCCAAGGTGCCGAGAGCTTGTGCTGGACGGCTGTCCGCTGGATCAGCCGGAGCACAAGGTCTCCCTCTTGGAAGGATCTTGGCTTGACCTTCTGATTGTAGTATCGGCGTAGACTCTGCTGGTAGATGGTGGACCGGCTGAGTGCCAACAGCCAGCCCTCATCCATCAGATCGACGCCGTCATCTCATGCTTCTTTTGTCTCCTCCTCGGTGTACATGGTGACTCAAGGGGGGTCGAATTCTATGTCCGTCGGGATGACGGCTTCGGCACCGTAGACGAGGAAGAAAGGCGTGAAGCTGGTTGACTTGTTCGGAGTTGTGCGCAGGCTCCAAAGGACGGCCGGCAGCTCATCGAGCCAACAGCCGGCCAAACGCTCCAAAGGATCGATCAGTCGGGGTTTGATGCTGGACAAAATGAGGCGGTTTGCTCACTCCACTTGGCCGTTTGACTGCGGATGGGCAACAGACGCTAAGTCCATTTGGATGCCCTGCGTCGCGTAGAAACGAGCCAAGGCGCCTTTGGCGAAGTTTGTGCTGTTGTCGGTGATGATGTTGTGTGGTATGCCATACCAAATGGTGATGTCAGCGATGAAAGGTACAGCATTCGGACCATTCAACTTCTCGATTGGTTTTGCTTCTATCCACTTGGTGAACTTGTCCACGACGACAAGCAGATGAGTCAAGCCGCCGCGTGCTATCTTGAATGGTCCCACCATGTCCAGTCCCCAGACGGCAAAGGGCCAGACAATGGGGATTGTCTTGAGTGCAGAAGCTGGCAGATGTGGCTTGGAGTGGAACTTGTGGCACCCTTTACATTTCTGGACCAATTCTTTGGCATCTTCTAGAGCAGTCGACCAGAAAAAACCTTGGCGGAAAGCTTTGGAAACAAGTGATCTTGAAGCCGCGTGGTGACCACACTCGCCTTGGTGGATATCTTTGAGGATTGCTTGGCCTTTCTCAGGCTCCACGCAGCGCTGGTACACACCAGTGACACTACGCCTCATGAGTTCTCTGTTGACAATGGTGTATGCTGTTGCCCAACATTGCACTTGTCGGGCCGAGATCTCATCAGTCTGCAGCTCTTTGTTCACCAGAAAGTTGAGGATGGGCTGCGCCCATGAACGGGCTGCTATTTCTTCGACTGCCAGAACTACAACTTGCACGAGGGCGGCTGTGCTGGGAGGCGGCGGGTTGGAGTCGGCTGCCACTTGTTGTGTCGATTAATTCCTCGGGCTGACTGCTGCAGCCCCCGGGCCAGGTTCTGAAGTCCCCGGGTTGGGTGCGACTACAGCAGTCCTCGAGCCGTCTGCCGAAGTCCCTGAGCCGACTACCGCAGACCCCAGGCCAGGTTCTGAAGTCCCTGGGCTGGGTATGACTGTTGCGGCCCCCGGGCCGACTGCCGCGATCCTCCAGTCGGATTCGACAGCTTTGGAAGGAGCCGACATGAAGATGGAATCTGATTCTGGTGACGTTGTAGGGCGACGCCGGCTAGTATTGCTTTCCGAGTGGAGCCGATTCGTGCCAGAGCATCGGCTTTCTCATTGTCGTTTCATGGCACATGGAGGAACTCGCACCCTTCAAAGTATCCACTAAGTTGTTGGATGAGGAAGCGGTAGCTCGCCATGTTTGCGTCCTTGGCATCCCAGTCACCTAACAACTGCAGGACCACCAAGTCGGAGTCACCATAGCACAGGATTCGGCGAATGCCGAGTTCCTTGGCAAGCCGGAGCCCATGTAAGTCCATCGTATTCGGCTACGTTGTTGGAGGCGGCAAAATGAATTTGCAACACATATCTGAGCTTGTCGCCTTTGGGAGAGGTAAGGACGATGTCGGCTCCCAAACCGGTGCGCATCTTGGAACCATCAAAATGCATCCGCTAATGGGTGGAGTCTCGTGTTGGCGGCAGGTACTGTGTCTCGGCCCAGTCGACAAGGAAGTCGGCCAGTGCTTGGGACTTGATGGCTGTGCGAGGCTGGTAGTAGATGGTGTAGGGGGCCAAATCTATGGCTCATTTGGCCACTCGGGCCGAAGCATCTCGGCATCCAATGATCTCGGCAAGTGGAGCAGTGCAGACAACAGTAATTGAGTGCTCTTGAAAGTACGGCTTCAGCTTCTTCGCGGCAAAATGCACGCCATAGCACATCTTCTGATAGTGCGGGTAGTTTTGCTTGGAGGCGGACAACACTTCACTCAGGTAATACACCAGCCTCTGGACTGGTAATGCCTTGCCGTCTTCCTTGCGCTCCACAACTATGACTGTGCTGACCACCCGGCTGGTGGCGGCAATGTAGAGAAGCATGGGCTCCTTAGCATTCGGAGCCACCAGGACAGGCGGAGTGATCAACATCTTCTTGAGCTGGAGAAAAGCTTCATTCGCCTTGTCATTCCACTTGAAAAAAGTGGTCATCTTCATGAGCAGGTACAGGGGAAGAGCCTTCTCGCCCAACCGGCAGATGAAACAATGCCACGCAGTCGGTGAATTTTTGCACATCCAGTAGTCGGGTGGGTACCTCCATCCTCTCAATGGCCTTGATCTTCATAGGATTGGACTCTATGCCGCGCTCTAAGACCAGAAAGCCAAGAAGCTGGCTGGCTGGTACTCCAAAGACACATTTCTCCGGGTTGAGCTTGATTTGAAAGCGGTGCAAGTTTTCAAAGGTTTCCTTGAGATCTTCCAGCAAAGTGCCACGCTTCTCCGTCTTCACCACAATGTCGTCTATGTAGACGTGAGCATTTCTGCCAAGTTGTTTGAGGAGGCACTTCTGCATGCAACGTTGAAACGTGGCACCGGCATTTCTCAGGCCGAATGTCATGGTTAGGTTGCAGAAGGCTCCGAATGGTGTGATGAAGGTGGTTTTCAGCCTGTCGGCCGGGTTCAGCTTGATCTGATGATACCCTGAGTGTGCATCCAAAGAACTCAATAGCTCGCATCCGGCTGTGGAGTCTATCAATTGGTCAATTCTTGGCAAAGCAAATGGATCCTTGGGGCAAGCTTTGTTGAGGCTAGTATAATCAATACACATGTGCCATTGCTTATTCTTCTTCAATGCAAGGACTGGGTTGGCTAACCATTCTGGGAAGAACACTTCCATAATGAAGCCGGCTGCTAGAAGTCGGGCTATCTCTTCTCCAATGACTCTTCTCTTGTCTTCTGACAGGTGGCATAAGGGCTGCCTGACCAGCCTGGCATCAGGTCGGACGTGTAGCTTGTGCTCGGTGAAATCCGTCAGGACACCCGGCATGTCCTTAGGAGACCATGCGAAGATGTCCCGATTCTCATGGAGGAAATCGACGAGCTCGCTTTCCTATTTGCTGTCAAGGTTTGCACCTATGACCGCGTGCCTCTCTGGGTGCTCCGGGTCCAAGGGTGTCTTCTTTTTTCCTTTGCCGTCTTGAACGAGCCCTCAGCTTTCGACTCCTAGGGGTTTGGCGACATGTTCGGCTGCTTGCCTGCCATTGCCACAACCGGGTCAAGGAGCCGCTTCTCTGCTACGATCACGAGGGACTCGGCTAGCCAGCTGCTGTCAGCCGCACAGGCGGACGACTTCTTGCAGTCCCCGACTACGGTTAGGATTCCCTTAGTGCTTGGCATCTTCATCTTGAGGTAAGCATAGTGGGGGACCACCATGAACTTGGCCAGAGCAGGCCGGCCAAGTAGCGCATCATAGGGCTCTCAAGGTCCAGCACCTCAAACCAGACCGGCTCTCGGCAGAAGTGATCTATGTCTCCAAAGAGGACGTCTATCTGGATCTTGCCGATTGGTGAGCAGGAAAGGCCAGGGACTATGCCGTGGAATACAGTCCGACTGGGAGGTGCTTCTGCTTGATTCCTAACTTCTCCATGGTGTCTCGATATAGGATGTTGATGTTGCTGCCGCCATCTATCAGAACTCGGGAGAAGCGAGCATCCCGCCTCTCTGCTGCGAAGGTGGCATCCAAGACCAGGGCATAATAACCGGGAGAGGGCATCACCTCCGGGTGGTTAGCTCTGCTCCAACTGATAGGCCTCTCAGACCAATGCATGAACTCAGGGGTCTTTGACGCCACCGCATGTACTTCTTGTTTCCGCTACCGTCTGTTGTGCTTATCGTCGACCACGCTGGTGAACATGACATAAGCTCCATGCTCTTTAGGATATTCATCTTGTATTGCGCCGACCGGCCGAACCGCCGGCTGCTGGGGAGGAGGAGGCGGTGGGTCGGCTGGCGGAGGAGGCTGGAGTCCGTCACCCTTGGCGATCCTGGTGAGCCAATGGCACTTCCGAGTGGTGTGGTTGGATGGCTTCGCGCCGCTGTGAAATTTGCAGGGTGCATCAAGAGTCTGCTCGTATGAGAAGGCAGACAACCAGTTGGGCTTGCCGCCCTTCTAACGTTTGGGAGGAGGCTGCCCTTCCAGCTGCTGGTCTTCAACTGTCGCCACCTGCCGGCCTGTGGAAACCGGCTGCGTGGCCTTGCTCTTGTTGTCATTTTGCTGCTGGCGCCAACTGGTGTCTCCAGCCGGGGTCCGACGAGCTTGAGGAGCCACTTTTCCAGAGGCATCAACCTGAATCTCCGCCTTCATTGAGGAGTCGGGGTGGCATACATGTCTGCTATGATCAGCAGTTCGTCAAGGGTCGCCGGCTCATCGCATAGAAGTCGATGTTTAGGAGGGTGCCTTCTCGACACCCGGCAGTGAAGTACTCGATGGCCTGCACCTCGTGCACGCCCTCGCAAGAGTTGCATAGCTAGGCCCAGCGCGTGAGGTAGTCGCGAGTCGATTCGTTGGGGCCTTGGACGCACAAGGAGAGCTGGCGGAGCTTGGGAGGCTGCTTGTACGTGCTGGTGAAGTTTCGGACGAAAGCTTCAGTGAAATCAACCCAACTGTTGATGCTGCAGGGCTTCAGGTTGTTCAGTCATGTCCAGGCTGTGCCCTGGAGCATGAGCGGAACGTACTTCACGGCAACGCGCTTGTTGCCGTTTGCTATGCTGACAGTCGTGGAGTAGTCGACCAGCCAGTCTTCCGGCTTCACGGAGCCGGTGTATTTGGGCGTATCTCTTGGGAGCGTGAACCCTTTAGGGAAAGGCTCATCTCTGATGCGGAGGCCAAAGCAAGGCGGGCCCAATGCGTCTTCCTCTTCTAGCACCAGAGATCGATTGAGACGCTCGATCCGGTGGCGGGCATCATTTTCTATGATTCCTTCTCGGGGCCCAAGCCGGCCTCCAAGACTCGGATGATCAACAGGCGGCAGAGACACGCGCCTCTCTTTGCGCAGGGGAGGCCGGTAGTCACCTAGTCGTTCCACCGCTCGTGGGCGGCCGTCTTGGTCGCGCTCGATGGTGATGTGCGTCCGGCTGCGGCTGGCAACCGGCTCCTTGTCTCGTCGTCCGTGGTCGCCGCAAGTCGGCGTCCGGGATGTCACGCCATGCTCCTGGCAGGGAGGCGGGTCGTTGTTCTGCCGAGTGAGTTCCTCGAGGCGGCAGCCGGCTTCTTGCTGCTCGGCAGCCGCATCAATGAGTTGCTAGATGTGTTCCATCATGTGGCGACGCTCGTCGCCCTCGAGGTTGTCCAGCTTGTCTGCTACTGCTTGGGCAGCTCGTATGTTCTCTTTGGGTGTAGCGTAGACGGGGCGCGCCGAACATGTTGGCCCCGAACATGCTCGCAATGGCCGCGCCGCGCTACCAGACCGTACTGATGCGGCTGGGGCCGCCAGGAGCCGGCGTGCCGCCAACGATGTGGTCCATCTCGCGCCGATAAGCCTCCGATAGGCGTCTCATGCTGGCTAGCTTCTTGGCGCTCTCGATGAGCTGGACGCGGCGAGCTTCTAGCGTCTTGGCATCGGCATCTTCTGCGATGGGTGCAGAAAGTTCTTGCAGTGCTGCTTGGAGCGGGTCTCGGCCACCGCTATCCGCGCGAGGAAGCGGTTCGTCGTAGACCTCCATGTTGGTGGGGAACGCGTCGAGTGACGCCGTGTCAGAGTCGACAAGCATCGTGTCGGTGGAAACAACCGACTCCAAGTCCATAGCAGGCTCGCTGTCGACGTGGAGCTTGTCGAGGAGGCTAACTAGCGGCTCTCGGGGCCATATGTGCCCGCGTCAGAAACGTGCAAGCGCTCCAGGGCAGGGCAACCGAATTGGATGATGTTCTGTAGTGGGGCCTCCGACAGATCAACCACCACAAGTGAAAGTCTTTATAGCAGTGGGAGTCGAATCATTAGTACCAGATTGCCTGGTAGATAGCACCGGGCTATGTTGAGGGTGTGGAGAGAGGAGGAAAACCACGAGATGCACATGATGGGTTTCGTAGTAATTTCAAAAAAATTCCTACGCTCACGCAAGATCATGGTGATGCATAGCAACGAGAGGGGAGAGTATGATCTACGAACCCTTGTAGATCGACAACGGAAGCGTTTGGTTGATGTAGTCGTACGTCTTCATGGCCCGACCGATCAAGCACCGAAACTACGGCACCTCCGAGTTCTAGCACACGTTCAGCTCGATGTCGATCCCCGGACTCCGATCCAGCAAAGTGTCGGGGAAGAGTTCCGTCAGCACGACGGCGTGGTGACGATCTTGATGTACTACTGTCGCAGGGCTTCGCCTAAGCACCGCTACAATATTATCGAGGACTATGGTGGAAGGGGGCACCGCACACGGCTAAGAATATGATCACGTGGATCAACTTGTGTTTCTCTGGGGTGCCCCTGCCTCCGTATATAAAGGCTCAAGGGGGGGTGCGGCCGGCCTAGGAGAGGCACGCCAGGAGGAGTCCTACTCCCTCTGGGAGTAGGATTCCCCCCCCCCCCCAATCCTAGTTGGAATAGGATTCGCGGAGGGGGGAAAAGAGAGAGGGGGGCTGGCCCCCTCTCCTTGTCCTATTCGGACCAAGGGAGGGGAGGGGCGCGCGGCCCATCTAGGGCTGCCCCTTCTCTTTTCCACTAAGGCCCACTTAGGCCCATATAGCTCCCGGGGGATTCCGGTAACCTCCCGGTACTCCGGTAAAATCCCGATTTCACCCGGAACACTTCCGATATCCAAACATAGGCTTCCAATATATCAATCTTTATGTCTCGACCATTTCGAGACTCCTCGTCATGTCCGTGATCACATCTGGGACTCCGAACAACCTTCGGTACATCAAAATGTATAAACTCATAATATAACTGTCATCGTAACCTTAAGCGTGCGGAACCTACGGGTTCGAGAACAATGTAGACATGACCGAGACACGTCTCCGGTCAATAACCAATAGCGGAACCTGGATGCTCATATTGGCTCCTACATATTCTACGAAGATCTTTTATCGGTCAGACCGCATAACAACATACGTTGTTCCCTTTGTCATCGGTATGTTACTTGCCCGAGATTCGATCGTCGGTATCCCATACCTAGTTCAATCTCGTTACCGGCAAGTCTCTTTACTCGTTCTGTAATACATCATCCCGCAACTAACTCATTAGTTGCAATGCTTGCAAGGCTTAAGTGATGTGCATTACCGAGAGGGCCCAGAGATACCTCTCCGACAATCAGAGTGACAAATCCTAATCTCGAAATACGCCAACCCAACATGTACCTTTGGAGACACCTGTAGAGCTCCTTTATAATCACCCAGTTACGTTGTGACGTTTGGTAGAACACAAAGTGTTCCTCTGGCAAACGGGAGTTGCATAATCTCATAGTCATAGGAACATGTATAAGTCATGAAGAAAGCAATAGCAACATACTAAACGATCAGGTGCTAAGCTAATGGAATGGGTCATGTCAATCAGATCATTCAACTAATGATGTGATCCTGTTAATCAAATGACAACTCTTTGTCCATGGTTAGAAAACATAACCATCTTTGATTAACAAGCTAGTCTAGTAGAGGCATACTAGTGACAGTCTGTTTGTCTATGTATTCACACATGTATTATGTTTCCGGTTAATACAATTCTAGCATGAATAATAAACTTTTATCATGATATAAGGAAATAAATAATAACTTTATTATTGCCTCTAGGGCATATTTCCTTCACTCTGTCATATGGATGCTAGCGACACTATCATATACGTGAGCCAAAAGGCGCAAACGGTCCCGGTCCATGGTAAGGCGACACCCGTGGGGATACCGTGCGTGAGGCCTCAATGTGATATGAGGTGTTACCGGCTAGATCGATGTGACTTGGAATCAGGGTCCTGACAGCGTTGGCATCAGAGCCGGACTGCCTGTAGGTTCGTTGAGCCAAACTGGTCGATGTCGAGTCTAGAAATGCTTTAGTTATATGTAGGGGAATTGATTGTGGGAGGGAACGTAAGGCTCTTTTACTCCTTTACCTTATGCCCTCTGATCTGAGTCATTCTCTTCTCATTCAACGTGGGTTAAGGACTAGGCTCTCTTCTTCTATCAGGTTCACGTGTTACTAATCCGTAGTAGCTTATAGGATTGTTGTTACAAGCCTCAGTACAGTTTCTACTACTTCTAGTATGTTGCCAGTTGAATCAGGACCCTGATATGATGTTGTTGAGTGGTATTGCAAACTATTGTGGATGTATCAAATCTTTTTCTAAGCATTTACAACCGTTATGCTGTCCAATTTCCCCTAGAAAATTCTAATGCCTTTGCATTATTCTATGCTTTCAGATGGCCACCCGTTCGCAGAACCAAGTGGTTCGTCTGACCCGGTGCCTTGATGTGCCCGGCCACACGGCCATGTTGGTTTGAGTGATAGTTGTGTTAGGCTATCGGTGGTATCCGGAATATACCGTCGAGGAGCAGTTCAGAGACTTCAACCAGAGCCAGTACCTCTGTACCGTCAGGATATATCCATCTTATCCTGGAGCCACTGAGCCCCTTCACTGTTCCTATGGACTTGGGGTCACTATTGAGATGTCTGTGTAGGATGCAGCCTATTCAATGATGACTATCATTTGAGCCAGGACTGCCTTGCTACAGAACACCGACTTCCGTTTCATGCCAGCCTCACTTCCGGGAGCACAGGGGTACTATCAGGCCTTGTACTATGACTCTACACATGAGGAGTCACTACTCCGCACCACTGCCGAGATGCTCGAGGATAAGGACCATGAAAATCGGGCTATGTGTATGGAGCTTTTCCACGCTTGTGCTGATCATTGGGCCACTTTGACTCGGTTTGCACCTGCGGTGCAGGCAGGATACATGGACATGAGGGACTTGTACCCTGTACAGTCTGGATTGCCAGATTGTATGGAGTGGCGCGATGTAGGAGGCATCACCCCTCCTCGTGGTCCCCGTCTGCCACAACCTGTGGGACCGAGGCCACATCCGAGTCCCTATCGTCCGCAGGCTCCGTAGGACCGTCTGTTCCCAGATGATCATGTTCCACTTCCAGGCTTTGGTGGCAACTTCTATGAGGATTACTACGGAGCCGTCTGAGCTAGTAGTAGTTTCACTAGTATTGTAGTAGTTGTATTCTCCACAGTCCTGCGTGACCGTGGGATACAACTTGGTGTGTATCATGCTCCGGAGGTGTAGAAAAATAATGTATAGGAGCTTGGAATGCCTTCGATGAGGTGTAATGTCTTTCACCGTAGTTGCACTCTAGCCTGGGCTTGTACTAAGCTATGTACGGTGTGTATGACCAATGGTATATATATGGCAGTTTCTATATTACCATGTCGTGCAATGAACATCTTAGCATTCCATGTTATCCATTATATTCTGCACTTCCTTGCTAAGTTTGTTCCATCCTTATCTAAACCGTTGTCTTGTTTTCTCCTAGGATGGTCAACACCCGCAGCAACCCTGCTGCCCTGGAGCAGGGGGAAGCCAGTGCAGTTAGGGGCGAAAATCTGCTTCACCCGCCTTCTCTGGCCGAAGTGATGCTAGAGGCGGAAAGAAACAAGTGTGAGACTAACCGCTTGCTGGAGCAGATTGAGCAGAACACTGCACGCCATCAGCAAAATGACTTGGTGTCAATCAATGACTTTATCAAGTTGTACCCACCAAAGTTTAACCATTCCGTCGAGCACCTCGACGCGGATGACTGGCTTCGCAGCATCACCCACAAGCTACGTTCTGCCAACGTAGCCGAAGCTGACAATGTTACTTATGCTGCCTATCACCTCTAAGGCCCTGCTAGCCTTTGGTGGGAAAACTTTGAAGCTATGCGCCCGGTAGGCCAAATCACTACTTGGGCTGAATTCAGTGAGGCTTTCCGTGAGCATCACATTCCGGAAGGTCTCATAGATCGCAAGAGGGAAGAGTTCTACAATTTCACCCAAGGAAGACTGACTGTGGATGCAAATGAATTTGGGAATCTGGCACGATATGCTCCTGAAGAGGTATCCACCGACGCTAAGAAGTAGGCAAGGTTCCGCAAGGGACTTAGCCCTGAGGTTCGCCGCGATCTTCGTCTGCACGAGTGCACCTCCTTTCAGAAGTTGGTCAATAAAGCCATCAGTGCTGAGACAGGCCAGTCTGACTATGACGCTTCACGCAAGCACTCTCGTGATTTTGGCTCTTCATCCGGCTCTGGATCTCAGAAGCGCTGGGTGTGGATTCCAAGCACGGCACTGCCACCCAGGTTCATTCCGAGGCCATCCTTTGAGGCGCCTCGCCCCAACCAGCAGTTTGCACCGTCCAAGCCCTATGGTGGCCCCGCTGCTACTGATGCTCCACGCCCCAATGTTGTGACATGTTTCAAGTGTGGAGAGCCGGGTCACTATAGTCGAGAGTGTCCCCAGAACAACAACCCCAATCAGTCTGGAAAGTCCGTTGGCCGTGGTAAGCCAGCGGGAAAGACATTCTACGCCAAGCCGGTCACCACTGCACGTGGCCATGTCAACTATGTCTCAGCCAAGGAGGCTCATGAGGATCCTAACGTCGTCCTTGGTACGCTCCTTGTTAATTGCCATCCGGCATCTGTTCTTTTCGATACTGGAGCATCTCATTCATTCATATCTGAGAGCTATGCTCGATTGCATAACACAACATTCTGTGACATGCCCACTACCATGGAAATTCAAACCCCTGGCTCTAGATGGCAAACTTCTAGAGTAAGCCATGGGAACGAAATTCTTGTCGATAGACTTGTCTTCCTTGCATCCTTAATAGCTCTCAAGTCCTCGGACATAAACATCATCTTGGGTATGGACTGGATGTCAGCTCATTATGCTAAGATTGATTGTGCCACTAGGACCGTTCAACTTACTCACCCATCGGGCAAGACAGTCAATGTTTTAACTCGAGTGGCCAAGCGCCAGCTTTACTCCCTAAATGCCAACTCCCTTCCAGACCTTGAGGATATTCCGGTAGTCCGAGACTTTCTGGATGTCTTTCCAGAAGAACTGCCAGGTGTTCCACCTGACAGGGATGTCGAGTTCGTGATAGACCATGTTCCAGGAACCGTTCCAATTTCTAGAAGACCCTATAAGATGGCACCCTTAAAAGTAGCCGAGCTTAAGAACCAACTCGATGAGTCCTTGAAAAAGGGTTTCATCCATCCTAGTTCCTCTCCTTGGGCTTGCCCCGTCCTCTTCGTCAAGAAGAAGGATGGAACGGATCGGATGGTTGTAGATTACCGACCTGTCAACTTGGTCACCATCAAGAACAAGTATCCGCTTCCCAGGATCAACGATCTGTATGACCAGCTCGCTGGATCCTCAGTCTTTTCCAAGATGGATTTGAGGTTGGGCTACCATCAAATCAAAATCAGAAACGGGGACATTCCCAAAACGGCCTTTGTTACTCGTTATGGCCAATACGAGTACACCGTTATGTCCTTCGGTTTAACCAATGCCCCAGCCACCTTCTCTCAGTTAATGAACTCAGTCTTCATGGAGTATTTGGATAAATTCGTCATAGTATACCTCGATGACATACTCATCTACTCCAAGAATGAAGAGGAACATGCCGAACATCTAAGGATGGTATTGATGAAACTTCGAGAGCATTGCCTTTATGCCAAATTCTCCAAGTGTGAATTTTGGTTGCCAGAAGTGACCTATCTAGGCCATGTAATCTCTGGTAAGGGTATTGTTGTCAATCCCGAGCGAGTTCAAGCCGTCCTTGATTGGACTCCACCTATGACGATCAAGCAAGTTCGGAGCTTCCTTGGCTTAGCGAGCTACTGCCGCCGCTTCGTCGAGAATTTATCCAAGGTTGCTAAACCTCTAACTGAACTCCTCAAGAAAGATAAAAAGTTCGAGTGGACCCCATAGTGCGAGTTCAGCTTTCAGGAACTGAAAAGACTCCTGACATCTGCCCCCGTACTGGTACCACCAGATATTTCCAAGGACTTTATTATCTATTGCGACGCCTCGCGACAAGGACTAGGTTGCATACTCATGCAAGATCGTCAGGTAATTTCCTATGCCTCACGGCAATTACACCCACATGAGGAAAACTATCCCACACATGATCTAGACCTTGCAATTGTAGTCCATGCACTCAAAACTTGGCGACATTACCTTCTCGGTAATCGTCGCGAGATCTTCATCGATCACCAAAGTTTGAAATATATCTTCACCCAACCGGATTTGAATCTCAGGCAACGACGTTGGGTTGAGTTGATCTCGGATTACGACTTAGGAATAACTTACACCCCGGGCAAAGCCAATGTCATGGCTGATGTGCTAAGTGGTAAATCTTATTGTAACAACCTGATGTTACAACAAAGTCAACCACTTCTCCATGAGGAATTTCGTAAGCTTAATCTTCACATTGTTCCTCGAGGATTCCTATCCACCCTGGTGGCGAAGCCTAACCTTATGGATCAGATCATAACTGCCCAGCGGTATGATAAGGGCATATCCCGGATTAAGGAAAACATCGCTAGAGGAGTTGCTAGATGTTTTTCCATGGATGAGCGAGGTGTTGTCTTCTTCGAGAACCGCTTGGTGGTTCCCAAGAAACAACATCTACGCCAGTTGATTCTTAAGGAAGCTCATGAATCCCCTCTCACCATTCATCCCGGTAGTACTAAAATGTATCAAGACCTACGCCAGAGGTTTTGGTGGACTAGGATGAAGAGAGAAATTGCTCAATACATTGCTAGTTGCAACGTCTGTCGTCGTGTTAAAGCAAAGCACCAACGGCCTGCTGGAACCCTTCAACCTTTGGCTATTCTTGAGTGGAAATGGGATAAAATCAGTATGGATTTCATCACTGGGTTTCCCAGGACCAAGAGAGGGAATAATGCCATCTTCGTCGTGATCGACCGTCTTTCCAATGTAGCCCATTTCCTACCTGTTCGTGAGAGTATCACCGCTAGCCAGCTAGCTGATTTATACATCTCCTGAATAGTGTCTCTTCATGGTGTCCCATTGGAAATTAACTCAGACCGTGGGAGTCTCTTCACCTCTCGATTCTACGAAAGTTTCCAAAATGCTATGGGAACTCGTCTCTCTTTTAGCACCGCCTTCCATCCTCAATCAAGTGGTCAAGTAGAGTGAGTCAATCAAATTCTGGAAGATATGCTCCGAGCTTCTGTCATCTCATTCGGAATGGGTTGGGAGAAATGCCTTCCATTCGCGGAGTTTGCTTATAACAATAGTTATCAAGCTAGCTTGGGCAAAGCTCCTTTCGAAGTTCTCTATGGACGAAAATGTCGAACGCCTCTTAACTGGTCAGAAACCGGGGAAAGATAACTCTTTGGCCCGGATATGATTCAGGAAGCAGAAGAGCAGGTTCGCGTTGTTCGTGAGAAATTGAAAACAGCCCAATCTCGTCAAAAGAGCCAATATGATCGTAAACATAAGCTCATGACTTATGAAGTCGGCGAGAAGGCTTACCTTCGGGTTACTCCGTTAAAGGGAACCCATCGTTTCGGTATCAAAGGCAAATTGGCTCCTCGTTACATTGGACCCTTTCGCATTCTTGCCAAACGAGGAGAAGTTGCCTACCAATTGGAACTACCTTCACATCTTTCCAGAGTTCACGATGTCTTCCACGTTTCTCAACTTAGGCGTTGCTTCGCAGATCCTATCCGTGGAGTGGACCACGAAACGCTTGATCTACAAGATAACCTCTCATATCGGGAATATCTCGTTCGTATCCTTGATCAAGCCGAGCGTACCACTCGACGCCATAATATCAAGTTTCTCAAGGTTCAATGGTCACACCATTCGGAGAAAGAAGCCACTTGGGAAAGGGAGGATCGTCTTCGACTCGAGTACCCCACCTTCTTCCCAGAGGATCCTAAATCTCGGGACGAGATTCTTTTGAGTGGGGGTGAGTTGTCACATCCCTGCTTTTAGTCATGTATTAGGATTGGATGAACATGTGCATCATGTTTAAATTTATTTTAAACTTGAAATGGGGGCTAATCAACCCCAACACCCCCTGAAAATGCTAACTTTCCAACAATTGGATTTTCAATGAACCCAAAATGCCCTTCATAAAAGCCCACAATTTTTGGTTCTGGTTTAAACCTCTGCCAAAAATGGCCTTGCAAATTATGGAGCCATTCTGGATTTTTGAACAAGCCATAAGTATTTGAATTTGGGCATTTTAAATACTATAAATATTTTAAAGTGCTCAAATACTCTTGGAAGTATTTTTAGGCAGTTGAGAATATTTTCAAATGTGCCTCTGAATATTTCCAGGATTTTTAGAAATGGAATGGTATTTTAATCATTTCAATACACAGAGCAGAGCAAATAAAAAAAAGAGAAAACAAGGGAACAGAGGACTTACCTGTCGCCCTGGCCTGGCCCAGCTCGGCCCAGCCCACTGGCTACCGCCAGTCATCCCCCTTCCCTCGCCAGGAAAATGAGAGGCGCGTGCCCGGCGCCCGCAGCCACACGCCGGCCACCTCCTGCTTCTGCCGACACCCAGGACGTCGTCTATGAGTGCCACGCACTCCCCCTCGTCCCCCTCTAACTTTCCCCACTCTCCCCGTGCCCCTCTCCCCCCTCTGGCTCTCTCCCCATCCCCTCCCGAGAGGAACTCGTCGCCACCGTCGCCGTTCAGCGGCCATCGACCCCCTCTCGTCTCTTTGACGTGTCCCCGAGAACCACCGCCGTCTTCCTCTTCCTCACGGGTGAGCCACGACGCCTCGGACGCACTGCAACGCCGCTACCGCCATCTTCTTCAACCTCGGTCGCCGGAGATCCCCCTCGCCGCTCCGCTCGCTCCGGTGCTTCCCCGAGCACGCCGAGGCCACTCCTGCACTCCCTGTGAGCTTCTCTTCCTTCTCCCCCTAGCCATGTCACCCTAGCTGCCCCTAACCCCGTTGGCCATCACGACCGAGAGCTTGGCTCCGCCGGCCATGCCGCCCCCGTGGCCACCATCACCTATAGCCGCAACTGAGCGCGTCACCATGCTCAGTGCACCCCCAGGAGGCCGTAGCACCCCTCTGCGCCCCCTGTAGTGCCTCCTACCGTCGTTTCCGTGCATGCTCGAACTCCGGCCGCTGCCTGGCTCGACGCCGGCGTCATCTCCGGCCACCCCCGCACACACCGCTTGCTCCACTCGGCGCGCGAGCTCACCAGCAGCACGTAGATGCCCTCCGTCGGCCATTGGGTCACCGGAGGAGGAATCCCGACGCCCTCCGCCGCGTCTGTCCTCGCCGGCGGCTTAACGCCGATGGGTTTGACCCACTTTGACCCTGGCTGGGCCCCACCCGAGTCCTGACACGTGGGGCCGGCCCTAACTGGATTAGTTAGGTGTTAGTTAGTGCTAATCACCATTGTTAGTGTTAATCCCCTCGCTAAACTAACCCTGAGCCACTGATATGTGGGCCCAGCCCTGCTGACATTTTTAGTAGATTTAGTTTAACTCTAATTAACTCAGTTAACTAACTGAGTCACTGACCAGTGGGTCCCCCAGGTCAGGTTTGACCTGGACGGCGCCTGTTGACCTGCTGACATTAGCGTGACCTAATGCTGACCCAGTAATACATTTTTTGGATTTATTTTTTTATATAGGAAATTCCAGAAAATAGCCAAAACTTCTAAAAATCATAGAAAATCAACCATAGCTCCAAATCAAACAAGTTATATATGAAAAATGATCAGAAAAATTCAATCTATCCATCTGTAATGGTTTCATGCATGACAAACCACTTTAACCTTGTTGTTTAGGTGAAACAAGCTAACACACTTATTATGCATAAGAACTTTAACTTCCATTTGAATCTTTGGTTCAAATGGACCCATTTCAACTTGTTTCACATTGCATTAGGCAGGACACATAATTTTGCCATGTCATAGCATGCATCATGTTGTTGCATAATGTCATGTGTTGATTATGTTCTGTGTGTCCTTCGTGGTAGGTTCTGCCTCCGAGGATATCTCCGAGTATCCAACTGAAGGGCAGTACCCTACTACCACTCCATCAGGCAAGCAGACCCATTGATCATATCGATACAATCCCATGTTCTCACCTCTGCTCTCATTTACTGCATCAAGACAACATCGTTTCAAACTATTGTGTGCTACGGTAGTTGAACCCTTATCCTCTGCATGACCTGTCATTGCCACAGTAACTGGATGAAACCCACTAGCATGTGTAGGAGTTGATTGAGCCATGTATATGTTTCCTACCTTGCTATGCCTGCTATGCTTAGAGTTGTGTCAGGTCTGGTTCATCTAGGTGATGGGCTAGAGTGAAATGATTATGTCGGTAATGTGAGGGATGTGTTGAGCATGATTTGGTAAAGGTATCGATGAGAGGCCATGTAGGAGTACATGGTGGGTTGTTTCATTAAGGCCGTCCCTAAGAACTGAGATCTGTATGTGTGATTTTAAGAATCAGCTACTACCATGCATTGGGATCCTTAATTGACCCTCTCGGCTTCTTAATCACCCTAGTACTCTGTCCAGGAGTTGCAAATAGTTTCTGGTGTTTGTAGGTTATGTGTTGGCGGCCGTGCGTAGTGCTGACCCTAGGGGTGGGCTATGTTGCGGTAGATACACCGTGGCCGGGTATGCCGGGCGCCCGTTTGGCGTCTCGGGACCATGTTCACATCGTTCGGGGTCGTATGTGGAAACCTCGGCCGGACTCCCTGCGGATGGAACCTGGATAGGTGATAAACCTGAACTAGAGACTTGAGTGTTTAGGTAGGCCATGGCCGACACCCTCGTTGGGCTTCCGCTTGAAGGTTGCCGAGTACATGTCGTGTAAACGGCGGTAAGTGGTGAGAGCGTGTATGAAGAAGTACACCCCTGCAGGGTTAACATCATCTATTCGAATAGCCGTGTCCGCGGTAAAGGACTACTTGGTTGCCTATACAGTTCATAGACAAGTTAATGGATACTACTAAAAGACTCAAGATAAGTGTGAGTACCGAGGATGGCCCTCTCGTAGGATGACGAGGGAGGATCCCCGGTGGAGTATTGTGTTGGTGATTAGTGGACTTGTGTGCGAAAACTATTTTACTAGTGGTGTCCCGTAGGATAGCTTAGCCAAGAGTCAAAGCTGGCTTGCTGCAATAACTCCACCACCTTCTTGAGAATGAGCATGTATAGTAGGTTCTGATGTAAGACTTGCTGAGTACCTTTGTACTCATGTTTTCTTAATTACTGTTTTCAGACGACAACACCGCCCCCTCCGATGGGTTTTTTGTAGATCTCGACGTCGATGAGTGACTTGCCACCCATGTGGTGATCCTGGCCATGGAGGGCCCTATGTAGATAGACAGGCTTCGAGAAGCCTTCTTGCTTTCTAGTGTCTGTACTCAGACTATTTGCTTCCGCATGTGCTTGTATGCTTCTATGACTTGAGTGTCGGGTCATGTGACCCCTGCCTGTATGAACATGTTATGTATGGCTCTCTGGAGACTCTAAATAAAGTACTTGAGTTGTAGAGTTTTGTTGTGATGCCATGTTGTATTTGCACATATCGAGCATATTGTGTGTATGATTGAAATGCTTGGTATGTGTGGGATCCGACAATCTAGTTGTTTATCCTTGGCAGCCTCTCTTATGGGGAAATGTAGTCTAGTGCTCCTTGAGCCATAGTAGTCCGCTACAGCCCGGTTCACCGGAGTCCTGTTATCCCAGTACTACTGCTTAGGACACTTGACTGGCCGTCATGTGTTTCACTTCATTCCTATGTCTGTCCCTTCGGGGAAATGTCACGCGGTGACTTCTGAAGTCCTGTCTAGCCTGCTACAGCCCGGGTTTCCCGGAATCCTATTAGCCCAGTGCTACAGCCCGGATTCACACGCTGATGACCGACATGCTCGATGTGATTCATGTATGCCTGTCTCATAGGTCTGTGCCGCTTTGGGTTCACGACTAGCCATGTCGGCCCGGGTTCTCTGTCATATGGATGCTAGCGACACTATCATATACGTGAGCCAAAAGGCGCAAACGGTCCCGGGCCATGGTAAGGCGACACCCGTGGGGATATCGTGCGTGAGGCCGCAATGTGATATGAGGTGTTACCGGCTAGATCGATGTGACTTGGAATCGGGGTCCTGACAGCGGAGTAGTGGTAGAGTAGTTTATATTTTCTCTGCGTACAGTACCAGTTATTCGTGCTTCAAAACTGATCCGCACGCCATTAAAAAATAAAGGTCGATAACTAATGCGGCACCTCGGGCCAACGCGGCCAGATCGCATTTTGCACGGGAAATTACACACCATGTTTCGTTGACATGTGGTCCCATTCCAACATATCAGTGAGACGACGGCGAGTAGTAGGAGTATTTCCGAATGGACATGTAGGCCGGGGCGCCTCTTCGTGAACCGTGGCAAACTCGCAACCGTCCACCGACTCTTCGCCTTTCCCTCTCGATTTGGAACTGTTGTCGCACGCTCTTCCTCTCCCTCCTCCATTTTCATTCAGCCCTTCACCCTTTCTTCTGCCATTGTTTGATTGTCTTCTCCATGGAGGGAACAGGCCGGAAACGACCCCGTTATTCTTGCCCCGATCTGAAAGATGACGTGGTGGAGGAACTCATTGATCGGTGCGACGTCATAACCTCGGCTAGCATGGCAGGTTCGTTCAAGCCCATTCTCGACTCAACTAATAACATCATTACAAAGGCCCCAAGAGTCAAGGAGCGGTTTGATCTCCCCTATCTTCTTTGCCGTGACCCTGATTACTGGCGCCGGCACGACAGAGGCCTCACCCTGTGCCAGTTGATGCTGCTTGATAATGATACGTATGATGTTAAGATGCCATCGCTTGAGGGCAAGGCTTGGGCGGGCGCAAATGGAGATTGGGTTGTTTACATTGGGTCCAACTGCGAGTGGGAACTTGTGAATGTGTACACTCGTGACCGGGTTCCACTTCCAAAAATCTCAGTAGACTGCCCAGAGGTTGAGCACACCGGTATTGTACGCACATTCAAATACGATCATGGTGACTGTCTTCTACGGAAGATAGCAATTTGTCGAGTTCCCAACCGCTCTTGGAATTACAACAACTATCAAGTTGTTATTATCTTTGACAAGCTTGTTGCCGTCCTTGGTGGTTCAACTCGATGGATATTGCTCAAAACTCAGTTTCTGTACACGGATGAGTACTGTGATGCAATTCAATATGAGGGCCTTGTGTTTGCTGCCACCACTCGTGGCACTGTTTTTGCATGGGATCCTCGTAGTTTCAGTACGTTTGTCTTCCACCGTAATTATAATTGTTTCATCCACATGCATGCGGGTTAGCAAGTTTCCCTTTACTAATTAACCTTCTTCTTGTGTTTCCAAGGTCCTGTGAACATCCCACCACCTATACTTGAAAAATTATATAACCAAGGGGGAGATGACGATGGTGATGATCACGAGCATGAGGACGAGCAGCGCCCATATACTCTGTGGCGCCTGGCAACTAATTCCGATGGATCACCTCTTCTTGTGTGTATACAGCCCACTGATGATGTTACTGCTAAGGAAGTAGGTGTAGTCTCCCTTGGTCGCACTCTCCGGACCTATTCCAACACCCGTTGCATGGTATTAGGGATGGATACTAGTGTGCTAGTGCCAACTCCTTCTCCCTGGTACAGAATTGATAGTCTTGGAGAAAACTCGCTCTTCCTTGGACAAAACTATCCGATGATGGTGAAAGGCGATCCAACTGCTGTTGACACAACGTTACTAGTACCATTTATGAGAAGCAAATGTGTCTATACCTCGGACATTTGGGTGGTTCCCTACCCTGGTACTGATATAGTAGGCCGCTTCAGCCTGGATGATCAGTCCTGCGTTGGTTTCCAGATGGACAATCGATGGCCCGTCCCAGAGAATCACTTGTGGTTCAAAGCAAGTGAGGGAGTGCTGGATTAGGGGGTCTCCGGACAGCCGGATTATATCCTTTGGCCGGACTATTAGACTATGAAGATACAAGATTGAAGACTTCGTCTCGTGTCCGGATGGGACTCTACTTGGCGTGGAAGGCAAGCTAGGCAATACGGATATGTATATCTCCTCCTTTGTAACCGACCTTGTGTAACCCTAACCCTCTCTGGTGTCTATATAAACCGAAGGGTTTTAGTCCGTAGGACAACAACCATAACATACAATCATACCATAGGCTAGCTTCTAGGGTTTAGCCTCTCTGATCTCGTGGTAGATCTACTCTTGTACTACCCATATCATCAATATCAATCAAGCAGGACGTAGGGTTTTACCTCCATCAAGAGGGCCTGAACCTGGGTAAAACATTGTGTCCCTGCCTCCTGTTACCATCCGGCCTAGACGCACAGTTTGGGACCCCCTACCCGAGATCCGCCGGTTTTGACACCGACATTGGTGCTTTCATTGAGAGTTCCGCTGTGTCGTCGCCATCAGGAAGGATGCCTCATCCCGTCCTTAAAGACGGCACTGTTGTTGAGGGAGCTTTGGCTATCGGCCAAACTCTCCGGCTAGGTGGTTTTCTTATGACCGCCTGTTCGGCCGCCGCGCGGACGATGACTTATCGGGTCATCAAAAGCAATCTTCACGTCAACTCGGAACTCACCGAGCAGTTAGATCCAATGGAGCTCTCTTCCTGAATGAGCTCTTGGATCGCATCGCCGCCCTGGGAGTCACTACAGACTACGATCAGATTGGGCCTAAACGCGATCTGGGAGAGATCAACTCTCCCCAGGTCACCCATCACGTTGCAGTCATGGAGGAACAACGCGGCAACCCTTTATCTATCTTAATGACTAGCTATGTCTGGATTCCCGATCCCTCCAAGCCAGATACCCGCGGAGGGGAGGACGTCACTCAAGACCTGAACCTAGAGTCAGGCAGCGGGCTAGATTTATTGGAAAACCTCCATGAATCCAAACCTCCGAGTTTGGATACTCCTTGGCCCCTGAGTCTCAGATTGGGTGACGATTCGGGTTCAATTCCACCCACCCACCCAAACATAAGCAATCTATCCCAAATTAGGCAAGAGCCCAAAGAAACAGTACACCATTACTGGGCCAGATTCCTCCTGATCATGAACAGGATAAAGGACTGCCGCGAGGAAGACGCAATTTCACTCTTCTGCAATAATTGCACGGACAAGGGAATCCTCAACGCCATAAGTCACCGTGAAATTACACGCTTTGCCGACTTGGTGTCTATAGTACAAAAGTAATGTGCGATGGAAAGCGCCTGGAAAACCGAAATAAAATTTTGGGATAATCCGGCCCTGAATACAAACCTAGTCCGAAATAAAAGGGTGCATTATCACAATACACCTGGGTTAACTACCAAAAAGCAAAAGCTCTCTACAGGGCAAGGAACCGTACTGGAGGGATGGCTCAACGGACCATGCAAAATTCATAGTACAATGGATGCAATACCAACGCACAGCCTTAGAGCATGTTGGATACTCCGGAGGTGGCCAAAAGTGGTGAGGATCTACTCCTCCCAAATACCATAGAGCACCATCCCGTGGACAACAATACGGTGTTAACGGTCTTTGAGACCTTCGCGTCAAATAATAGACGCAAGCGAACACTCCACAGCATGGCCAAAATCTGCCACATAGCAGAAATAAATCCTTGGAGTGATACGGCTATTACCTTCAATGCCTGTGACGAACCTAAATTCCGAACAGCCCGAGCACCAGCCGCACTGGTCCTCATTCCAATCGTGGACGGCTTTCGACTCACCAAGGTACTCATGGACGGCCGCAGCGGATTAAACCTCATCTATGAGGAAACTCTTCAAAAGATGGAAATAGACTGGAGCCGCATTGAGCAAAGTAGCACAACCTTTAGAGGAATCATCCCCAGTCAGGAAGCACGCTGTGCTGGGAAAATCACACTAGATGTGGTATTCGACACGCCGGATAATTACAGGTCCGAAGAAATTACATTCCAAGTGGCCCCGTTCAGCAGCGGATACCACGCTCTGTTAGGGCGGGAGGCGTTTACAATCTTCCAAGCCATACCCCATTACGGGTACATGAAGCTCAAAATGCCCGGGCCCAACGGAATCATCACTCTTGCTAGTGATCCGGACATAGCACTCCGCGCTGAAAATAAGACAGCTGCACTGGCCCTCGAGGCACTATCCGAAGCCCTAGAGGCCGAGGAACTAACTACGCTGTGCTCCACGGTGAACAGGGACGACGTGATACTCGATAAAAGATCCAAGTCCACCTCCTTTAAACCGACGGACGAAATAGTCAAATTCCAAGTCCATCCAATGGACCCTACAAAAACAGCTTCCATCGGGGCACAATTAAACCCTGATGTCGACGCCGCACTACGGGAGTTCCTACACGAGAACTGGGACATTTTTGCCTGGCACCCTTCAGACATGCCAGGAATCCCACGCAGGCTGGCCGAGCACAGCCTAAATATCCTAAAAGGATTCAAGCCAGTCAAGCAGGCTCTTCGGCGTTTTTTCGAACCTAAGAGACAAGCCATGGGAGAGGAACTAGCCAAGCTATTGGAGGCCGGATTCATCAGAGACATAAAACATCCGGACTAGCTAGCAAACCTGGTGATGGTACCAAAGAAGGACAAAGCCTGGCGCTTGTGCGTCGATTTTAAGGACCTTAACAAGGCCTGCCCAAAGGATCCCTTCCCCCTCCCCCGCATCGATCAAACCATCGATGCTACCGCGGGACACGATTCATTGTGTTTCCTCGACGCATACTCCGGCTACCATCAAGTTAAAATGGCAGAGCCAGACCAAGCCGCAACGGCATTCATCACACCATACGGCCCATTCTGCTTCAACACAATGCCCTTCGGGCTCAAAAACATCGGCGCAACATATCAACGCATGATTCAGACATGTCTGGCAAACTAGATCGGCAAAACAATGGAGGCATACGTAGATGACATGGTCGTCAAAACCAAGCATGTCGAATCTCTAGTAGACGACTTGAGGCTCACATTCGATAACCTCCAAACATATGACATCAAGCTCAATCCGGAAAAATGTGTTTTCAACGTACCATCCAGAAAACTCCTGGGATTCATTGTCTCCAGTAGAGGTATTGAAGCTAATCCAGCCAAAATCCGAGCGTTGTCACAGTTGGCTCCCCCAATAGACATCAAACAAATACAAAAATTGACCAGATGCGTGGCGTCTCTAAGCCGCTTTATCTCCCGCTTGGGAGAAAAGGCATTACCCCTTTATCGCCTCCTCCGGCGCACCGACCACTTCGAGTGGACGGATGCCGCCACGGCCGGACTCAACGAAATAAAAGCCATATTGGCAACAAACCCAGTCCTGGCCGCGCCAAACATTAACGAACCAATGCTATTATACATTGCGGCAACTCATCAAGTAGTAACCGCAGTGCTTGTCGTCGAGCGAGAAGTGGATGGACACAAATTCCCCCTTCAAAAGCCGGTTTACTATGTGTCCACTGTCCTTACTCCATGCAAATCACGGTACCCGCATTATCAAAAGATAGCGTACGCGGTATTTATGGCATCCCAGAAGCTGCGACACTACTTTCAAGAGTGTTCGATAACGGTAGCCTCGGAAGTACCACTTAACGATATTATAAACAACCGCGATGCGACGGGCCGGATCACCAAATGGGCCATTGAGCTCCTCCCGTTCGACATAACTTACAAGCCACGGCGAGCTATTAAGTCGCAGGTTTTGGCTGACTTCGTCGCCGAGTGGACGGAAGCCGAACTCCCTAAGGAGTACGACACATATTCAAACTGGATCATGCACTTTGACGGCTCCAAAATGTTGGCTGGTTTGGGGTCTGGCGTCATTTTAACGTCCCCAACAGGAGATACAGTTCAATACGTACTACGGATAATGTATACGGACTCCAACAACGCAGCCGAATATGAGGCCCTTCTACATGGTCTCCGGATGGCAGTATCCATGGGCATTCAATGCCTAGAGGTGCGCGGGGATTCGAACCTTGCGATATCCCAAATAAATGGAGACTTTGATGCCAAGGATCCGAAAATGGCAGCTTGTCGCAATGCCCTCCTAAAAATGTCAGCTCGGTTCGAGGGGCTCGAATTTCACCATGTGGCTCGGGAAAACAATCAGGCGGCGGATATCCTCGCCCGCATCGGCGCAAAACGCGACGTGGTCCCTCCCAACATATTTCTGGAAAGGCTCTTCAAGCCATCTATTGCATGGGAAGGGGGCACCAGTATTAACAGTCCGGACCCGGCCAAAATACCCGTGAACTCTCTGACACAATCGGAGGCTCCGCCACCGAAATAACAAATTCAGCCCACGAAATAATGGTCATTATTGCCCCGTGGACAGAACCATTCCTGGCCTACCTAACTAGACAGGAACTTCCGGAAGACCAAAATGAGGCACGCTGCATAGTGCGGCGATCCAAGGCCTACAGGGTCCATGAGGGAGAATTGTACAAGAAAAGCACTACCGGAGTCCTTCAAAGGTGCATCTCCAAAGAGGAAGGGCGGAACCTTTTGGCAAAAATTCACGCCGGACTCGGCGGTCATCACGCCGCAGCCCGGGCTCTTGTAATCAAGGCCTTCCGCACAGGATTCTATTGGCCAAAGGCCCAGGCAGATGCACAGGACTTGGTCCAACGTTGCGCCGGTTGCCAGCTCTTTGCAAATCAAAGCCACATGCCACCCACCGCCCTCCAAACAATCCCCATTACATGGACCTTCATGGTTTGGGGGCTTGACATGGTTGGACCCCTTAAAGGGGGAAACCACAAGAAAAAATACTTATTGGTCATGGTGGATAAATTCACCAAATGGATAACCGGTTAAAACAGCCGAATCCGGACCGGTGATAGATTTCATATCCGGGGTTGTACACCGTTATGGCGTACCCCACAGCATCATCACTGATAACGGCACGAACTTCACGGCCGACGAGGTAAAACTCTGGTGCAGCAAAATGGGCATCAAGCTCGATTATGGTTCAGTCTATCACCCACAAACCAATGGTCAAGTCGAACGAGCAAACGGTCTTATAATGAGCGGCATTAAACCCAGATTAGTGCGTTCCTTAACGGAGTCTGACACGCACTGGGTAGAGGAGCTCGACTCCATACTATGGGGGCTGCGGACCACGCCGAATCATAGTACCGGATATACACCGTTTTTATGGTGTACGGCACAGAGGCAGTCTTGCCCTGTGACATAATTCATGACTCACCTCGAGTGCGCATGTACGAAGAAAGAGAAGCCGAGCTCGATTGGCAGGACAGTCTGGACACCTTGGAGGAAGAGCGTGATGTAGCCAAAGCCCGTTCTACATTTTACCAGCAACAGGCTCGCGGATACCAAAGCAGAGAAGTACGGGCCAAAACTTATAACGTTGGCGAACTAGTTCTACGACTGCCGGATAAGAAAAAGAACAAGCTCGAGCCCAAATGGGAAGGTCCCTTCATTATCGACCAAGTTCTGACCGGTGGAGCGTACCGACTCTGGGATGCATCGACTAGTCGAATCGAGCCGAACCCATGGAACACAGCCAGGCTTCGAAGATTCTACGCCTAGCACCGGACTCTATGTTAGTCCCCTCCCTTTGTCCATTTTCTGCATATGCATCATCTGTCTTGTTTCCCTTTCTTTCTTTTTCTTATTATTTCTCTAGGCCTTCAAGGGTCACCTTGTGCCTCACTTGTACATTACAGATGCGCTAGCCGCACTCTCCATACATGGGGGCTTCTTTCACAGAAACTTAAATTATTTACCTGGGCCTCACGCCCAACACATGTGTTATACTTCCGCATGTACCTTTTTTCACCATTATATGCATCGATATGACTTTAAGTTTTGGCCAAGCTGGGTTGCCTGGCTCTTGTATTTATGCCCTATGTTCCTGTTAATTCGGGTAGGGCATAAGGGGAGCACCTCTGCGATTGTTACCACCGGGTCAGTCGGATGTGTACCTCAGACTGGGTGAAGCCGAAAGCTAGCGTTCTTAAGGGAATATTCGGTCGGTGAACAAAAGATGACTTTTATTTATTATCCATATTTGCCCCCAGATGCTTTTCTGCGCTTCTTATCGCAGTCCGGACATGCACTTTAGGGCATGCTTCCCAGGGAAAGGAACCCTTGATGGAACTATTCTCCCTGGAAGATGTTTCTTACTACCCATGTAATATAACATAACTAGTTGGGCACTTGTCTGATAAAGCACTAATGACCCCTACGCCTGGTCTCCACGCATGCCCCGGTTCTTACATAACCGAGAGGGTATTCGGATACACTCTGGACCGTCGGGTCCCGAGGTTGAAGCGAAAAGGTCCGCCACGACAAACGATCTACAATCCGGCTAGAAGGCATTATACATGTCACTTTAAATTACATAGTCAATTTGACTGGTTGAATTCCTCTTCAATACCATCCAATAGGCTATCTAGTCTATAGTCCTGTTGGGAATACTTTGCGGCCAATTCTACTTGGCCGTACACTAAGCTCACAGGGATCTCTTTCCCATCGGGCCCCACAAGTCCGACTTCGGCCATGTGGTTGGGGCAACCTTCGTGTACCGTGTCTGCACCATTGCCCGGGCTTCCCTGGAACCCTGACGGCAGGCCGATATCTTCCATAATCGGAAGCGCCGCCGCGCTCCCTTCAGCTTTTCTACAAGCTCTCCAAGGCCTTCGGGTATGGAGATGGATGGCCACAAGGCCTGGGCGACGCCGTGCATCACCTGCCGAACTCGTTCGTGCAGCTGTGAGAGCTCGGGAAGAAGGTCACCCATTGAACCGGGCATTTCCTCGGCAGGACGACCTGTTAGCATACCTACAGACATAACTCTGTCAGCCAGCTTCCTTGCCGAACTCTTTTTCAAAGTTCGTTCAAGCACTTACTAAATATGCCGCGTCGAAGCCGTCGATTCTCCTTAACAGAGTCCGACAGTTGGGCACGAACATCTTTTAGTTCCACGCCCAGCTTGGTGTTGGCATCTAGGAGATCATTCTTCTCCTGCCTCACCCTCGTAAGCACGCTCTCACCGGCCTTCAGCTGGCGTAGGAGCTGTTGCTTATCAGGATTTACTCCAGCGTCATCTGCAATTTTATCGTCAGATCTGCATATATGCCGCATCATATATGACACTTATCATTCGAAGGATATATTACCAGAGGGGGTCTCTCCCCCGCCGCGGCCAGTGCGGCCTGAAGTTGGGCTCTGCACTCTTCCAGCTCCTGGGACAGTTGAGTATTCTTTTCGGTAAGAACCTGCATAACAAGTGATCCTTAATTCAGTTATTCTAACTGTTTCAAGTCTCAGGGGCTACTGATATATATAATCACCAAATTTTCTCACCCGTATGTCTTTTACATACTGCTCCATGGCTCTCGCTAGACCATTTTGAGCGGCACGGAGGTACGCATCTCCCGAGTTGAAGGCATCCAATGCCTCTTGGGAGAAACAAGTGTCACGAAGAACAGTCTGGCGACGCCTGTGGTTCATGGCACTTTCCACCTCGGAATTGCTGGCGGACAGTTTGTCTGCATCCTCTGTCGGAGGAGCACCCTGCGCACGCCTCGTTCCCGCCTCCGAATCCGGCCTTAGAGCCTGGCTAGTGGAGGCGCAATTAGTAGCCTCTACGGGTATAGTCCGGCGAGCGCTCTTTTTCCTGAAAAGAAGGCATGGGCGTTAATATGCCTCTGAGAATAATGTCTTGCAATAAAGACAGCGCACCGTACCGCTGCGCCGGTGTCTCAATCCGGACTACGGGTCTTTTAAGCCTGCCTGGCCTCGCGGCCCCTTGTTGGCTGGTCGCCGTAGGCTCGGCCTTCCGCATCGAGGACCTCCCCTGCAAAACACGGATGTTATACGGCAATCAAAAACATGCAAGGACGGATCCCTTTTCGAAGTGCTAGGACTTTGGTCTCAGTCACCTGTGAGGCTGGAAGTAGCCCGGGGCAATCGGCCGTAATGGCCACCAAAGCATTGTCATTACTCGATTGGTAAAATACCCCATCGATCAGCTCCACAGATATGTCCGGATCCTCCTTGGAGGCTGGGTCAAGGGACCATCCAGGGTCCTCGGGTTGTGGAGGGGGCTGTTTATCTCCTTTACAGCCTGGCGTAGCTCCTGCGATGAAATTGCTAGACTGGATACTTAACTACGGGAATACGAAACAGATGGGCGAGAAAAAGTCTCCGCTTACCCATCTCGGAGGATTGTACATAGAAAATCCACCCTGCGGGTTGACACGAAGGAATTCCTCCTCTTCTCACTTGTACAAAGTGGATAAGATCTTTATTAGATCAGCAACCGATCCCGGCCCTTTGTGGCCATGGCGGGTGGCGTCATCCTCCCCGTTGAAATCCCACATAGGGTGGCCTCTATATTGAAGCGGTTGCACCCCCCGCATAATACATATGGCCATGACCCCGATCATGGTCAATCTGGATCGAGCTAAAAAACTTATCTGGCTCATCAGGTAAAGAACGTCCCTGTCATCTTCCTCCAGGGAGCTTCATAGATGCCAGCTCCGGTGCTTCTTCAAATGGGCGTTGTCGAACTTAGGAAGGCCGATTCTAATAGGATCCGGGAGGGAGACATCTTCTATATAAAACCATTCTGAAGGCCAGTCTTCGGACGTCTTCTTTGGGGTTCCGGACAGGTATCCGGTCCCGGCAATACGCCACACTTCGGCTCCGCCCACTTGATATGTTGACCCCTTTTGAGAACAGGGCACAAGGCAGAACAGCTTCTTCCACAGAGCGAAATGAGCCTCACAACCCAAAAACAACTTGCAAAGGGCTATGAATCCCGCGATGTGCAGCATGGAGGCAGGCGTAAGGTTGTGCAACTGGAGGCCGTAGAACTCCAGGAGCCCCCGGAGAAATGGATGAATTGGAAATCCGAGCCCTCTTACCAAATAAGGGACAAGGCATACCCGCTCTCCCTTGGAGGGATTGGGAAGGCTCTCCGCTTGCTCTCCTCCATTATAGGTGGCAAGCCCGGTTCGAACCGGGACCATGTATGCTGGGGGAAGAAATCCCTTGGTCTGAAGCATCACTAATTTGCTGTGCGGGATGGAGAATCTCTCCCAATCTCCAGGCTTGGGGCTAGGGGAGCGAGAGGAGGAGCTGCGTCGACCGGCCATGATGGAATGGATCTCTGTCAAATGTGCTCCGATGAAGGCTCACCAAGGGAGGATGGTGTGATTTGGATCTGAATCCTCGTCTTTTTAATAGGCAGCTCATTCACACAGCTAGGGGGAAAATGTAAAAACACCCTGGCTCTTCACATTCGCTCGACACGTGGAAAGTGGCCATTATTGGGCGTGGAAGCCAAGGAGTGCAACATTCACAAGAGACCAGACACTATTTCGACAGGTACACGGAATTTGGAGAGGAACCCGCCCTGCAATGCCGAAGACAATACTGCGCGCCGGACTCATCGTCATTGAAGCCTGGTTCGGGGGCTACTGAGGGAGTCCTCGATTAGGGGGTCTCCGGACAGCCGGATTATATCCTTTGGCTGGACTGTTAGACTATGAAGATACAAGATTGAACACTTCGTCTCATGTCCGAATGGGACTCTACTTGGCGTGGAAGGCAAGCTAGGCAATACGGATATGTATATCTCCTCCTTTGTAACCGACCTTGTGTAACCCTAACCCTCTCTGGTGTCTATATAAACCGAAGGGTTTTAGTCCATAGGACAACAACCATAACATACAATCATACCATAGGCTAGCTTCTAGGGTTTAGCCTCTTTGATCTCGTGGTAGATCTACTCTTGTACTACCCATATCATCAATATCAATCAAGCAGGACGTAGGGTTTTACCTCCATCAAGAGGGCCCGAACCTAGGTAAAACATTGTGTCCCCTGCCTCCTGTTACCATCCGGCCTAGACACACAGTTCGGGACCCCCTACCCGAGATCCGCAGGTTTTGACACAGACAGCAAGCGTTTCCAACACCAAGGAATGGTTGAGTTGAAGTTCATTTCATTGCTTGTTATTTGTTGTGTGGTGAAAACTTTAGTATTTATAATGTATCCTCGTTGTCGATGTGGGTTGATCACCTGTTGTATGTAATAAAATAATATGCCTGTGATAAACTTACTAAATTTATGAATGGCTTTCGAGTCGCTTCTCTGAGTGAGTGGTGCGACGAGGCAAAAAATATTTCTCGAATACATAATTGTGCGTGCATTGCAATAGGTTATCGGATGAGGCCAATCAACAATAGTAGTACACTATTTGTACTAGCTTCACATGCTTCGCGCGTTGGGCGGGTGTTTTTACTGTAGCCATATGTTAATGTGTTCGTTGTACGTAACCAGGACCTCGAATCCTCGATACTAGTACTATATAATAGGAGTAAGTAGTAGGAGTAGTAGGGTGGCATGGGCCAGAACAAGCATTCACGTCCAGGAGTACGGCACACGCCACCACCACGACATCCATCTGACACCATATTATTTCTTGGAGTCCGTGCTAGAGCAATCTCTTCAACCTCGTCGTTTCTCTAACTTTAGCCATCGCGCGGTGGGCGAGGTGGGGTTTGCCGATAGTCGGTTTCCTTAACTGCGGTCCCACTTGTAAGGCCAACTCCAACACACGACCCCAAACGGACCTCCATTTTGCATGAACTCCAATGATAATTTTGACTAGAAAAGCAAGACCAAAGAAAACAAGAAACACAAGAATACATTTTACTACTCCTGTAAGTTGGATTAGTGCCTTCTCGATGCATTCATTGTAGATCTGCGGAGGCTCGATCTTGTGTGCTTCTTTCTTCTTCGAGTGTAAAGAAGTAGATGTTGCTTCCTCGCATCTAGTCTCATGTCTAGCCTCTATTCTGGTAGGAGTATCAACAAGTGCACTAATATCATCTCTAGCCTCTGTGCTAGCTAAAAGTGATAGAACATCTACTAAATTGCGCTCTATCAATATATGGATGTACTCTTCTTCCCAATACAAAAACTTGCATCCATTCTACTCCCTCCGTTGCACAATACATGCCTTCTATTTGTCAAAATATATATGTATCTAGACATGTTTTAGTACATAGGTACATCCATTTTTGGACAAATGGAAGTCAAGTATTTTGGAACAGAGGGAGTACACAATAAAAAATTTAAGTTAGCACAACTAGTCTAATCCGAGAGCACAACCGAAGATTTGGTCGGGTTCTTCCTCCTTTTGCCGACACGTGGGACATCCAGCATCCAGGTCGTGTCATGAAAGAAAATAGAGTGGTAGTTGAAGCCACGAGATGTGCATCTTGGGTTAAAATGTAAATAGAATCTTACTACTCTTGAGTAACTCCAAAAGCGGCCACCGAAGATCTTTATTGGATTTGTTTTTCATCACCAGCACGTCGAGGTGAAAGATGTGCAGGTTCAGTGGGTCCTCTTGCGTTTTCCCTGACATGTGGGGCCGCATGTGAGCAAATAGATGATGGGCTCCGTGCGTCCGCTGGCTGGCTGAGAAGAGAGATAGAGGAGGGTTGAGCACGGACTGCAGGAAATTTTTTCTACGTACCTCGATATAGGCTCGATATAGTGGGGTGGCAAGGGCCATAACTAGCATTCACGTCTAGCAGTACAGCACACGCCACCCACACGAGTCCCATCCGACACCAATTTTCTTGGAGTCCATGCTACAGCCATCTCTTCTCCCTCCTGTTTTCTCAGCCATCACGCCGTGGGCGGGTGGGGGTGTGCCGATAGTCAGTTTGCTCAACTGCGGTCCCACTTGTAAGTGAAAATGCAACACCGCACGCATTCCCGCATGAGCGGCGTGCCGGACCAACTGTGTGGGGGTGCGACGCGAACACGGCAGGCTTTTCCTTTTGAACTCGTAACTTGTAAAATTTGGTTCTGCTCCATGGCGCGACTGATAGATAGAAAATAACGATTTTGCCTAGAGTAATGAGAAGTTTGGTTCTGGCGCCGTTCATGCATGGAGTACGTACGAAAATTATGAAGTTGATGTGAAAGGTAAGATAATTACTGTAGTATCATATATTACTACATGGATTTGACAGAAAGATAAAAATACATACGGATCCATCAACGACATCCTCACGCCCTAGTGTGCCAGGTCACCAACCGACGTGTGAGGAGCAGCAGCGTTGGCGGCGAGCTCAACGTGCTTCTGAACAGTGCCGTCCAAGGTTGCCCTGCGGTCCAAGAAGGCCAGCGTTCTATCGTCCTCCTCTTGCATGTGGTAGTCCTTGTGGACGATTTGCGCATAGACGTGGGTGATTATGTCGATGGTGTCTTGCTGCGCCAGGCGCTGCGCGGCGAGCGTGACCTCGAGGTGGACATTCTCTGGCGCGACGGCGGGCAGACGCAGGGCCACCAGTGCGTCGAAGAGGTTGTCACCATAGTGGCCGTTGAGGGTGGCGGGCATCGCAGAGCCTGGGCGCGTCGGCTGGAGGCTTACGTCAAAGTCGTCTGCAAGCTTCTTGACGACGGTGAACTTGTCGAGGAAACCGATGAGGACCTCGTCGAACAAGGAGACGAAGTTGTCATCCAAGCGGCCCCTCACCCTGGCGGCCTCAAGCAATACTACCTGGAGACGTTCCTCGGTCCCGGGCCGCAGGCCGGCATCGTGGACCATCTGGCACAGCCGGCTGATGCTCGCGCTCATCGCCTCCATGGGTCTAGCTTAGCTTCTAGTCAACTGATCTTGCGATTCGAGTGATCACTCTTGCCCTTGGTTAGCGTGCGTAGGTGCGTAGGATTTCGTACTACTCATTGGCCCTCTACTGCACCTGCCTTTGGCTGTATGATAGGTGGGCTAGCCACCCCCTGGGCCCACGTGTCATTCACCCAAAGGCAGTTGCCGTACGTCAATGAAGCTGTGTCCCCCTCCGTGCCGGTGCAGTATAGTCATCTCATCGGACCTCTAGTTGGGGCCAAATGAGAGAAGTTTGATCTTTACTGGTTTATTGGTCCCCTTTGCATTTTGCACCAAGTTTTGACCTTTGATTTAACTAATAAAATGTTAATGCATGTAAACAAAAATGTTGTGTAAGTCACCTTACGAAAACCAAATAATCCCAAAATACTTAGGCACGGTGCATTAACTCCCTTCTTGTTTCTTATTTCGTGGCATATCAACCAATGAGAGATGTGGGCTGTGCATGCTTTCAATGACTTGAGACTACCAAACATGACATGAAGTGTTTTGTTCATTGCATGCAATACTATTAGTACTCTAGTTAGCAAAAAAACATTAAGTTCTCTCGCCGATAGGAATAAAACACCATTTATTTTTTTACAGAGGGAGTAGTACATTTTTTGTGACATGCATTACTAGATATTGCTAGTCAAATACTAAAATCCAGATGGACGTGGTAGTACTCCTAAATCCAGACTGTGGTGCTACTAGTACTAGTAGTAGTACTACCAATGTAGTAGTAGGAGTACTAGCACTGTACTACCCGTTGGTCAAATTATTACGTGCTGCTCCTCACAGTGAAGTGACAAGACCCTGCGCTGGAGATGACACCTGAGTATAGGCGCCGTGTTCGGCATACCATAGTCAGCCTCACCGTCTGCAGTCACTATCATCATGGCTGTAGAGCTAGCCTGCTTACAAGTAGCCATGTTCGACATAATTTCCCGTGCGTAGATGCCCGTGCATTGCACGGAACACCAAGATTGGGGGTGGACGGCTCCGGCAGCGGCCATCGCGCCAGATTTTTCCATGGCCTTCTAGATGTGGTGGGGAGGAGATAAGGCTGATTGTGAGAGACAAGGAGTTGTTTGTAAATAGGGAACAAGTGCGGGCATCTTTTTGCAAAAATGGAGAAGCTTGGTTTGTATGCGTCAGATCTAGATCCGACGGGTATTGGTGAAAGATGGGAGGCACAACATCATCACCAACTCAGGGCCTATTTGATTCACAGGATTTTGAAAACGCAGGAATAGGACGGCAATATTACAAGTTTCAAACTGATATTACAAATGTTAGGATTAATGCTGCACCTACGAAGAGGGAATTACTAGGAAGTTTACGTAAGAACTTTCGTTACTTTAGGTGGATGCAGCATTATCGTACAAACTAAAATCCACCGCCCTGACAAGTCACTAATGGGAAAATTAAGTTTTCGAGTCTCTGGCCACTTGATGTTTCAAAAACAAATTCAGCTTCTGCGGAGACTTTTTCATTTAGGCTTAGACGCTTGCGGTGATCAGCACGCCATTCATTGTTGCGCCAAAGAATGCCAAACCTCGTTACCTTGAGCACACTTGCCTCCAGAACAAAGAACCTGGCCAATTTAATCTCAGATGTGCTGCCTCGGTAGTCGATCAAATCAATTTCTGTAAGATGGAGATCAAGGCATTCGATGAGATTGTTATAGTGCAGCACATTTTTCACTTTCGGGTATTTTTTTATCTGCAAAAGAAGAGAATATATTAGGGCAGCTGGCTGCATAAGATTGCCGTGTCATCAAGAGGTACCAATATCATTCGCTCATACGATAGGGTTGGCTGGCTAGTGATATTTTTTTCACTCTCTCTCTCTCTCTATCTCTCTCTTTCTATTTCCTCTCATTTAAGTAGGAGCACGTGAAGAGCTTGGGAATTTGTTGCCTTCCACTATGTGGCCGATGCCATATTTCGCAAAAGTATGCCACATAATACGCATCAATGTCAAATCAAAAGATTTTGGCACCACTCTCGCGATGTGAGAGAGTTGGCACCGCTGTGCACACAGACCCACATGTATAAACAAATCAATCAAACCAACTACATCAGCCTCTCACTCTCCCAAACAAGTGTTTTTTATTGCCTCAGTCCTCTCTCTCTCTCTCCCACGCAGTGTTTTTTCATTGCGTGAGTTAATTTGGCACCGGAGCAAAGTAGGTGATCCAGATTGGGGCACCAAGTGAGCAATGGAGGGGCATCGATGCCAAATGCATCACAAGTGAATTTGGCACATGTTTTGGCCTACATAGCCCACTTTTGTACTCCCTCCGTCCCAAAATTCTTGTCTTAAATTTGTCTAAATGCGGATGTATCTAGTTACATTTTAGTGTTAGATACATCTGTATCTAAAAAATGTAAGACAAGAATTTTGGGACGGAGGGAATACTACCTCGTATTTAGTATAAAATTTTGACCATAGATTTACCTAAGAAAATGCCAATGCATGTCACTAAAAATTACACCATTTGAAATTATGTTCAAATACGAATCCAACGATATAGTTCTTAGTGACATGCATTAACATTTTGTCAGTTAAATCTATGGTCAAATTTTGATACTACAAAATTGGAAGAGTAAACCAGGACGGAGGTAGTACTTTCTCTTAGGGTAACCATAGAGTTACTGGAGTAGTCTAAGTTACTTTCCACTATGACTAGCCTAGTCTACTATAGTAGTACAGCATAAAAACGATGTAGGTGATCACGTGAGAAAAAATACTAAAAACATTTCTTTCGGTGCAGTGCGTAGATGCAGTTTTGAACACTACACTTGTCATCATAATTTGGGAAAATTACGAAAAAATTGAGCTACGTTGTGATTACCGTTTACTTATAGGAAAGAAGTTTCACCTCGATGAGTAGCTTCTCCGTGCACGGAAAGCATGTAAGGAATCCAACAACTTGTTCCAGATTGGGGCCAATAGATTTTAGTGCTAAGATCTTCACTTTGCGCATGGACTGGGTCAAGCTTGTGGGAATCATTTTCTGGAAGACGATCATAAATACATCAAGAAGAAATTTAAAAATGCGAATTTCAAGAAGACGGAGAAGAAGATGAGTGTTGTACCTGAACGATTATGGATCCAATAAAGAGTTCGGAGAATTTGGCAGACAAGTACACCAACGCTGTCAATTTTGGTGCATCAATGACCCTGATTTTTGTTGGACCTTCTAGATCCGATACAAGCAACCTCTCAAGGAAAGGCGCATTCTCAATGACCATAACGTGGAACAGCTGGAGTGATCTCTTCCCAATTGATGTCTTGTTGCGGGGCCAGCAAGACACATAAATCCATCGGAGATTCGTCGAGGCGATGTGGAGGCTAATGAACCCGTGGATCTGCTCAAGACGAAGGTACTCGAGTGCAGTACAGCTGCGGAGAAGGTGCTCCATAGCCTTCTTCGAGATGACAACGTCGAAGAGGTCAAGCTGCTTGAGTTAAGGGAGAAGAAGGGCGGGAGCGGCATTAATCTGGGGAAGATAGCAGGAGCTGAAGCTGGCTCGGCGCAGCGTTGGCGTGAGGCGGAGCGCAGACGGCGGCAGAGAGCGACATCGTCCAACTTCAAAGCTGAGCTCCTCGAGCTGATCTAGGGCGGGGGATAAGAACCACTCGTCGAACTTGGGTTGGACCTTGCAGTTGATACTGAACATGCGGATGTCAAGGCGTCTGGCTAGCCCAGGGTGCGATGAAAGGATCTTGGAGACTGCGGCCATGTGTTTGCAATCCCCGTCGCAGAGGCAGCTGTCGACGGTGAGGTTGAGGGGGACGTAGTGCCAGAGGGGGCGCCACCGCCAGGAGAGCAGGGCGGTCCGCACGGTAGATTTTGTGGGGAGGAGGCCGATGATGACGAGAAGCATGTCGTCGGGGAGGCTGCTGATGAAGTCCAGGCTCGCCGGATGCGGTTTTGGCTCGAGCCGCCTCCGCTTGTTGGCTGCCTCGCCGTCCATCTCAACCGGCGGCGACGCCGTGTACACGTGTACTAGTGTGTGTTGTGTGTTGGGTGTGCGCGAGTGCGTCCTTCTGTGCATGCCACCGCATAGTGGTGAATTGTGCGCGAGTGCGTCCTTCGCGTGCAAGAAGTTTATCCTCTATGTGCCCTCAATTTACTAGCATGCGGGGTGTTACCCCGAGTGGTTTCAACTTTGTTTACTTCACCGCGTGTCAGATGGGCCTCTAGTTTACTTATTTTCACCCACTGCCACATGGGCCAGCACACAAAGATACAGAACACGAGGTGACAAGGCAACATGTGGATTGGTTGACCGGTCAACTAAACAATATACAGAGCTATACACTGACACAGTGAGCATATAATCCGTCGGTATAGAGAGTTCGAGTGAGAGGGGAGGCCCGTGAGAGATAGCAGAGAGAGAGAGAGAGAGCCACTCCCTCTGTTCGCTAATGTAGTTCCAACATTTTTTTAAGTCAAACTTTTGAAACTTTGACCAAGTTTATAAAGATATTACTTATATCTACAATACCAAAGATAAATGATAGTATGAAGTAAGTACATGTTGTGATGAATCTAATGATCGTTCCAGATATAAATGTTTTTCTCCACATATACCTGGTCAAACTTTTCTGAGGTTTGACTTTTCAAAACATCCATATGCTTATGGACGTGACAGAATCCCTAACTAGAGAGAGAGAGTGAAAAAAGTGTGTGTGTGTGTGTGTGTGAAAGAGACATGGACAACACATGATAAAAGTAGAGAAAAGGCGTGCATGTCTTATGCAAACATATCACACATGCATGTTCGACAATGGAGGCAAGGTGAGGAGATAGTGTGTGGTTGTTTGGAACCGAGAGAGCAAGACCCCTGGCACGTAGCCAAGAGGGGTCTGACAAACAAGGGAGAGAGGTCGAGAGAGACGTACGGAGAAAATGCAGACATGGGGAGGAGAGAGTGTATGTTTGTCATAGAGAGATCCCCTGGAGCTCGTGATGGGACTACATGGGTGGGAGATCGAGTGACAAGGTGTGTGCGCGATAGAAGATGCCCCGAGAGATATCGAGATAGACGTATGGATGGAAGGAGACAATAAGTGTGTTCCTGATGGCTAGTAAGAGATAATCATACTTAGGAGGAGGGAGTGCTTGCGCCTATGATGGAGTGAGGGATTATGGTACTTAGGGGGGTGTGTGTCACATGGAGAGAGAACAAGGGCGAAGAGTGTTGGATGGGTCTATATGTATAGCGCGAGCGAGACATGTGTATGTGTGAACCAGGGAGATATAAGGCCAGTTTGGCTTGCGTCCTGAGCATGTTTTGCCTGGCCTGGGGTTGTGGCTAGATTTCATGCATGCTTGTTTGGTTGCTACCCTGTGAAAAAGAAAGCCTGCCCGGCCTGGGTTCCCTTGCACTTTAATTAGCCTGGCTGAACTCCAGACACTGCAAGTAGCCTGGCCCAGGCGACCGATTTCGAACGCCTGGCCGTGCCTGGTCGTGTGGCCACGAGGCTAACAGCAACATGGATGGATATTAGCATTAAATAATTGATGCATGGATTGATTGATGGGACATTGATGCTTTGCCTGGACCAGGCATGAACCAAACGCTTCAGCACCACACAAGCCTGGCCAGGCAGAAATATTTTACATCTCACGTCCACACCAGGCAGTACCAGCCATCAAGGCATGAGGGTCAGGTCACGAACCAAACTGACCAATAAATTTTGAGAGAGATTAAGGAGCCCTGATAAGGCTGAGTGGTGCGTCAGATAGCTGAGAGGGGGAAAGAGATATTCCGTTCGCTTGATAATGCAGTGCATGTAAATTTTTTAGAAGTCAAACTTTGGAAACTTTGATCAGGTTTACGCAAATATTATTTATATCTACAATACCAAAGATACATCATAAAAAACTACATCTCATGGTGAATCTAATGGTATATGTTTCCCGTACTAGATGTAATTCTTTTTCTCCATGTACATGGTCAAACTTTGTGATGTTTGACTTTTCAATAAATCTATATGCTATGGACCGAGGAGAGTGCCTCAGTCGAGACAGATCAAGTGCGTGTGAAGGAGAATGAGTAAGTGTGCAAAAAGAGTATGTGTGTGAAAGAGAAAGTGACAACAAAAGATAAATTAGAGAGAGTGTGTGTTTTTTCATTTCTTATGCGAACATATCACGCATGCATCTCCGAGATGGAAAAGCGAGGCGAGGAGATACACGAAGATAGCTAGTGTGTGAATGTTTGCAACGGAGAGAGACACCCATGTAGCACATGTCCAATAGAGGTCTGGCCAACAAGGAACAAAGGTCGAGAGGGACACACGGATGGCATGGACGCATGGGGAGGGAGAGAGAGTGTGTTTGTGATAGAGAGATCCCGTCGAGATCGTGAGGGGACTATATGGGTGGGAGATCGAGGGAGTGTGTGCGCGATAGAAAGATGCCCCGAGAGAAATCGTGATAGACCATGCACATGTTTGTGATGGAGACTAAGATTAGCTAGTCATATACATATAGGGGGACTGCGTGTGCCTACAATTGAGTGAGAGACCATCATACTTAGCTAGCTGGGCATGAGATTGTGTGTGTGCGCGTGTGAGATGGAGAGAGAACGAGTGGGAGAGATAGAGTTTTAGATGGGCCTATCGAGTGCGAGTGAGATATGCATGTGTATGTGTGACCCAGGTGGATGGAGAGTTTGAGAGAGGGGGGAAGAGCTCCGAGACGACATAGTGGTGCGTGAGAGAGTTACGGGCAAAGAGCCAAGGAATTTGTGTGTGTACGATGAGTGCACCCAAGATATCTAGCTTGGACTAGCTAGAGTATCATACATAGTGTGCGAGAGAGACCTATAGATGGTGTATATATGCATGCGAACTAGAAAGACCCCCCCCCACACACACACACACAAAGAGAGAGAGAGAGAGAGATGGAGAGAAAGGGAGAGGGACCAACAAGGTTTTTGTGTCGGATGCGTGCGACAGAATTGAAGATTGTCGGCGAGAGAGAGAGGGATAGAGAACAGGAGTCCGGGAGAGGGGGAGGTCGCGTTTTATGCATCAAAGACTGATATAAACCATGTTTCAATATAAACTTGCATTCAAATATTTAAATTGGAGAACATGTTGTCTGCAATCCACACATGGACGGATATATGCGTATATCAAACAAGTTCATTAATTTGACTTTCAACATGTTCATGGAGTACTATAATACTGTACAACATGCTACTCGATTGAGGTGTTCAATTTTGGATTTAGTTCACTATTTTGACCTACTGAACGAGCTATTTCATTGAATCGAGATATTTCATTTTGGGTTTGATTCGCGTTTTTGAGGGTCAACTATTTGTCATATAATAAATCGCTAGCAACGAGCATGTAAAAACCCATTACTCCCGAGCATCATCTCTCCATCTAAAAAAGAAGTGGCAAGCTAATATTTCAAAATTTGATCTGAATCGACTTGGTAAGGTAGACGTGGATGCTCGTTCTCCCAAAATTTGAACGAACCGTTAAACATCCTCTTTGCTCGGTGGAATTCACCCGAGCAAATAAATGGGAGACGCGAAATTACCATCCTATGTGGGACATGCATCAATTGGCCCGTTGTACATCGGGGGTAGGTTCGTAACTTCATCCAAGCACGCCTTCTCCTCGGCCGAAATGACATGTGCCGAATAATTCATAAACCATGGTCGGCAAAACACGCTCTCCTCGCCCGAAATAGCTCGCGCCCACTATTTCAAAACACGCTCTCCTCGCCCGAAATCGCTCACGCCCACTATAGTTCAAAACACGCCCTCCTCACCCAAAATCACTCCCGCCCACTATTTGGGGAGAAGCAAAGTTACTCTACTACCCCCGACCCTCAGTACACAGACCCAAGCCAAGAAGCCTATAGGCAAGGGTAGAACTGTAACTCCCCCTCACATTTCAGACAAATGCGTCCGTAAGACATGGTTCCACTCCCCTCCCAATTCCCCCCCCCCCCCCCGCCCGCCCCATTCATACCTCATGGGCGCCAAATCACCTTCTCCCCGGGAAGCTCCCTTCTCCCGAGCCGCGAAACCTCAGCCCCACCTCCATGGCGCCCCCCACCACACCAATTTCACAGCCGCCCTCCTCCCTAATGCCGGAGATGCTGTCCATTTGTCGTCGTGCACTAGGTCGTGTGCCTCTTACTCCGTGCTGCTGGTGCTGCCTCGACGACGGACGCGTGAACCGTACTGGAGCAATTCACCCCCGCCGTTGTTCACGGTGCCGGAGCGGCTCCAACTTTGGATTCGTCCAGAGACCTGGCGCTGCTTCCGCGTAGCCGTCAACCATCGTGACATCGCTCTTTCCCTGCCGCCGGTCACCACCACAACCGCGCCGGCCTCACCAAATCGGCAGCTAGACCTGCCTACTTCACCATGCCGCTAGATAGGTTGCACCCTCATCTCAAATCACTTTATTTAGGCGTCAGTTATCTGAATTTTTATTCTGGGCCAATCGATTCCCAATGGGAAGCAACACCCCTCGAGGCGGCGGAGCTCCTAGGCTGCCGGTTGGCTGGTGTCTAACGTAAGGGTGCGGGGTCGCAAGTTCGCCGCGGAAGCAGCGCTTAGATGGCTATCTTTTAGAGTTGCGTGGGTTGAAGGTACTGCCGCCGCCGGATCTGGATGACGGGGAGTCTTTGTGGATTGGCCCGGGGGCGGCGCAACCACGGTAGTGCGGTGGGGCGGGGAGCGGGGTTTTGGCCGGGGCCACGGACGGCAGAGGCAGGCTGCTCTATCGTTGGTCGCTGGCTCTTCGGGGAAGATTCTGAACAGTGCAGCCGGGAGGCACAAGACGGCCAGCCATCCGGCGTAGATCGAATAGTACCAAAATAAAATAAAATCGTGTGACCCCAATTTAGTCTTCAGCAATAGACGTGTAACCACTCACGTACCTTGCTGTTGATCTCTTAGTGTATTTCTTTAGATCAAAGAGATATGTCGTTCTTAACATTATGTGTTATCTGCATCTTCAGACACACCGTCTTCTGACTCACCGCAGCTACTCCAACAAGGGAAGCATACACCACAAGGGAGCTATAGTCCCCACTCAACAGTTCCCTGCATCGAATGCGCGTGCCCGACATGGACAGGCACAACAACTGCAGGGCCATCGACAAGTCAGCACATGAAGCTCACTCATATGGATGGCAGCCAGATAGGTTGTACCCTCATCTTACTTGTGTGCAACATTTATGGCTTTGTTATTCATCTAAGCATGGAAAATAGATCATCACATTTCACGGTATATTCATGCTGATCTCTTACGGGTCTTGTTCAGGAGTTAACGCTGTTTCATAGTTCAGCTAAGATACTTGTTCTTTAGGTAACGTTGTTCCATAGTTATCATCCATCAGCCAATGCTATCCCACAGGCTGGTGATTATAGTATCATACCACTTCTAGTATTACCTATGTTTTTCTTTAATACTTTTGTGTGCCATCTAGTTAATCTTGAGTACAAACGATACATATTCTGTAGCTTTCATCTGTGTTCTCCCTTTAGTTTATGAGACCTGTTGATGCTAGTTAACCCCAGTCCTACTATTTATGTCGTCTCCTACAGGCACTCATTACATAAATCTAACTACTAGTTGTCTTCCATGCATGTCAGATATAATTGCACACACTGATATATCCACAAGAACCTCACGGAGCAATGTAAAGGCCAATAAACTTGATGTCAATGATACCCAATATGATGGAACATGTAAAGGCAGTTATTCAGAAGACTTGTAGAAAGATTATGAATCCTCTTCACCCCACAAGGTCCTTGCTCGAACTTGGCATGTGATATGGGTACAACATGCATATAATGTCCCGGACTGTATCTACTCTGTTGCAATGCCATGTGCTTAGCATGCTGATCATGCATGTAAGTATGTCATGCCTTCCTGTTTTTTAGTACCTATTCCATTCATGATGACATGTTTTCAAATTCAAGTACTGTCATTCTACTCTATCGCAATGCCATCTGCTTAATTTGCACATCATGCTTATGAATATCTTATGCATTGTTATTCATCAGTATGTACTTCATTTGTCTACCATACCATGTTTTTTACATTGAAGTGTTGTTCTAGTGCTCTGTTGCAATGCCATCTTATTTTCCCAATCATACACATGTATGTTGCCTTAGTTACTTCTATACGTATTCTGCTAGCATACAATTTTACATTCAACTAGTCTTTTTTTGCTGTGTTGTCCTATCGTATCCCTAGCTCTTACACCATACTCCCTCCGTCCGGATTACATGTTGCCTAAATGGATAAAAAAGGATGTATCTAGAACTGAAATACGCCTAGACCCATCCATTTTTTCCGGATGAAGGGAATACATGTCAATATGTCATGCATTTCTATTCTTCAGTACCTATTCCATCTCTCTGCTGTCGCATGTTTTATAATTAAAGCACCATTCTTCTATACAAGGCATGCAAGGGGAAGATGACTATGTTAGAATCTGAAGGGTTACAAACAAGGCCTTTGCAAAAGATCCAAACGCCAGGAGATAATAAACCAACTCCAGTTTTTATAGATACTGCTCCAGCACAGAGAAACCCAACTCCTACTGATAATAAGCAGATTCCAGTGGCCAAAGAACTAGTCCGCTCCAGTCCAGCAAAAATATGTCAACTCAATTCTAAGAAGCGTGTGAGTATCCTTGCATCATGAAATTTTATAGCATGCTGATCATATTTTCTACATGTTTCTTACCCATCTCTCTTTTAGAAAATAAGCTTAACAGATAGAAGAATTTCTGCAATGGTATCGTTTATGAGGAAAGATTCTTGCAGGAATTCTCTATGCTCCTATGTAGATGTAAGTACATGTTGTATATCACAATATTTTTACATCAGCATGTATTTTGTTAATCGTCCTGAATCCAACCTTTATCTGATCTAAATTTAGTTGTAGCAAAATGTATGATTAAAGGCCACAATGTTGATTTTTGCAAGGAAAACTGCCTGGTATTTTTGCATCCTGAGCTGCATGAGTGTACTATCTCATATCAGTGGGTTTGAATACTTTGGTTCTGCAGTGAGTTTTTCAGTGTTTTTTTACTCTGTTGTCCTGTCATATCCCTAGCTCTTACATCATACTCCCTCCGTCCGGATTAAATGTCGCAGAAATGGATAAAACTGGATGTATCTAGAACTGAAATACGCCTAGACCCATCCATTTATTTCCGGATGGAGGGAATACATGTCAATATGTCATGCCTTCCTATTCTTCAGTACCTATTCCATCTCTGCTGTAGCATGTTTTATAAATGAATCACCATTCTTCTATATAAGGCATGCAAGGGGAAGACGGCTATGTTAGAATATGAAGGGTTACAAACCAGGTCTTTGCAAAAGATCCAAACGCCAGGAGATAATAAACCAACTCCATTTTTCATAGATACTGCTCCAGCACAGAGAAACCCAACTCCCACTAATAATAAGCATATTTCAATGGCCAAAGAACTAGTCCGCTCTAGTCCAGCAAAAGAATGTCAACTCCATTCTAAGAAGCGTGTGCGTATCCTTGCATCATGAAATTTTATAGCATTCTGATCATATTTTCTACATGTTTCTTACTCATCTCTCTTTTAGAAAATAAGGTTAAACGATACAAGACTTCCTCCATTGGGATCGTATTCGAGGAAAATATCTTGCAGGAATTCTCTGTGCTCCAATGCTGATGTAAGTACCTGTTGTATATCACTATATTTTTACATCAGCATGTATTTTGTTAATCGGCGTGAATCTAACCTTTATCTGATCTAAAATTACTTGTAGCAAAATGTTAAAGGTGCCAATGTTGATTTTTGTAAGGAAAACTGCCTAGTAGTTTTGCATACTGAGCTGCATGAATGTACCATCTCATATCACGCACATTACTGAATTGTAGTGTTTCTCTGGTTTCCCATTCATTCATTGTGTCAATGTTGCTTTCGTATTACCTTACCTGGTTGATGATAGCTGTGTCATATTGTGTTAATTTGGTGTAGGCTAGTTGCCCAAACGTTCGTTGTGTCAATGTTGCTTTCCTATTATCTGACTTGGCCAATGATAGCAATGCTAGTGTGTTAATTTTGTGCAGGATGCTGAAGATAAGAAGACAAACTCTGAAAACTGCAAGGCAACCCCATTGTTTCTTTCGAGTAAATCTAGGCCATGTAATATGGCAATAACTCATGATTAATCTGTTTGGTTCCCATCCTAATTTATGTTATGATGCAGTGGTCGAGACACTCTCCACTATCAATAATACAAGCCTGCCAAAATCGCCATCTGAATCTGTTTAGTATCCTTCGTCTCGAATGCAATGAATAAATGTATGTTTGTGAACAAATTAATGGCTGAAGCAATGATGGAAATGGTGGATGAATCAGGGGTGCAGAGTCGTGCGACACAACAACTGATCAATGTTTTCAGAGACAGTGCAGCAAAGCAGCAAGAACTTGCCCACATGCTTATGGGCGTCATCTGTGCTGAGGTTGCAGATTGTGACGTTGTAGATGGTTAGGTTCTGCTCATTTATTTGCACTGGCATCAATCTTTGATTGCCCAGTGGATGTAATTTCCTGTAATATATGCTGGATGTGCAACGTTATTCCCTGTATGTCGTACCTTTGCTTGATCGGTTTTGGTCCTGTGCATAATTGCTCGTCGTAATGGGCTCAAATTATCTAATTTGGCCTAAAGACATGAGCGAACTTTAGTGGGCCCATTAAGTTAATGGGTCGTTACTAGGCCGAAAGTTAATGGTCGGCCCTCTTACCTCCCGGGTCGTTAATAGGCCGTTAATAAGTTTGGGCTACATATGGCCCAACTATATTGTAGGCCTTTAGCAGGCCGAAAGAGACAGCGGGCTTGTACTGGACCATGAAGAGCATGGGCCGCTAAGAGGCCGAAAGTCAGGTCGTATTGTAAATGGCCCAGCTGTGTTGTGGGCCTTTAGCAGGCCGAAAGAGAAACCGGGCTGGTATTGGACCATGAAGGGCATGGGCCGTTAAAAGGCCAAAAGTAAGGTCCGACAACAAATGGCCCAACTCATTTATGGTCCGTTAACAGGCCGAAAGGCACACAGGGCCAGGAATTGGCCCAACACTTAAATGGGTCGCTAAAAGGCCAAAACTCAGGTCCGACTACAAATGGCCCAACTGATTTATGGGCCGTCAACAGGCTGAAAGTGATAGCGGGCCAGAAATTGGCCCAACACTTAAATGGGCCACTAAAAGGCCGAAACTCAGGTCCGACTACAAATGGCCCATCAGATTTATGGGTCGTCAACAGGCTGAAAGACACACCGGGCCGGAAATTAGCCCAACATTTAAATGGGTCGCTAAAAGGCCGAAAGATGTACATCCTGGAAATTGGCCCATCCATTAAATGGGCCATTAACAGGCCGAAGTCTCATCGGGCCGATATTGATCCCTAATATATAGCGGGCTGTTAACGGGCTCGAACTGACGATGGGCTGCAATGGTGTCAAATCTTTAACGGGCCGTTGACGGGCCGAATTGGCACATCTCGTATGGGTCGTGGGCTTAAATGGACCTGACACAAGTAGGCCTTATATGGGCCGGCCTGCTAATTTTTACTGGGCCGGCCTTTTTCACCGGAATGGGCCACTGTTGGGCCGTGCCACGTGTCGACCTATCATAGGTGCCTCCTGTCCAATGAGTGGATGACATCTGTCCCAACGGTGAGGCAAAACGTGTTTCCTTCGGCCAATCAGAATTTTACACGTGGAAATTTCCCATTGGTCAGGGCTGTTAATGGGTTATCAGATCCAAAATCCGACCCGATAGCTTAACGGCGTTCCGTTACGGTGGATGCCACGTGTCGGTCACCCTTGATGAAAGCACTTCTGTGACGCGCGATTTATCATCACGGAAGTGGACACTTCCGTGATGATAATTTTGGTAATGTCATGGAACACTTCTACGACAGCACAGGTATGAGTATCTTGATTCTGTCATAAAATCGTCATGGATGTACATGCATGACAAAAAACACGACCTACTGTGACAAACACGTATCATCAGGCAAGTGTATTTTTTTTGTAGTGCAGAGTCCCGTGGCCGGATCATCAACGTGTCCAGCTCGGTCTCTATTCCTTCTATCTTACAATACAAGTTATATAACAATGTCGGTTTATGTCTACAGGCCTTATCCCGCCTTTGGGCCTTGGGCCTTCATGAAGCGCCACCATATTTTGTCTTCCTGGGCTTCAAATAAAGTAATCATCATAGAGATAACCTAGCCTCTCCTGGCCGGTTTATGTCCAGTAGTAATATCCCCAACATTAGGCCCCAGATTGATTTGAACTTGTTCATGTCAATCTTCAACACTTAGAAACATTCCTCCCTTTGCACCTTTCATGGATCTTGTAAACCGCCGTGACTTCATCCTCCAGATTTGTAGTAAACCGCTATGACTTCATATGTTTATTAAACCCGAAGATACCCTTTATTAATGAGCATCCAATAATCGAGGCGACAACCTCATTATATATCCATTTTTTGGGCTCCTTGATTCCTATGCATGTCGCTTATCTCTTTGTCCTTATAAATAGGGCGGAGGATCCCTTTCCTTCTCTTTCCATTGCCTTTCCATCTCTTCTTCCTCTTCGTGACGCCCCTGCACCCGAGCGCCGCCGCCGTCGTCGAGCTTCGCCTCTGCCTCACCGTCGGCCGCTGCATCAACCTGATCGCACCAGAGAGACGCGGTGCACCTCCGCTGCTTCAACAGCTGCATTAAGTCCTTCCCTCTTTCCTTTGTAGATCCACTTAGGGTTCATATGGGTTCATGGCGCTCTCTTCTTGTTCTTCGTCAGTCCATAGACAGCAAACCTCAAGTTTGATGCGTTCCGTGTAGTAGCTATGGTAGTCCTTATCTCGGCTATCAAACCAAGCCTTGTACACATAAGAACTTGATATGGACCTTTTGTGAACTTCTTCAGGACCAATTTGTTTAGGTCTAAATCATTTTTCTTTTCCTGACTTGTGGTAGATCCAAAATACCAATGTAATTTTATGAAACCTGTTTTTCCTCACTTAGTCATTCTTGCCTTAGATCTGTATCTTCCTTATCTGCGTAGGTGATTTATCCATGTAGAAAGTAATCTGTCATATGCCATTAGTCCCCTTGTAAAATGCTCGTCGCTTTACCATTTATAACTGCATCAGCCTCCGGTTTAACAATTTTACATGCTTGAATTCCTTTTTCTTAACCTGTTGCACTTTAAGCGTTGTCATTCATGAATCGTAAACCGGCAGCAATCTTTTCCGGCTCTTCACTTGCAATGGCAAACAATTCTATTCATGTAACTGGGTCCCTTCCCAGGTTACTGAGGAGCAACTGGATGGATGTGACAAAATTGGCACCTTACCGAAGAAGAGTGAAATCCAGTGGCGAGTTCCCGGTCCAGAAAACTCTCCTACCCCTAGAGATGGTGAAGTAGTAGTGTTTGCTGATCACATGGGTCGTGGTTTTAAACCGCCTGGATCCAAGTTTTCCCGTTATGTACTTGCCAGCTTTCAGATCGACCCTCAATATATTGGACCCAACTCTATATCCAATATCTGCAACTTTCAGGTGTTTTGTGAAGCCTATCTACAAGAAGAACTGACTGTTGAGCTGTTCCGGGATTTCTTCCACTTAAGCCGTCGCACTCAATTGGTAGACGGGCCTAATACTGAACTTGGTGGCGTCTCCATTCAGAAAAGGAAGGATGTTAGATTTCCTCACGCTAAACTTCACAGTCACCCAAAGTATTGGAATCAGACTTGGTTCTATTGTAAGGATACTTCTCCTGAAGATGAGAACCCTCTGCCGGGTTACCATGCTCACCGTCTTACCAACACACATCAACTTCCGCAACGACTAATTGCCAAGGAACGGGCCTCGTATGCACCACAACTCGCCAAGCTTAGAGCTTTCGTGGCTAACGGTTTGACAGGTGTGGACTTTGTTTGTTGCTGGCTATCCTAGAGTATCTTGTCGTTAAGTCACTGCTCCAGTTTAATGTGCGAGTATAGCGGTGACTTAAAAGACTCTCAACGTCATATTGACATTCAGCTAACAGATGATGAAGTTACTGAGTCTGTTAAGAAAATGTTGAACGAACCGGAAGCTGTCTGTAGTAAGACCGGGCTAAGTCCCTTTTACACACGGAACAAACCGCCCGCTGTAAGAATTGTTTTGCTTCCGCTTTATATCTGATATTCTTGAACTATGCAACTTTTAATACCCTCTGCCCATCTTTTAAACAGGGTGATGACCCGTTCTGGAAAAAGAAACCACAGGAGAAAACGGTTAAGGCTCCTCGTCTTAAAACGAAGGCTGTCAAGAGACCTGCCAAGAGGAAGGCAACTGAACCAATCGATTTAGATCTTGATGACGATCCTGATGAACCAGATGCGGAGGTAGAACTTGATTCTCTTGGTTCATTTTTCATACACCTTATTGACAATGATATTTATCAGGATGATGCCGAGGGCAGCCAAGCTGACGACGCAGAGGTAATTATCCTTTCCTCCGGTTCAGGCCCTTTGTCAACACAAAAAATCCGTCAAGCAATCTGAAAAGTAAGATTTTCTCACCCCCTAGCTTACTTGGACCCAACTTTCTTTTGAAGAAGGAGCAACATGAAGCTCGCCGCACAACCCGACATAGCGGCCAAGTAATCACTTCAACCGGTCTGCCAAATACTCCGGTTCAGAAGCGCCAATCTGAGGTCTCAAATACTTCCAATACTTCTTACCCCAAGGCGGGTTATTTTCAACAGCCTCTTAATCCATCCGATTCGAATTATCAGGGAATGCCACCTTCATCATCCGGCGAGTCAACTGCCACACAGCTTCCACCCCTCAAGACCGTCCCTGGGTAAGTGCCTTAAGCTTTCTCTTTTTTATGCTTTATACTTATGTGTTATACTGATATGTATATCTTTCTCTTTCAGAGCCAAGGCCAGACCCAGTAAGAAGGGTCGTGTAGATAAACCGTCTGATGACCATGTGATTGTTGAACCGGAGACAATTCTAGAACCGGAGAGAGCAAATGTTGATGCCACGCTTGATGACTTGCCACCCCCAGATCATGTCTTTACTGAACAAGTAGAAGTTGATACCTCAGTGCAAGCTGATAAACCGGCAAGTCCAGTCCATACTGATGATGGACCGTCTAGTCCGGGTAAGGCTACTGATATTCCACCAACTCCAGTAAAGGTTGCTGGTGATAAGGAAGATGAGGTTGTCATTACTGGCGTTGGCCACACCTCCCCTGGCCATCCTGTTGCATTAGCAAAACATAGCGCCAAAGAATAACGTTCTGCCATGGAGAAAGGAAAATGGAGCACCGATTTATCAAGCTATGCCCACCTTAACGCCCAGGAGCTCCATTCTGGTTTTTAAACTGCCTGTACACAAACCGCGACTACGAAGCCGGTTTGGTGAACTTGATGAAGGAACGTTATGAGGTAATTACAAATCCTTTTCTCTCTTAAGTCCAATTGTAAGTACCAATTCCAGTAGCTCCCAAGGGCCGATTTATGATAGTAATCGAAAACCGGGACTTCATAATACCGCACCTCTGCATACTTATCCTCCAAGGGTCGGTTGATCCTTTAAAAATGAACCGGTACTTTAGCATTGTAATCTTGTAATTTTTGCCTATGTAGTCCCCAAGGGCCGGTTTATCTTTCTAAGGTGAACCGGGACTTTAACCATTGTTACTTTGAGCAGATGTACACTAGCCCCCAAGTGCCAAGAATAATGCTTGCATTACACTTGGGACTTGAAATAATTTTCTAGAACGAAGTGAGTAGGCATTAGCCCCCAAGTGCAAAGTGCATAACTTGTTATACGCTTGGTACTTCAAATATATACAGCCCATTGATGATATGTCTTTTCTTTATAGGCTGAGCTGAGCAAAAAGGACACCCAAACCACTGATCTTCAAGAGAACATTAAATCTCAGCAAGCGGAGGATTCTAAAGCCAAGGAGGAACTGACCAATGTCTTAACAGCCATGGAGAAGCTGAAGGAAACCTTTAAGAAGGAATGTGCAGATTGGGACACAAAGAAGGCCGCTTTAGCAAAGAGGGTCGAAGACGCAGAAGCAGCCCTTAAACCGGTGGTCGAAGAACTGACCGGTTTAAAGCAGCAAATAAACGCTATGACCTCTGCTGTATTTGGTAAGTATCCTCATCTGATGTTTTTCAAGTCATTTTACCTTATCAATTACCGGTTTACTGATGCTTGCAATGTCACAGGGACCCGCATTACCCATCTGGGCTCAGACATGCGGATGAAGCTGAAGGCGGCCTATACTTTGATAGAGCAGCTATATTCCGGATCCCAATGGGCTATTTGCATTGCTTCTTATAACAGGCCTCCTCCAACGTTGATAAAAGAAACCATCGAGAAGCTATCAATGTTGCCTGCTCGGTTGGATGAACTTAAAAAATCAGTTGCAAGGTCAGGCGCACTGACTGCGCTAATCCGGGCCAAGGCATGGATTCCAGATCTTGAACCGGCAGATATTGGCCAAGGCTATCCCTGTGTGAAGGAAGATGGTTCAGAATTTAACAATGATGATCTCTGAAGGCTGACAAGGGAAATGCGACCTATAGCGAGCAAATTGGCGGATGAAACGCATCTGTCTCATTATCAGCCGGTTTATGATGCTGATCAGAAAAGATATCCTGCGCCAACACATGATGTAGAAGATCTTGTTCCGCCAATTCATAAGCACACTTATGCCCCTGACATTGATCCTTCCACCCTTATAAGTGAAGAAGTCGTGTTCCAAGCTTTAACTGGAATCGATTGGGCAACGATTGATTTCCAGCCACTGGGTAGAGAGGAGGAGAATGCACCGACTCAAGATGACCCTCAATCTTCAAGTCGTCCTGGTGATGAATCCTGAACCAGAGGCCGGTTTAGTCTGTCGCAGCCTACCATTCTTACTGAAACAATTATCCTGTGTGGGCATTAAAACACCTTGTAATAGGCTAGTTCAAACACTTGTCTGTTATGCCATCGAGCATACTTATTTTGCTTGATACTGATAACTCGCCATGCTTTTGGGATCTTTATTATATACATAATCCCAAGTGGCTGTATTTTAACTTGTTCCTGCATACAAGAGGTTGAAAGGGTCCTGGCGGTTTACCGCTGGACGGGTCATGATGCCCAAATATATAGCCTAGGTGTAGAGCCAAGGCTGTTTAAAAGCAACCAGATATAAAATAGAGAATACCTGTTACGTTGTTGTTTGACCCATGGTTTTTATAAAAGGGTGATAACACCAATCCAGAGTATTGATGACTCCTTCCAGGTTCACCGGTTTACAATAAAACCGTACCGGGTTATGATAAACACCGGTTTTATCCATATAATACTGGTGACTTGTTGTCAAAACCAAACCGGAGTAATAAACGCCAGATTATAGCTGATCATGTACTGACAACTTAGCATTGTAAGCCATGCCTGGTTGTAATAAACACCGGTTTATCAGAAAATATCTATGAATCTTATCAAAAAGAGAAAAAAAACTTTGCAAAAAACACAAGAAGAATATGCAAGGCTTTTCATGGGCTGCCAGGCCCTAAATCGAGGCTTTTCATGGGCTGCCAGGCCACTGAGTTAAACCATTTTTCAAAGCCTTTGAAGATGGACCTCAATCTTTAACCAATCATCGTTTTAACTTTGACAAGTTCAGGGTCTATGAGATTGACTTGTCAAACGTTCGACGGGTCATACTAGGTTTACCTGGAAGGAGTGGCTTACTTAAAGAGGCAGGATAACCTGGGGTTTTAGGTGAATACACCTGGCTTCCAAGCCTGGCTTGATAGCCTATTGCAAGGGTGCAGACTCTTTGTTCTTTGAGAAGCAAAGAGCCCCCAAACAACATTTGAGCTGTGCTCGGTGGGTGCCTATGTTTGAGTTGTGCTGGTGCAACACTCTCTTTGGCCCCACATAATTTCCTTTTGGCCTTAAGCCTATCAAGAGGTGTAGCTATGGTGCGAATACAACCAAGCCCCCTAGTGATATCCCTTTGGCCTTAATCCGATCAAGAGGTGTAGCTAAGGTTCGGATACGACCAAGCCCCCTAGTGATTTCCTTTTATATGTGTGGCCTTACAAGCCGGATCAGCAGAACTTCGCTTTGTAAACAGAAGCCTCCATGTAAACACACATGATGTAAAAACAACAGAGACCCCGCTTTAGCTGAGGCGCCGGTTTATTATATTGATCATAATATATACATTGTCATAATTATGTACATAAAAAGAGCCTATGGCTCAAGAATAGTAAGGCCGAAGATGAGCTATATTCCACGGCCGCTGGGTCTCCTCCTCCGATTTACGTGAGTCTTTGTGCTCTCGAACATCGATAAGGTAGTATGATCCATTGTGCAAATTTTTGCTGACCATGAAAGGCCCTTCCCAAGGTGGGGACAACTTGTGCATATCAGTCTGATCCTGGATGAGTCGAAGCACCAGATTGCCTTCTTGAAAAGTTCTGGTTTTAAACCGGCGGCTGTGACAAGGTCGCAGATCTTGTTGATAAATCGCCAAATGTGTTGCCGCAAGATCACACTCCTCATCTAACAGTTCCAGTGAGTCCTGACGTGCTTTCTCATTATCAGCTTCAACATAAGCCGCCACACGGGGCGGGTCATGACGTATGTCACTAGGGAGAACTGCCTCTACTCCGTAAACCATGAAGAAAGGCGTGTAACCCATAGATCTGTTTGGTGTGGTGTTGATACTCCATAACACGGAAGGTAACTCCTCCACCCAACAACCCGGCGTCCACTTTAAAGGAACCATAAGCCGTGGTTTGATACCTCTCAAAATTTCTTGATTAGCCCTCTCTGCTTGACCATTAGAATGGGGGTGAGCTACTGATGACACGTCAAGCCGGATGTGCTCACGTTGACAAAATTCTTCCATAGCACCCTTGGACAGATTAGTACCATTATCAGTTATAATGTTGTGTGGAAAACCAAACCGGAATATCACCTTTTTGATGAATTGAACCGCCGTGGCCGCATCACACTTAATGACTGGCTCTGCCTCTACCCACTTGGTAAACGTATCAACCGCCACCAGCAGGTGGGTCTTCTTGTCCTTGGACCTCTTAAGAGGTCCAACCATATCGAGCCCCCGAGTTGCAAATGGCCAATTTATTGGAATCATTCTTAATTCTTGAGCCGAAACATGAGCACGGCGTCCAAACTTCTAACAACCGTCACACCTCCTTACCAAATCCTCAGCATCAGCATGAGCCGTCAACCAATAGAAGCCGTGACGAAAGGCTTTAGCCACCAAGGATTTTGAACCGGCATGGTGACCACAATCTCCTTCGTGGATCTCACACAGAATCTCACAACCTTCTTGAGGAGACACACAACGCTGAAACGCTCCTATGACACTGCAATGATGTAGCTCCCCATTGACAATGGTCATAGACTTGGATCGCTGGATTATCTGCTGGGCCAAGTTTTCATCGTCTAGTAACTCGCCCCGGTTCATGTATGCTAGGTATGGGATCGTCCAATCCGGAATAACATGAAGAGCCGCCACCAATTGAGCCTCGGGGTCAGGGATAGCCAAATCCTCCTCCGTAGGTATCTTGACTGACGGATTATGCAGCACATCTAAAAAGGTATTGGGTGGCACCGGTTTATGTTGAGAGCCTAAGCGACTTAAAGCATCTGTCGCTTCATTCTTTCGTCGGTCTATATGGTTAACCTGATAACCCTTGAAATGACCAGCCACTGCATCCACCTCTCGTCTATATGCCGCCATGAGTGGATCCTTGGAATCCCAAGTGCCAGATACATGTTGAGCCACCAGGTCCGAGTCACCAAAGCACTTAACCCGGCTTAAATTCATTTCCTTAGCCATCCGAAGACCATGGAGCAAGGCCTCATACTCAGCTGCATTGTTAGTACAAGGGAACATTAAATGGAGAACATAACAAAACTTAACACCTCATGGGGAAGTTAATATGACTCCAGCCCCCGAGCCCTCCAATTGCCTGGACCCATCAAAATGAATAGTCCAATAAGTGTTGTATGGTTTTTCCTCCGGTGCTTGCAACTCTGTCCAATCATTGATGAAGTCTACTAGTGCTTGGGATTTGATTGTTGTGCGAGGCGTATACTTTAGCCCGTGAGGTCCAAGCTCAATAGCCCATTTAGCAATCCGGCCAGTTGCTTCTCTGTTTTGGATGATATCTCCCAAGGGGGCTTAACTGACCACTATGATAGGATGACCCTGAAAATAATGCTTGAGCTTCCGGCTTGCCATAAAAACCCCATACACCAGCTTCTGCCAATGTGGGTATCTCTGTTTGGACTCAATAAGCACCTCAGTGATAAAATAAACCGGCCGTTGAACCGGATACTCTTTTCCAGCCTCCTTGCGCTCCACAACAATAGCCACACTAACAGCCTGGGCATTAGCAGCCACATATAGTAAAAGGACAGGTGGCTTGGCTAACTGTCTCTTCAAATCCTCGAGCGCTATATCAGCAGCATTACTCCAGGCGAAGTGATTCATTTTCTTTAGCATCTGCTACAAAGGGATAGCCTTCTCTCCAAGGCGACTGATAAACCGGCTTAAGGCTGCAATCCGGCCCGCCAAACACTGAACATCATTGATACAAGCTGGTTTAGCCAGAGATGTGATAGCCGTGATCTTCTCCGGATTAGCTTCAATGCCCCTGTTAGACACCAGAAAACCCAAAAGCTTGCATGTCGGTACACCGAAGACACATTTGGCCGGATTAAGCATCATCTTATAAACCCGGAGGTTATCAAAAGTTTCCTTCAAGTCACCTATCAATGTCTCCTCCTTTCTAGACTTCACCACAATATCATCCACATATGCATGAACATTGTGCCCAATCTGTTTATGCAAACAATTCTGGACGCAACGCTGATAGGTCGCTTGGGCACTCTTGAGCCCGAAAGGCATAGATACATAGCAGAAGGCTCCAAAGGGAGTTATGAAAGTTGTTTTCTCCTGGTCCTTAACTGCCATTTTGATCTGATGATAACCAGAATAAGCATCCAGAAAACACAAACGGTCACAACCTGCTGTAGCATCAATAATTTGATCGATACAAGGGAGAGCAAAGGGGTCAGCTGGACAGGCTTTGTTTAAGTCTGTGTAATCCACACACATACGCCAAGTGCCGTTTTTCTTAAGTACCAACACTAGATTAGCTAGCCACTCAGGGTGAAAGACCTCCACGATAAACCCTGCTGCCAAAAGCCGGGCTACCTCCTCACCAATAGCTTTACGCCTCTCTTCGTTGAAGCGGCGAAGAAACTGCCTGACCGGTTTAAACTTAGGATCTATATTAAGGGTGTGCTCAGCGAGTTCCCTCGGTACACCTGGCATGCCAGAAGGCTTCCATGCAAAGATGTCCCGGTTCTCACGGATGAACTCGATGAGCGTGCTTTCCTATTTCGGATCCAGGTTAGCGCTGATACTGAATTGCTTGGATGAATCGCCAGGAACAAAGTCAACCAGCTTAGTCTCCTCAGCCGATTTAAATTTCAGCGCCGGATCATGCTCGGTAGTTGGCTTTTTCAGAGAAGTCATATCTGTCGGATCAACATTGTCCATATAAAAATTTAACTCCTCTGTGGCACAAACCGACTCAGCATAAGCCGCATCACCATCTTCACATTCCAAAGCAATCTTCCGGCTCCCATGTATTGTGATGGTCCCCTAATGACCCGGCATCTTAAGCTGCAGATAAACATAACAAGGCCTTGCCATGAACTTAGCATAAGCCGGCCGTCCGAACAGGGCATGATATGGACTCTTGATTTTCACCACTTCAAAAGTCAACACCTCTGATCTTGAATCATGATCATCTCCAAAAGCAACTTCCAGCGCTATCTTGCCAACTGGGTATGCCGATTTACCAGGCACCACCCCATGAAACACGGTGTTTGACGGTTTAAGATTCTTATCTGTTAACCCCATGCGATGGAAGGTTTCATAATAAATGATATTGATACTGCTTCCTCCATCCATAAGCACCTTGGTAAACTTATACCCCCCAACCTCTGGTGCCACCACCAAGGCCAGATGACTCGGATTGTCAACCCAGGGTGGATGATCTTCTCTACTCCACAAGATGGGATGTTTGGACCAGCGCAGATAACGAGGTACCGCTGGTTCAACAGAGTTCACATCCCTTTTATGAAGCTTTTGATTGCGCTTACATAAGCTAGTGGTAAAGACATGATACTGCCCACTATTCAACTGTATCGGATTGCTCTGATAACCCGATTGATGCTGCTATTGATTCCCCTGATGGTTGTAACCTCCCTGGTTCCCCTGACTGCCTTGATTGCCATGCCTAGTTTGGTTGCCTTGGAATCCTTAACTGGAGCTGCCACCTCCATAACTCGGCCCATGGAAACCGCCTCCTGAACCGTCGGGCGGTCCATTGTCGTATTGAAAGAGATTTGAATTTTTGAACTCCCGCATAATGAAGCAATCCTTCCAAAGATGCGTGGCCGGCCTCTCCTTTGATCTGTGCTTTGGGCAAGGCTGATTTAGCAGGCGTTCCAGATTGGGGCCTGACCCTCCACCTCGTTGGGGTGGTTTACCCTTACGCCGCTGACCGTTATCCTGGGTGTTGGTGTTAGCCACAAAGTCCAGGCTATTATCCGCTTTACGTTTACCGTTGTTCCCATGACCTGCCGGGTTATGCTGTTGTCCCTTGGCGCTGCCGCTCTTCTTTCCCTTCCATGTCTTCTCATCATCAGGCTCGGGGTCCTTGGTACTATCAGAGTCGGCATATTTCACCAGAGCCGCCATAAGTGTTCCCATGTCATTACAATGGCGTTTGAGCCGTCCCAACTTCAGCTTCAAAGGTGCAAACTGGCAATTGCCTTCCAATGTTAAAACGGCTGTGTCAGTGTTGATGCGGTCTGATGAATGCAAAGTCTCTGAAACCCGGTGCACCCAGTGGGTTGTTGATTCTCCTTCCTCCTGGACACAGGCAGCTAAATCCACGATTGACATGGGCTACTTGCACGTATCCTTGATATTCTGGATGAACCGGGCCCTTAACTCGGCCCACAAGCCAATGGAGTTGGCCGGCAGGTTTTTCAACCATGTGCGAGCAGTTCCCTCCAACATCATGGTAAAGTATTTGGCACACGCCGCCTCATCCACGTCCAGCATCTCCATTGCCATCACATAGCTTTCCACCCATGACTTGGGGGATAAATCGGCGGTGTAATTCGGTACCTTGCGCGGGCCTTGAAATCCTTGGGTAGCTGTACATTGCACAATGCGGGGATAAGACATGGTACTCCCAAAGAACTAGAGGTAACCCCCGGTTCCACCAACGTTGTTGGACGAACCGGAGTGAACTGATGAACCGGAGTGTGTTGTCGAACCGGAGCTTCGTGTTGTGCCGCTAACTCAGCTTCCCGACGTGCCCTGGCGCAATCCACTATATCCTAAGCATTGCCACCGCCACCTGTCGGGTTATGGCCACGGGGCGGATTATGATTCTGCACACTGCTTGATACGATCGGTTCATTGATATGCCTGCTGTAGCTCCGGCTCGGGCGGGGAGTAGAATGAATCCTTTCGCGGCTATATGAATAAGCCTGCTGTTGATTCAAGGCCGTCTGAAGGAACTCCCTAGCCCGTCGTGTTTCAACCGCCACTGGGGACTCGCCATCAATCGGGAGAGCTGCCAATCGTGAAGCGGCGGCAACGATGTTATCCAACGGGTTAGAGTAGTGATCCGGAGGTGTTGAGACATGTCATGATGGGATATCATTCTGATGAGGCGGAGGCGGTGGATCCGTCGCACGAGGCTGAACCGGTGCCCCGGTCCCAGGTGCCTCCGCCCGGTTTACCACGGGTTGGTTCTGGTGCCTGCTCCTGGCGTGTTAAAGAGATTCCTTTCCTTAAAGACCGGCGGAAGGTCCGACCGGTATCTTCTCCTCATGACGTCATTTGACGCACTTTGATCCAGCATGAGCGGGTAAGCCTGAGCCTCCAACTCGGCCCGCTCTGTAGCCATCCTGGTGTTCTCTGTTGCTAGGTCTGCTTTAGCTTGAGTTATCTGATCCTTCACCTTTGCAATCTCTGCGTTGTGCTGATCTCGGTTTGCCGCGTCCACCTCTGCTGCCAGCAACATTGCCAAAGCGTCGAACAAATCGGACAAAACCTGAGCCAGAGGCGGCGCAGAGCCCTCTGCTCCTGCTAGTGTTGCCTCTGCTGAACCGGAGATCATTGCTGCGGCGGTAGAAGAGTGCTGCGTTGATTGTGTACCGGCCATGAAGACTGCGACCCGACTCGGCGGATCCATGGGGTCCGGAATACTATCACCATCGGAACCTCCACTGACCCAGCCATCCTGCAGCTGATACAGTGACTCAGTCTCTCCGGTTGAAGACTCGTCATCAGAATAGACAACGGTTTGTCCACCAGATGCCGATCTATTCTCATATTCCGCTCCATGGATGACACCTACGAAGGCACGCTTTACAGCGGGCTGAACCTGGGCGGATCTTGCACACTGAGCCGTCTCGATGAGGTCGGTGCAGATGTCTAGCTCAGGGCCCGGTTCGCCGATCTTGCCGATGAAGACGTGAATTCCACCAAAGGGGACACGGTACCCGTACTCAATTGAGCCGGCGTCGAGACTCCATCCTGCATCATCGATGTAGAGCTTGCTGCGATGACTTTTTGGCATCCGGCCCACAGCGTACCCCTTGAGTCCTTCGAAGCTGCCCTTCAAGAACTCGAAACCATCATGCGATAGCCCAATGGTGGGTGCCAACTGTTGTGGTTTTGTCACGGCAGATGTCTTCGTGAAAGAACTTAGTTGTGGAGCCATCACGACGGGTTAACTTAAAGGGGTTAAAGCGGACAAGGGATGCAAGAGTTATACTGGTTCAGCCCCTTTCGATGAAGGTAAAAGCCTACGTCCAGTTGTGATGGTATTGCTTGGGTTTCGATGACCAGGGAGCGAATCCGCTTTGCCTGGCTCTCGAGTTATTGTGTCTTGTCCCTAAACCACCGCCGGGTCGCCCCTTTATATACATAGGTCGACACCTGTCGGTTTATAGAGTCTCGAGGCCGGATCATCAACGTGTCCAGCTCGGTCTCTATTCCTTCTATCTTATAATACAAGTTATATAACAATGTCGGTTTATGTCTACAGGCCTTATCCCGCCTTTGGGCCTTGGGCCTTCATGAAGCGACACCATCTTTTGTCTTCCTGGGCTTCAAATAAAGTAATCGTCATAGAGATAACCCGGCCTCTCCTAGCCGGTTTATGTCCAGTAGTAATATCCCCAACAGTGGTCGTGCTGATGAAGCGAACAATCAGTGTGGATTCACCCAATCTAACAGGCTCATAGTGTCCCAGCTGATGCAATAGTTTTCAATGGTCAAGCTTTAGTCAATCAAGTAGGATCTTGATGACTTCCGGGGTTTCTTCGGAACATCGCCGCAATCAGGGCAAGTTGTCCATTTGTGCCCCTGCTGCCGACATATGTTGTAGAATCTTGTTCGCTTACTCAAACCTTCATATGGCGCCTTCTCTCTGCTGGTCGGCCTACCAATTTCCTTCCACTTAGCTGGTGGCAACAACCCCGCAAGCATGTTCCCTAATTCGTGTGCTGAATTGTTGTCCTCATTGTTCACAACACTGTTTGCACCAGGTTCTACAGCGACGAGCGCGCCTTTGGACTGAACCTGGTTCAGCACATCTACATAATCAGCTAGTCTATCTTCAAGTCCAAGCCCATCCCTGACCTCTGTAAATGGCTTCATTTTAGAAGCACATTTCTTTAACAAAGACATCAGATGGTCGTATGCTTTCACACTATAGTCACCCATGCGAACAAGCTCCATAGCTACATATACATATTTAAATGCCTGAAACTAAATGAGTTCTACTGAGAATGGTCCTTCTGGTAATGGGCGAGGTGAGGCAGTAGGATATCCCTTGCATCCTTTGTCCATCTTTTATGTATGTGCTTCTTCAGGATTTCTGTAATGCATATACAGTCTAGCACCTACATCAATACATTTAGCTCCATTTAGGAAAAAAATTATATGTGACATCCAACATTTAATACATTATGAGTGCCTTTAATACATGGCTGCATAGCAGGCCCATGTGGGCAAATTGACCACATTCACATTCAAATTCATCGCCGCCATTCAGAAATGTAATTCTATATGAAATTCGACACCCACTTTTCTCTACGCTCAACCTCCGTATGTATTGCCACATATGTTTTACCTTTCTCAATTTCCTCAACCTGGTATGCACCACAGTCATATATTATGTGCCTGAATAGATCAAACATAGCTCTCGTATATATCTTCCCGGCATGCCTTTCTGCCGCAATGTTTGCCCGGAGAAGTGGTCTACCCTATAAACAGAAGCATTTTTTACTTATGTTAGAAATGCTCTCGACAGCACACTAAAATGATTGATCAACAAGTAATAACAAACTTATGATTCTGGTTCTTTTCTCCTCGTAATTTTCCTCCAACTCTGTCAAATAGCAACCTTATGTATTTCCTCACAAACATATGCATGGGGCAGCCTGGAGGCACATAATTCTTCAACATGTGGTTCGCCCTTTCACTTTGTTGTGTACTGGTCATCTTGGCACAGAACGCACCAGCGAAGTAAGGCTTCGCCCACTTGTGCCATATCTCAAACAATTGCGTCATGTAAGTGTGGTTCTTTAGGTTGTACTTCTCCACAAGAAACTTCCAAGCTTCCTCAAACTCATCTATATATGGTCAGCATATGGTTAACCACCTTCTGAAACTCATCGCATAAATTGCTCTTTTTTTAGTACAATGGGCCTAGGTACTCTTTTGCCTTCTTCAACACATGCCACTTGCACCATCGATGTGATGTTCCCGGTATAACATTCTCTATAGCCATTTCCATTGCTCGATTTTGGTCTGCAACATATTCATAGCAGATTTATTAGCCACTACACCAATAAATTAAACCAAATCTAATCGACAGATCATCAAGTTTTTAATCAATCATATGTAATCTTACCTGTCAGCATTGTCTGTGGCACCGCCCCACCCATCATCCTAATAAACTTTGTGAAACCCCACTCAAATGTCTCTGCCTTCTCATTACGCACTAGCACACTAAAGGAAATATGCCCTAGAGGCAATAATAAAGTTATTATTACAGCTAGAATTGTATTAACTGGAAACTTAGTACATGTGTGAATACATAGACAAACAGAATGTCACTAGTATGCCTGTACTTGCCTACCTCATTGAATCAATGATGGTTATGTTTCATGACCATAGACATGAGTTGTCATTTGATTAACGGGATCACATCATTAGAGAATGATGTGATTAACTTGACCCATCTGTTAGCTTAGCACGATGATCATTTAGTTTGTTTCTATTGCTTTCTCCATAACTTATACATGTTCCTATGACTATGAGCTCATGCAACTCCCGAATACCGGAGGAACACTTTGTGTGCTACCAAAAGTCACAATGTAACTGGGTGATTATAAAGGTTCTCTACAGGTGTCTCCAATGGTGTTTGTTGAGTTGGCATAGATCGATATTAGGATTTGTCACTCCGTGTATCGGAGAGGTATCTCTGGGCCCTCTCGGTAATGCACACCACTATAAGCATTGCAAGCAATGTGACTAATGAGTTAGTTGCGGGATGATGCATTACGGAACGAGTAAAGAGACTTGTCGGTAACAAGATTGAACTAGGTATGATTATACCGACGATCGAATCTCGGGCAAGTAACATACCGACGACAAAGGGAACAACGTATGTTGTTATGCGGTTTGACCGATAAAGATCTTCGTAGAATATGTAGGAGCCAATATGAGCATTCAGGTTCCGCTATTGGTTATTGATCGGAGATTAGTCTCGGTCATGTCTACATAGTTCTCAAACCCGTAGGGTCCGCATGCTTAACGTTCTGTGACGATTTGTATTATGAGTTATGTGATTTGATGACCGAAGTTTGTTCGAAGTCCCGGATGAGATCGGGGACATGACGAGGAGTCTCAAAATGGTCGAGACGTAAAGATCGATATATTGGAAGGCTATATTCGGACATCAGAAAGGTTCCGAGTGATTCGGGTATTTTTCGGAGTACCGGAGAGTTATAGGAATCGTATTGGGCCTTAATGGGCCATACGGGAAAGGAGAGAAAGGCCTCAAGGGTGGCCACGCTCCTTCCCCATGGACTGGTCCGAATTGGACTAGGGAAAGGGGGCGCCCCTTTCCTTCCTTCTCCTTTTCCCTTCCCCTTTTCCTATTCCATGTGGGAGGTGAAATCCTACTAGGACTAGGGAGTCCTAGTAGGACTCCACACTTTGGGTGCATCCTATGAGGGCCGGCCTCCTCCTCCCTCCATCCTTTATATACGTGGCCAGGGGGCACCCCATAGACACACAAGTTGGTCATTGATCTCTTAGCCGTGTGTGGTGCCCCCCTCCACTATAATCCACCTCGGTCATATCGTAGCGGTGCTTAGGCGAAGCCCTGTTTCGGTAGCATGATCATCATCGTCATCACGCCATCGTGCTGATGAAGCTCTCCCTCGACACTCTGCTGGATCGTGAGTTCGTGGGATGTGACCGAGCCAAACGTGTGCAGATCACGGAGGTGATGTACTTTCGGTACTAGGATCGATCGATCGTGAAGATGTACGACTACATCAACCGTGTTGTCATAATGCTTCTGCTTACGGTCTATGAGGGTACATGGACAACACTCTCCCCTCTCGTTGTTATGCATCACCATGATCTTGTGTGTGCGTAGGAATTTTTTTGAAATTACTACGTTCCCCAACAGTGGCAGCCGAGCCAGGTTTATGTGTAGATGTTATATGCACGAGTAGAACACAAAGGAGTTGTGGGCATGGGTATATACATATTGCCTGTCGTCACTAGTTGATTCTTGATTTGGCAGTATTGTTGGATGAAGCGGCCCAGACCGACATTACGCGTACGCTTACACGAGACTGGTTCTACCGACGTGCTTCGCACAGAGGTGGCTGGTGGGTGTCAGTTTCTCCAACTTTAGTTGAATCGGATTCAATGAACAGGGTTCTTTCTGAAGATCAAAAAGCAATCACTATACCGCATTGTGGTTTTTGATGCGTAGGTAAGAACGGTTCTTGCTCAGCTGGTAGCAGCCACGTAAAACTTGCAACAACAAAGTAGAGGACGTCTAACTTGTTTTTACAAGGCATGTTGTGATGTGATATGGTCAAGACATGATGCTAAATTTTATTGTATGAGATGATCATGTTTTGTAACACAGTTATCAGCAACTGGCAGGAGCCATATGGTTGTCGCTTTATTGTATGAAATGTGATCGCCATGTAATTGCTTTACTTTATCACTAAGCAGTAGCGATAGTCATAGAACCAATAGTTGGCGAGACTACAACGATGCTTCGATGAAGATAAAGGTGTCAAGCCGGTGACGATGGTGATCATGACGGTGCTTTGGAGATGGAGATCAAAGGCACAAGATGATGATGGCCATATCATATCACTTATATTGATTGCATATGATGTTTATCCTTTATGCATCTTATTTTGCTTAGTTCGACGGTAGCATTATAAGATGATCTCTCACTAAATTTCAAGGTATAAGTGTTCTCCCTAAGTATGCACCGTTGCGACAGTTCTTCGTGCTGAGACACCACGTGATGATCGGGTGTGATAAGCTCTATGTTCACATACAACAGGTGCAAGCCAGTTTTGCACATGTAGAATACTCGGGTTAAACTTGACGAGCCTAGCATATGCAGATATGGCCTCGGAACACTGAGACCAAAAGGTCGAGCGTGAATCATATAGTAGATATGATCAACATAGGGATGTTCACCATTGAAAACTACTCCATCTCACATGATGATCGGACATGGTTTAGTTGATATGGATCATGTGATCATTTAGATTACTAGAGGGATGTCTATCTAAGTGGGAGTTCTTAAGTAATATGATTAATTGAACTTTAATTTATCATGAACTTAGTACCTGATAGTATTTGCATATCTATGTTGTTGTAGATTAATGGCCTGTGCTACCGTTCCCTTGAATTTTAATGCGTTCCTAGAGAAAGCTAAGTTGAAATATGATGGTAGCAACTACACGGACTGGGTCTGTAACTTGGGGATTATCCTCATTGCTGCACAGAAGAATTACTTCCTGGAAGCACCGCTAGGTGTACCACCCGCGCCAGCAACTGCAGACATTGTGAATGCCTGGCAGTCGCGTGTTGATGACTACTCGATAGTTCAGTGTGCCATGCTTTACGACTTAGAACCGGGACTTCAAAAATGTTTTTGGACGCCACAGAGCATATAAGATGTTCTAAGAGTTGAAATTGGTATTTCATACTCATGCCCGTGTCGAGAGGTAGGAGACCTCTGACAGTACTTTGCCTACAAGATGGAGGAGAATAGCTCAACTAATGAGCATGTGCTCATATTGTCTGGGTACTACAATTTCTTGAATCAAGTGGGAGTTAATCTTCCAGATAAGATAGTAATTGACAAATTTCTCTAGTCACTATCACCAAGTTACTAGAACTTAGTGATGAACTATAATATGTAAGGGATAACGAAATTAACTCCCAAGCTCTTTGCAATGCTGAAATCGGTGAAGGTAGAAATCAAGAAATAGCATCAAGTGTTGATGGTTAACAAGACCACTAGTTTCAAGAAAAGGGCAAAGGGAAAGAAAGAGGAACTTCAAAGAAGAATAGCAAGCAAGTTGCTGCTCCCATGAAGAAGCCCAAAGCTAGACCCAAGCCTGAAACTGAGTGCTTCTACTGCAAAGGAAATGGTCACTGGAAGTGGAACTGCCCTAGATACTTGGCGGATAAGAAGGATGGCAAAGTGAACAAAGGTATATTTGATGTACATGTTATTGATGTGTACTTTACTAGTGTTCATAGTAGCCCCTGGGTATTTGATACTGGTTCAGTTGCTATGATTAGTAACTTGAAACAGGAGTTACAAAATGAACATAGACTAGTGGAGGGTGAGGTGACGATGTGTGTTGGAAGTGATTCCAAGGTTGATAAGATCACCATCGCATACTCCCTCCACCTTCGGGATTAATATTGGAACTAAATAAATGTTATTTGGTGTTTGCGTTGAGTAAAATTTGATTGGATCATGTTTATTGTGGTACGGTTATTCATTTAAGTCAGAGAATAATTGTTGTTCTGTTTACATGAATAAAACCTTCTATGGTCTTACATATAATGTAAATGGTTTACTGAACCTTGATCACAATGATACACATAATATTGATGCCAAAAGATGCAAAGTTAATAATGATAGTGCAACTTATTTATGGCACTGCCGTTTAGGTCATATTGGTGTAAAGCGCATGAAGAAACTCCATGATGATGGGCATTTGGAATCACTTGATTATGAATCACTTGATGCTTGCGAACCATGCCTCATGGGCAAGATGACTAAGACTCCGTTCTTCAGAACAATGGAGCGAGCAACTGACTTATTGGAAATAATACATGTTGATGTATGCAATCCGATGAATGTTGAGCCTCGCGGCGGGTATCGTTATTTTCTGACCTTCACAGATGATTTGAGCATATATGGGTATATCTATTTGATGAAACATAAGTCTGAAACATTTGAAAAGTTCAAAGAATTTCATAGTGAAGTGGAAAATCACCGTAACCAAAAAATAAAGTTTCTGCGATCTGATCGTGGAGGAGAATATTCGAGTTACGAGTTTGGTCTTCATTTGAAACAATGTGGAATAGTTTCGCAACTCACACCACCTGGAACACCACAGCATAATGGTGTGTCTGAACGTCATAATCGTACTTTATTAGATATGGTGCGATCTATGATGTCTCTTACCGATTTATCACAATCGTTTTGGGGTTATGCATTAGAGACAGCTGCATTCACGTTAAATAGGGCACCATCTAAATCCGTTGAGATGACACCATATGAAATGTGGTTTAGCAAGAAACCTAAGCTATCGTTTCTTAAAGTTTGGGGCTATGATGCTTATGTGAGAAAATTCAACCTGATAAGCTCGAGCCCAAATTGGAGAAATGTGTCTTCATAGGATACCCAAAGGAAACTGTTGGGTACACCTTCTATCATAGATCTGAAGGCAAGATATTTTCTTGCTAAGAATGGATCCTTTCTAGAGAAGGAGTTTCTCTCGAAAGAAGTGAGTGGGAGGAAGGTAGAACTTGATGAGGTAATTGTACCTTCTCCCAAATTGGAAAGTATTCACTGAAATCAGTTCAAGTGATGCTTACACCAATTAGTGAGGAAGTTAATGATGATGATCATGAAGCGTCAGATCAAGTTACTACCGAACCTCGTAGGTCAACCAGAGTACGTTCCGCACCAGAGTGGTACGGTAATCCTATTCTGGAGGTCATGTTACTTGACCATGACGAACCTACGAACTATGAGGAAGCGATGATGAGCCTAGATTCCGTGAAATGACTTGAGGCCATGAAATCTGAGATGGGATCCATGTATGAGAACAAAGTGTGAACTTTGGTTGACTTGCCCGATGATCGGCAAGCCATAGAAAATAAATGGATCTTCAAGAGGAAGACAGACGGTGATAGTAGTGTTACTATCTACAAAGCTAGACTTCTCGAAAAAGGTTTTTGACAAAATTCAAGGTGTTGACTACGATGAGATTTTCTCACTCGCAGCGATGCTTAAGTCTGTCCGAATCATGTTAGCAAATTGCCACATTTTATGAAATCTGGCAAATGGATGTCAAAACTACATTCCTTAATGGATTTCTTAAAGAAGAGTTTTATATGATGCAACCAGAAGGTTTTGTCGATCCTAAAGGTGCTAACAAAATGTGCAAGCTCCACCGATCCAACCATGGACTGGTGCAAAGCATCTCAGAGTTGGAATATATGCTTTTGATGAGTTGATCAAAGCATATAGTTTTATACAGACTTGCGATGAAGCCTGTATTTACAAGAAAGTGAGTGGGAGCACTACAACCTTTGTCATAAGTATATGTGAAAGACATATTGTTGATTAGAAATGATGTAGAATTTTTTGGAAAGCATAAAAGGAGTGTTTGAAAGGAGTTTTTCAAAGAAAGACCTCGATGAAGCTGCTTACATATTGAGCATCAAGATCTATAGAGATAGATCAAGACGCTTGATAAGTTTTTTCAATGAGTACATACCTTGACAAATTTTTGAAGTAGTTCAAAATGGAACAGACAAAGGAGTTCTTCCCTGTATTGCAAGGTATGAAATTGAGTAAGACTCAAAGCCCGACGAAGGTAGAAGATAGAAAGAGAATAAAAGTCATTCCCTATGCCTCAGCCATAGGTTCTATAAAGTATGACATGTTGTGTACCAGATCTATTGTATACCCTACACTGAGTTTGGCAAGGGAGTACAATAGTGATCTAGGAGTAGATCACTGGACATCGGTCAAAATTATCCTTAGTGGAATAAGGATATGTTTCTCGATTATGGAGGTGACAAAAGGTTCATCATAAAGGGTTACGTCGATGCAAGTTTTGACACTGATCCAGATGACTCAAAGTCTCAATCTGGATACATATTGAAAGTGGGAGCAATTAGCTAGAGTAGCTCCGTGCAGAGCATTGTTAACATAGAAATTTGCGAAATACATACGGATCTGAATGTGGCAGACCCATTGACTAAACTTCTCTCACAAGCAAAACATGATCACACATTAGTACACTTTGGGTGTTAATCACATGGCGATGTGAACTAAGATTACTGACTCTAGTAAACCCTTTGGGTGTTGGTAACATGGCGATGTGAACTATGGGTGTTAATCACATGGTGATGTGAACTATTGGTGTTAAATCACATGGCGATGTGAACTAGATTATTGACTCTAGTGCAAGTGGGATACTGAAGGAAATATGTCCTAGAGGCAATAATAAAGTTAATATTTATGTCCTTATATCATGATAAATGTTTATTATGCATGCTAGAATTGTATTAACTGGAAACTTAGTACATGTGTGAATACATAGACAAACAGAATGTCACTAGTATGCCTCTACTTGACTAGCTCGTTGAATCAATGATGGTTATGTTTCCTGACCATAGACATGAGTTGTCATTTGATTAACGGGATCAAATCATTAGAGAATGATGCGATTGACTTGACCCATCCGTTAGCTCAGCACAATGAACGTTTAGTTTGTTGCTATTGCTTTCTCCATAACTTACACATGTTCCTATGACTATGAGATCATGCAACTCCCAAATACCGGAGGAACACTTTGTGTGCTACCAAATGTCACAACATAACTGGGTGATTATAAAGGTGCTCTACAGGTGTCTCCAATGGTGTTTGTTGAGTTGGCATAGATCGAGATTAGGATTTGTCACTCCGTGTATCGAAGAGGTATCTCTGGGCCCTCTCGGTAATGCACATCACTATAAGCCTTGCAAGCAATGTGAATAATGAGTTAGTTGTGGGATGATGCATTACAGAACAAGTAAAGAGACTTGTCGGTAACGAGATTGAACTAGGTATGATGATACCGACGATCGAATCTCGGGCAAGTAACATACCGATGACAAAGGGAACAACGTATATTGTTATGCGGTTTGACCGATAAAGATCTTCGTAGAATATGTAGGAGCCAATATGAGCATCCAGGTTCCGCTATTGGTTATTGATCGGAGATGAGTCTCGATCATATCTACATAGTTCTCGAACCCGTAGGGTCCGCACGCTTAACGTTCTCTACCGATTTGTATTATGAGTTATGTGATTTGATGATCGAAGTTTGTTCGGAGCCCTAGATGAGATCGGGGACATGACGAGGAGTCTCGAAATGGTTCAGATGTAAATATCGATATATTGGAAGGCTATATTCGGACATCGGAAAGGTTCCGAGTGATTCGGGTATTTTTTTGGAGTACCGCCGAGTTACGGGAATCGTCTTGGGCCTTAATGGGCCATACGGGAAAGGAGAGAAAGGCCTCAAGGGTGGCCGCGCCCCTTCCCCATTGACTAGTCCGAATTGGACTAGGGAAAGGGGGCGCCCCTTTCCTTCCTTCTCATTTTCCCTTCCCTTTTTCATATTCCATGTGGGAGGTGAAATCCTACTAGGACTAGGGAGTCCTAGTAGGACTCCACACTTTGGGCGCATCCTATGAGGGCCGGCCTCCTCCTCCCTCCATACTTTATATATGTGGCCAGGGGCACCCCATAGACACACAAGTTGATCATTGATCTCTTAGCTGTGTGCGGTGCCCCCCTCCATCATAATCCACCTCGGTCATATCGTAGCGGTGCTTAGGCGAAGCCCTGTTCCGGTAGCATCATCATCATTGTTATCATGCCATCGTGCTGACGAAGCTCTCCCTCGGCACTCTACTGGATCGAGAGTTCGTGGGACGTCACCGAGCCGAACGTGTGCAGATCGCGGAGGTGTCGTACTTTCGGTACTAAGATCGGTCGATCATGAAGACGTACGACTACATCAACCGCGTTGTCATAACGCTTCCGCTTACGGTCTATGAGGGTACGTGGACAACACTCTCCCCTCTCGTTGCTATGCGTCACCATGATCTTGTGTGTGCATAGGATTTTTTTTTGAAATTACTATGTTCCCCAACACACACCTGCCAGTATAATGCTCTGAAAATGATTGTTCACCCCCACAAAAAGACCGGACGACATGTCATAAAGAGTGGTCCTATATGAAGGAAATATGCCCTAGAGGCAATAATGAAGTTATTATTTATTTCCTTATATCATGATAAATGTTTATTATTCATGCTAGAATTGTATTAACCAGAAACATGATACATGTGTGAATACATAGACGAACAGAGTGTCACTAGTATGCCTCTACTTGACTAGCTCGTTGATCAAAGATGGTTATGTTTCCTAACCATAAACATGAGTTGTCATTTGATTAACGGGATCACATCATTAGGAGAATGATGTGATTCACTTGACCCATGCCGTTAGCTTAGCACCCAGATCATTTAGTATGTTGTTATTGCTTTCTTCATGACTTATACATGTTCCTATGACTATGAGATTATGCAACTCCCGTTTATTGGAGGAACACTTTGTGTGCTACCAAATGTCACAACATAACTGGGTGATTATAAAGGTGCTCTACAGGTGTCTCCGAAGGTACTTGTTGGGTTGGCGTATTTCGAGATTAGGATTTGTCACTCCGATTGTCGGAGAGATATCTCTGGGCCCTCTCGGTAATGCACATCACTTAAGCCTGGCAAGCATTGCAACTAATGAGTTAGTTGCGGGATGATGTATTACGGAACGAGTAAAGAGACTTGCCGGTAACGAGATTAAACTAGGTATTGAGATACCGACGATCGAATCTCGGGCAAGTAACATACCGATGACAAAGGGAACAACGTATGTTGTTATGCGGTCTGACCGATAAAGATCTTCGTAGAATATGTGGGAGCCAATATGAGCATCCAGGTTCCGCTATTGGTTATTGACCGGAGACGTGTCTTGGTCATGTCTACATAGTTCTCGAACCCGTAGGGTCCACACGCTTAAAGGTTAGGTGATAGTTATATTATGAGTTTATATGTTTTGATGTACCGAAGGTTGTTTGGAGTCCCGGATGTGATCACGGACATGACGAGGAGTCTTGGAATGGTCGAGACATGAAGATTGATATATTGGAAGCCTATGTTTGGATATCGGAAGTGTTCCGGGTGAAATCGGGATTTTACTGGAGTACCGGGAGGTTACCGGAAACCCCCAGGAGGTTTATGGGCCTTAGTGGGCCTTTATGGAGAAGAGGAGAGGCGACCAGAGCTGGGCCGCGTGCCCCTCCCCCTAGTCCGAATAGGACAAGGAGAGGGGAGCGCCCCCCCCCCCTTCCTTCCTCTCTCCCTTCTCTTTCCCCCTCCCAAGTCCTAATCCAACTAGGAAAGGAGGGAGTCCTACTCCCGGTGGGAGTAGGACTCCTCCTGGCGCACCCTATCTCTTGGCCGGCCACCCCCCCCCCCTTGCTCCTTTATATACGGGGGCAGGGAGCACCCTAGAGACACAACAATTGATCAGTTGATCTTTTAGCCGTGTGCGGTGCCTCCCTCCACCATAGTCCACCTCGATAATACTATAGCGGTGCTTAGGCGAAGCCCTGCATCGGTAGAACATCATCATCCTCACCACACCGTCATGCTGACAAAACTCTCCCTTAACACTCGGCTGGATCGGAGTTCGAGGGACGTCATCGGGCTGAACGTGTGCTGAACTCGAAGGTGTCATGCGTTCGGTACTTGATCGATCGGATCGTGAAGACGTACGACTACATCAACCGCGTTGTGCTAACTTTTCTGCTTTCGGTCTACGAGGGTATGTGGACAACACTCTCCCCTCTCGTTGCTATGCATCACCATGATATTGCGTGTGCGTAGGAAATTTTTTGAAATTACTACGTACCCCAAGAGTGGTATCAGAGCCTGATTTTATGCGTAGATGTCATATGCACGAGTAGAACACAAGTGAGTTGTGGGCGATATAAGTCATACTGCTTACCAGCATGTCATACTTTGGTTCGGTGGTATTGTTGGATGAAGCGGCCCGGGCCGACATTACGCGTACGCTTACGCGAGACTGGTTCTACCGACATGCTTTGCACATAGGTGGTTGGCGGGTGTCAATTTCTCCAACTTTAGTTGAACTGAGTGTGGCTACGCTCGGTCCTTGCGAAGGTTAAAACAACACCAACTTGACAAACTATCGTTGTGGTTTTGATGCGTAGGTAAGAACGGTTCTTGCTAAGCCCGTAGCAGCCACGCAAAATTTGCAACAACAAAGTAGAGGACGTCTAACTTGTCTTTGCAGGGCATGTTGTGATGTGATATGGTCAATACATGATGCTAAATTTTATTGTATGAGATGCTCATGTTTTGTAACCGAGTTATCGGCAACTGGCAGGAGCCATATGGTTGTCGCTTTATTGTATGCAATGCAACCGCCCTTCAATGCTTTACTTTATCACTAAGCGGTAGCGATAGTCGTAGAAGCATAAGATTGGCGAGACGACAACGATGCTATGATGGAGATCAAGGTGTCGCGCCGGTGACGATGGTGATCATGATGGTGCTTCGGAGATGGAGATCACAAGCACAAGATGATGATGGCCATATCATATCACTTATATTGATTACATGAGATGTTTCTCTTTTATGCATCTTATCTTGCTTTGATTGACGATAACATTATAAGATGATCCCTCACTAAATTATCAAAGTATAAGTGTTCTCCCTGAGTATGCACCGTTGCGAAAGTTCTTCGTGCTGAGACACCACGTGATGATCGGGTGTGATAGGCTCTACGTTCGAATACAACGGGTGCAAAACAGTTGCACACACAGAATACTGAGGTTAAACTTGATGAGCCTAGCATATACCGATATGGCCTCGGAACATGGAGACCGAAAGGTCGAGCGTGAATTATATAGTAGATATGATCAACATAGTGATGTTCACCATTGAAACTACTCCATCTCACGTGATGATCGGACATGGTTTAGTTGATTTGGATCACGTTATCACTTAGAGGGATGTCTATCTAAGTGGGAGTTCTTAAATAATATGATTAATTGAACTTAAATTTATCATGAACTTAGTACCTGATAGTATCTTGCTTGTCTATGTTGATTGTAGATAGATGGCCCGTGCTGTTGGTCCGTTGAATTTTAATGCGTTCCTTGAGAAACCAAAGTTGAAAGATGATGGTAGCAATTACACGGACTGGGTCCGTAACTTGAGGATTATCCTCATTGCTGCACAGAAGAATTAGTGGAAGCACCGCCGGGTGACAGTCCTGCTGCTGATGAAGGACATATGCCCTAGAGGCAATAATAAAGTTATTATTTATTTCCTTATATCATGATAAATGTTTATTATTCATGCTAGAATTGTATTAACCCGAAACATAATACATGTGTGAATACATAGACAAACAGAGTGTCACTAGTATGCCTCTACTTGACTAGCTCGTTGATCAAAGATGGTTATGTTTCCTAACCATAGACATGAGTTGTCATTTGATTAACGGGATCACATCATTAGGAGAATGATGTGATTGACTTGACCCATTCCGTTAGCTTAGCACTTGATCGTTTAGTTTGTTGCTATTGCTTTCTTCATGACTTATACATGTTCCTATGACTATGAGATTATGCAACTCCCGTTTACCGGAGGAACACTTTGTGTGCCACCAAACGTCACAATGTAACTGGGTGATTATAAAGGTGCTCTACAGGGGTCTCCGAGGGTACTTGTTGGGTTTGTGTATTTCGAAATTAGGATTTGTCACTCCGATTGTCGGAGAGGTATCTCTGGGCCCACTCGGTAATGCACATCATTATAAGCCTTGCAAGCATTGCAACTAATGAGTTAGTTGCGGGATGATGTATTATAGAACGAGTAAAGAGACTTGCCGGTAACGAGATTGAACTAGGTATTGAGATACCGACGATTGAATCTCGGGCAAGTAACATACCAATGACATAGGGAACAACGTATGTAGTTATGCGGTCTGACCGATAAAGATCTTCGTAGAATATGTAGGAGCCAATATGAGCATCCAGGTTCCGCTATTGGTTATTGACCGGAGACGTGTCTGTGTCATGTCTACATAGTTTTCGAACCTGTAGGGTCCGCACGCCTAAAGTTCGATGACGGTTATATTATGAGTTTATGTGTTTTGATGTACCGAAGGAGTTCGGAGTCCCGGATGAGATCGGGGACATGATGAGGAGTCTCGAAATGGTCGAGACGTAAAGATCGATATATTGAATGACTATATTCGGACATCGGAAAGGTTCCGAGTGATTCAGGTATTTTCGGGAGTACCGGGGAGTTACGGGAATTCGTATTGGGCCTTAATGGGCCATACGGGAAAGGAGAGAAAGGCCTCAAAGGGTGGCCGCACCCCTCCCCATGGGCTGGTCCGAATTTGACTAGGGAGGGGGGCGCCCCCTTCCTTCCTTCTCATTTTCCCTTCCCTTTCCTTCTCTCCTACTCCTACTTGGAAGGGCTCCTCGTTCTACTAGGAAAGGGGGAATCCTACTCCCCGTGGGAGTAGGACTCCCCTAGGGCGCGCCATAGAGAGGGCCAGCCCTCCCCCTCCTCCACTCCTTTATATACGGGGGCAGGGGCACCCCAAAGACACAACAATTGATCTCTTGATCTCTTAGTCGTGTGCGGTTGATAGAGGCAAAGGTGTCCTGATGTTTCGATGAGATGGTGGCTATCGTTTTCTGTGGGAGTCGACCTTGACGATCCGACTACGAACGTGCGAGACGTCACGCCTTAGCAATCGCTAAACCAACTTCCGAGGGTTATTGACCACGCCGGAGCACGATCAACCTGACCACGAGGGTCTGTTTCCTGCGAGCAAACGAAGAACAAGCAAGAAACTGAGATTGCAATCAGGATATTGCGAATATAAGATGAAAGCTTTATTGATCAAGGTGGGGTTCTGTGACGTCTTGGTCTGGTCGTTGGACACAAACAAAGTACGCGAAGTTGTAGCTATGGCGAACTTTTAATCTAAACAAAACCCAAAGTCTAAACGACGCCCTAAGGGCTGTATATATGGAGGAAGAGGGGGGGAATTTCGTGGCCCTTGAGGGTGGGGTCCGAAACCAACCCTAACTCTTGTTTCCCCACACATACGGACTCTGAAAATAGCCTATACTTAAGTATTTCGAAATTACATGGGCCTGGCCCATTAATAAGGTGACGCAGCACCTAGAATAGCCTACGGACGAATATTATGAAGTGGCATCTTGTATATTTCGTCCAAGGCTTCATGCACTCCTTATGGCGGCTTCAAAGTCCTGAAATCATCACTTGTAACTCCATTCTTGATCCCCTTGCGCATGCCATCAACTCCATGCGTGTTCTTGCTCCAATGTTCATCCTTCTCCAAGCTAGGCCCTTCATTTCTAAGCAAAACAAATGTATCCAATTTAGGCAGCATCATAATCTCATGAACATTAGAATCATTACCAAGAAACGAAAGTACCTGGTAATTTAATTGGCGTGCGTGAGCTCTAGTAATTGGTCCAGTATATGTAACAGTAGGGGCTGTGGGTGTAACAATGGTATTGATGTCCTCATCATCCTCCCCTTCTTGAAATGAAGTCGTCCTCGACGGAAGCGCATCTTCCTCACCCAAATAAGGCTTCAAATCTGCAATGTTAAAAGTGGGACTAACCCCAAAATCTATAGGTAGCTCAAGTTTATATGCATTATCATTTATTTTCTCTAACACCTTAAAAGGACCATCAGCACGTGGCATTAGCTTTGATTTGCGCAGATTAGGAAATCTATCTTTACGCAAATGTAACCAAACAAGATCTCCAGGCGCAAACACAAAATGTTTTCTACCCTTATCTCCAGCAAGTTTATATTTAGCATTCATACGCTCAATGTTTTCCTTAGTTAACTCATGCATTTTTAAAATCAATTCAGAACGTTCTTTAGCATCAAAATTAACCTTCTCTCAAGATGGAAGAGGCAACAAATCAATAGGTGCACGAGGTAGGAAACCATGCACAATTTCAAAAGGGCACATCTTAGTAGTAGAATGCAATGAACGATTATAAGCAAATTCAATATGAGGCAAGCATTCTTCCCACATTTTCTTGTTATTCTTCAAAACAGCCCTAAGCATAGTAGACAATGTTCTATTGACTACTTCAGTTTGTCCATCAGTTTGGGGGTGACAAGTAGTACTAAAAAGCAGCTTAGTCCCCAACTTAGCCCATAAACATCTCCAAAAGTGGCTAAGAAATTTAGTATCATGATCTGAAACAATAGTATTTGGCACACCATGTAAGCGAATAATTTCACGAAAGAACAAATCAGCAACATTAACAGCATCATTGCTTTTATGACATGGTATAAAGTGTGCCATTTTCGAGAACCTATCCACGACAAAAAATATGCTATCCCTCCCCTTCTTTGTTCGAGGTAAACCTAAAACAAAGTCCATAGATATATCCTCCCAAGGAACACTAGGTACAGGCAAAGGCATATATAAACCATGAGGATTGAGTCGTGACTTAGCTCTTTGACATGTAGTGCAGCGAGCAACAAAACGCTCAACATCCCGTCTCATCTTTGGCCAAAAGAAATGTGTAGCAAGTATATCCTCCGTCTTCTTGACGCCAAAGTGTCCCATTAATCCTCCTCCATGCGCCTCCTGCAACAACAAAAGACGAACGGAGCTAGCTGGAATGCATAGCTTGTTAGCACGAAACACAAATCCATCGTTAAGAACGAACTTGTTCCAAGTTCTCCCTTCCTTACAATTCTGCAATACATCTTTAAATTCAGCATCATGAACATATTGATCTTTGATGGTCTCCAAACCAAATATTTTAAAGTCAAGTTGTGAAAGCATAGTATAACGACGAGACAAGGCATCAGCAATAACATTTTCTTTACCCTTCTTGTGTTTAATGACATAAGGGAAAGTCTCAATGAATTCAACCCATTTAGCATGTCTACGGTTCAGTTTTGCTTGACTTTTAATGTGTTTCAAAGATTCATGATCAGAATGTATAACAAATTCCTTGGGCCATAAATAATGTTGCATGTTTCTAAGGTCCCGAACAAGAGCATATAATTCTTTATCATAAGTAGAATAGTTCAGACTAGGCCCACTCAATTTTTTAGAAAAGTATGCAACAGGTTTTCCATCTTGTAATAACACACCTCCTAATCCAATTCCACTAGCATCACATTCAAGCTCAAAAGTCTTATTGAAATTAGGAAGTTGGAGTAAAGGAGCATGTGTCAACTTATCTTTCAATACCGTGAAGGCTTCTTCCTGTGCGGTACCCCAAACAAAAGGCACATCCTTCTTTGTAAGCTCGTTGAGAGGTGCAGCAATGGTGCTGAAATCTCTCACAAAACGCCTATAGAAACCAGCGAGGCCAAGGAAACTCCTCACTTGTGTGACCGTTTTGGGCTGCGGCCAACTCTCAATAGCTTCAATCTTGGCTTTATCAACTTCAATTCCCTGTGGAGTAACAACATAGCCAAGAAAAGATACTCGGTCGGTGCAAAAGGTGCACTTTCCAAGGTTTCCAAACAAACGTGCATCACGTAGAGCAATAAAAACAGCACGTAAATGTTCCAAATGTTCCTCCAAAGATTTGCTATAAATCAATATGTCATCAAAGTAAACTACCACAAATCGTCCAATGAAAGCACGTAAAACTTCGTTCATTAACCTCATGAAAGTTTTAAATGCTGTTTTCCATTCATCACCCAATTTCATACGAATTTGATGGTATCCACTACGCAAATCAACTTTGGAGAATATTGTAGAGCCACTCAATTCATCAAGCATATCATCTAGCCGAGAATAGGATGACGATAACGAATAGTAATATTATTAATGCCTCTACAATCAACGCACATACGCGACGTACCATCCTTTTTCGGCACTAAAATGATAGGAACAGCACAAGGACTAAGGGATTCGCGTATATAACCTTTGTCGAGCAGTTCTTGTACTTGACGCATAATCTCCTTCGTCTCCTCTGGATTGGTACGGTATGGTGCACGGTTGGGTAGCGAAGCACCGGGAATTAAGTCAATTTGATGCTCAATCCCTCGAATAGGTGGTAATCCCGGTGGCACGTCTTGTGGAAAGACGTCAGCGAACTCCTGCAAAATGTTAGTGACAGCAGGGTGCAAAGAGGAAGGCACGTCCTCGAATGAAAATAATGCCTCTTTGCACACAAAAGCATAGCAAACAGATTTGCTAAAATCTAGCTCATCAATATCAGATTTGGTGGCAAGTAAACATGCACTTTTTAATTTAATTTCAGAAACAACAGTAGATGGTTTATTATTAGGCTTCATTTGGTGCTCAAATTCTTTTGCCACAATCTGATTTTCACTCTTATTTGTCTCCTGTTTTGCTTTATTAGCTCTATTAATATCATCTTTCAAAATGGAATCAGGAGTCATAGGAAGCAAAGTAATATTTTTATCGTTATGAACAAGAGTATACTGATTGTTTCTACCATGGTGTACAAAATTTTTATCAAATTGCCATGGTCTACCAAGTAATAAGGAACATGCTTGCATAGGTACCACATCACAATCAACATAATCAGCATATGTAGAGATACTAAAATGCACACGAACAGTACGTGTTACCTTAACCTTGCCGCTGTTGTTGAACCATTGGATGTAGTAAGGATGTGGATGTGGTCTTGTGGTGAGAGATAGCTTCTCCACCATCTCGATGCTAGCCAAGTTATTGCAGCTCCCTCCATCTATGATCACGCGAACAGAACGTTCCTTCACAACTCCCTTTGTATGGAACAAATTATGCCTCTCATTTTGCTCAGCTTGTGTAACCTGCACACTCAAAACACGTTGAGCAACTAAACATTCATACCTGTCAGCATCTTCAGGAGCCATGTATTGCGTCTCATGATCAGCATCGTCTCCACCGTGTTCTTCACGTGTAATAAGAGCCAAAGTCTCCTCATCATAGTCACTAGCGGACTCATGCCCACCATCCTCAGTAACAATCATCACACGCTTAGATGGGCATTCTCTCGCATAATGACCTCCACCCTTGCAACGTCGACAAATAATATCATGTGTTTGCCCTGTTGATGCCATGGATGAAGAAGAGCTCTTTGCAGGCCCAGAAGGTGTGCTCTTGGCAGATAGTGGTGATTGTGCCTGCTTTATTGTATCACGGTTGGAGGTGGCAGCCGACGGAGGCGCCGGTGTAGCAGAACGTGTGGAAGTAGATGATGCACGTGGTGTCCATGATGAAGGTCGACCTGCAGAAAAGTTAGTCTGCGCCAATGCCTGTCGATCCTGCACTTCACGTTCAGCTTTACAAGCAAAATGGAATAAACGAGTGATATTAGTATACTCCTTATACTCTAGAATCGTCTGAATCTCTCTATTTAATCCACCCATAAAACATGCAAGCATAGCTTCATTCTCCTCAACAATACCACATCTAATCATGCCAGTTTGTAATTCCTGATAATATTCTTCTACAGAATTTTTTCCCTGTCTTAAGCGCTGCAATTTTTGAAGTAATTCACGTTGATAATATGGTGGAACCCAACGAGTACGCATAGCAGTTTTCAAAGTTCAGACCACCAAACACATGCAAAACTAGTGAATGCACAAACAGCAGCAGGAACACGTCTCTCCTCGGGATATTGTAAACATGTAAATCGTTGTTCAGTTTCTAACTCCCAAGTAAGATATATATCAGGAACATATCTACCCTCAAATGGTGGAATATTCAATTTTAGTTTAGGGAGATGGTCATGATCTCGTACCTGAGGGTGAGCCCTACCATTGCCATTATTTGCATGTGGACGACCTGGTGGTTGCTGTGCTGGTGGTGGCACGTAGTTCTGATTTTGATTAACCTCATCCTCATAATCTCCCACATAATCATCCTCCTCCACATCAGCAGTAGGAGCCACAGAAGTATCAACAATAGCACCAGCAGTTTGGCCCGACTGAAGAGGGACACGGCTCGCTCGGCGGAGGGCTATTTCCTGACGTGGAGGTAGTCGATGTTGTTGCTGTTGTTGCAGAGGTGCGGCAGGAGCAGCCGGTGGTGGTGGTGGAAAACGCGAAAGCAATTCAGCAAACTTGTTATCGAGCTTTGTTTCAAATGTCTTCTCCATGCCATCTATCTTCTCCATGGCCTATTCAAATCTGTTTATCACATCTTGCACCTGTCCACTCATCATTTGCTGAAACGTATCATGAAGCTCCTTGTTCGTCAAGTTCTCCCAGTCAGTCTCGTCGGCTTGTGATCCTGGCATGGTTAGCAGCAATAGAAACACACAAGAATATGATCCTACAAACTACTAACAAGTGGTGGTGGTGGCGGGTGTCACAAATCCGTCAAGCAAATCTCAAATTCTTACCAGTTCTTACCCAGCAGCAGGCGGTGATCGGCAACCATTGTAGTCAAAACTCTCAAAAGCTTGGATAGAGCGATTGCCAGGGAGAGTCAAACGCACGACGTAGATGTATGTGGAGCTGGGAAGGCTTATAGTATGGTAGCAAAAAGGGTCAGCAATAATCAATTCAGAGATGCAAAGTTGAATAAACGCTCAATGACGGTACTGTGCTGGTCCTAGGCTAGACCGTGCTAGAGACGCGAGCCTAGAACACTAACAAAATCACGGCGCTGCACGTAAATAAGGGAAAAGCACACTCTGGAACTCTTTTTTTTGCTCTTTTTTTTGCGCTCCTCTTTTTTTTGTGAAAAATCACTATAATGGCGAGTGTCTCAAAACTCTTCCCTCGTCAAACTGATAGGATGGGCATGAAATTTTTTTTCACTTTTTTCGGAAATCAGGGCAGCGACGACGAAAAAGTGTGACAAAAAATCACTATGATGGCACGTGGCTCAAAAGACTCAGAAAAGCCTGAAAATAGGATAGGGAAAAAAATTGCCCGTGAAAATTTTGGCCTAAAAACTGCCTGGGGGTCTCCAGACTCTTTTTTTTCCGATACCTACGCAGGCAAGGAAACACGAATCAGAATTTAGATTGATCTCAAGAACAAACCTAATATGAGAAGAACTCGGATTGGTGGTGGATATATGGTTGTGGTATATGGCAGCGGTGGTGGTATATGGTAGCGGTGGTGGTATATGGATACAGATTGGTGGTGGTATATGGATACGGATTGGTGGTGGTATATGGATATGGATTCAGAGCGGTGGCGGATAAGCAAAAGTGGTAGATGGGCGATGATGATGGTGCGGCGGCGGCGTGACAACTTATGACCAGAACTCGAAACTCTAAAAGACTAGACTCTAAGACCAGCAACTTGACACGACGATGCAACCGCAAATTCAACAAAGCAAAAACCCTAAAAAGATTATGCAAAGGCTCAGATTGGTTCGGATATGATGAACTAACCCTATTTTTTTTCTGGCTTTTTCGTGGACTGTAGGTATGAAGAACAGACTCGATCTAATCTACGAAAAACTGTAAAATATCACCGAGCAACCTGGAAATTTGATACCACTTGATAGAGGCAAAGGTGTCCCGATGTTTCGATGAGATGGTGGCTATCGTTTTCTGTGGGAGTCGACCTTGACCATCCGACTACGAACGTGCGAGACGTCGCGCCTTAGCAATCGCTAACCCAACTTCTGAGGGTTATTGACCACGCCGGAGCACGATCAACCTGACCACGAGGGTCTGTTTCCTGCGAGCAAACGAAGAACAAGAAAGAAACTAAGATTGCAATCGGGATATTGCGAATATAAGATGAAAGCTTTATTGATCAAGGTGGGGTTCTGTGACGTCTTGGTCTGGTCGTTGGACACAAACGAAGTACGCGAAGTTGCAGCTATGGCGAACTTTTAATCTAAACAAAACCCAAAGTCTAAACGACGCCCTAAGGGCTGTATATATGGAGGAAGAGGGGGGGAATTTCGTGGCCCTTGAGGGTGGGGTCCGAAACCAACCCTAACTCTTGTTTCCCCACACATACGGACTCTAAAAATAGCCTATACTTAAGTATTTCGAAATTACATGGGCCTGGCCCATTAATAAGGTGACGCAGCACCTAGAATAGCCTATGGACGAATATTATGAAGTGGCATCTTGTATATTTCGTCCAAGGCTTCATGCACTCCTTATGGCGGCTTCAAAGTCCTGAAATCATCACTTGTAACTCTGTTCTTGATCCCCTTGCGCATGCCATCAACTCCATGCGTGTTCTTGCTCCAATGTTCATCCTTCTCCAAGCTAGGCCCTTCATTTGTGAGCAAAACAAATGTATCCAATTTAGGCAGCATCATAATCTCATGAACATTAGAATCATTACCAAGAAACGAAAGTACCTGGTAATTTAATTGGCGTGCGCGAGCTCTAGTAATTGGTCCAGTATATGTAACAGTAGGGGCTGTGGGTGTAACAATGGTATTGATGTCCTCATCAGCGGTGCCCCCCTCCACCATAATCCACCTCGGTCATATCGTAGAGGTGCTTAGGAGAAGCCCTGTGTCGGTAGAACATCATCATCGTCACCACGCCATCGTGCTGACGAAACTCTCCCTCAACACTCGGCTGGATTGGAGTTCGAGGGACGTCATCGAGTTGAACGTGTGCAGAACTCGGAGGTGCCGTGCGTTCGGTACTTGATCGGTCGGATCGTGAAGACGTACGACTACATCAACCGCGTTGTGCTAACGCTTCTGCTTTCGGTCTACGAGGGTACATGGACAACACTCTCCCCTCTCGTTGCTATGCATCACCATGATCTTGCGTGTGCGTAGGGAAATTTTTTGAAATTACTATGTTCCCCAACAGTGGCATCCGAGCCTGGTTTTATGCGTAGATGTCATATGCACGAGTAGAACACAAGTGAGTTGTGGGCGATATAAATCATATTGCTTACCAGCATGTCATACTTTGGTTCGGCGGTATTGTTGGATGAAGCGGCCCGGACCGACATTACGCGTACACTTACGCGAGACTGGTTCTACCGACGTGCTTTGCACATAGGTGGCTGGCGGGTGTCAGTTTCTCCAACTTTAGTTGAACCGAGTATGGCTACGCCGGGTCCTTGAGAAGGTTAAAACAGCACCAACTTGACAAACTACCGTTGTGGTTTTGATGCGTAGGTAAGAACGGTTCTTGCTAAACCCGTAGCAGTCACGTAAAACTTGCAACAACAAAGTAGAGGACGTCTAACTTGTTTTTGCAGGGCATGTTGTGATGTGATATGGTCAAGACGTGATGAGATATAAGTTGTTGTATGAGATGATCATGTTTTGTTGAAGTTATCGGCAACTGGCAAAAGCCTTATGGTTGTCTCTCTATTGCATAAGATGCAAGCGCCAAATAATTGCTTTAGTTTATCGCTATGCGATAGCAATAGTTGCAAGAGCAATAGTTGGCGAGACGACCATGTGATGACACATTTATATAGATCAAGATGATGGAGATCATGGTGTCATGCCGGTGACGATGGAGATCATGACGATGCTTTGGAGATGGAGATCAAAGGCACAAGATGATGATGGCCATATCATGTCACATATTTTGATTGCATGTGATATTTATCTTTTATACATCTTATTTTGCTTAGTTCGGCGGTAGCTTTATAAGACAATCTCTCACTAAATTATCAAGGTATAAGTGTTCTCCCTGAGTATGCACCATTGTGAAAGTTCTTCGTGCTGAGACACCATGTGATGATCGGGTGTGATAGGCTCTACATTCAAATACAACGGGTACAAAACAGTTGCACACGCGGAATACTCAGGTTAAACTTGACGAGCCTAGCATATAACAGATATGGCCTCGGAACACGGAGACCGAAAGGTCGAGCGTGAATCATATAGTAGATATGATCAACATAGTGATGTTCACCATTGAAACTACTCCATCTCACGTGATGATAGGACATAGTTTAGTTGATTTGGATCACGTGATCACTTAGAGGATTAGAGGGATGTCTATCTAAGTGGGAGTTCTTAAGTAATATGATTAATTGAACTTTAATTTATCATGAACTTAATCCTGGTAGTATTAGCATATCTATGTTGTAGATCAATAGCTCGCGTTGTTGCTTCCCTATGTTATATATATGTTCCTAGAGAAAACTAAGTTGAAAAATGTTAGTAGCAATGATGCGGATTGGATCCATGATCTGAGGTTTATCCTCATTGTTGCACAGAAGAATTATGTCCTTGATGCACCGCTAGGTGACAGACCTATTGCAGGAGTAGATGCAGATGTTATGAACGTTTGGCTAGCTCAATATGATGACTACTTGATAGTTTAGTGCACCATGCTTAACAGCTTAGAATCGTGACTTCAAAGACGTTTTGAATGTCATGGACCATATGAGATGTTCCAGAAGTTGAAGTTAATATTTCAAGAAAATACCCGAGTTGAGAGATATGAAGTCTCCAACAAGTTCTATAGCTAAAAAGATGGAGGAGAATAGCTCAAGCAGTGAGCATGTGCTCAGATTGTCTGGGTACTACAATCGCTTGAATCAAGTGGGAGTTAATCTTCCAGATAAAATAGTGATTGACAGAATTCTCTAGTCACCATCACCAAGTTAGTAAAACTTCATGATGAACTATAGTATGCAAGGGATGATGTAAACGATTCCCGAGCTTTTCATGATGATGAAATCGATGAAGGTAGAAATCAAGAAAAATCATCAAGTGTTGATGATTAACAAGACCACTAGTTTCAAGAAAAGGGCAAAGGGAAAGAAAGGGAACTTCAAGAAGAACGGCAAGCAAGTTGCTGCTCAAGTGAAGAAGCTCAAGTCTGGTCCTAAGCCTGAGACTAAGTGCTTCTACTGCAAAGGGACTGGTCACTGAAAGCGGAACTGGCCCAAATATTTGGCGGATAAGAAGGATGGCAAAGTGAACAAAGGTATATTTGATATACAGATTATTGATGTGTATTTTACTAGTGTTCGTAGAAACCCCTCGGTATTTGATACTGGTTCAGTTGCTAAGAGTAGTAACTCGAAACGGGAGTTGCAGAATGAACAGAGACTAGTTAAGGGTGAAGTGACGATGTGTGTTGGAAGTGGTTCCAAGATTGATATGATCATCATCGCACACTCCCTATACTTTCGGGATTAGTGTTGAACCTAAATAAGTGTTATTTGGTGTTTGCATTGATCATGAATATGATTTGATCATGTTTATTGCAATACGGTTATTCATTTAAGTAAGAGAATAAATTGTTGTTCTGTTTACATGAATAAAACCTTATATGGTTACACACCCAATGAAAATGGTTCGTTGGATCTCGATCGTAGTGATACACATATTCATAATATTGAAACCAAAAGATGCAAAGTTAATAATGATAGTGCAACTTATTTGTGGCACTGCCGTTTAGGTAATATTGGTGTAAAGCGCATGAAGAAAATCCATGCTGATGGGCTTTTGGAATCACTTGATTATGAATCAGTTGATGCTTGCGAACCATGCCTCATGGGAAAGATGACTAAGACTCCGTTCTCCGAAACAATGGAGCAAGCAACAGATTTGTTGGAAATCATACATACTGATGTATGTGGTCCGATGAATATTGAGGCTCGCGGCAGGTATCATTATTTTCTGATCTTCACAGATGATTTGAGCAGATATGAGTATATCTACTTGATGAAACACAAGTCTGAAACATTTGAAAAGTTCAAAGAATTTTAGAGTGAAATGGAGAATCATCGTAACAAAAAATAAAAGTTTCTACGATATGATCGCTGAAGGAAAATATTTGAGTTACGAGTTTGGCCTTCAGTTAAAACAATGTGAAATAGTTTCACTACTCACGCCACCTGGAACACCACAGTGTAATGGTGTGTCCGAATGTCGTAACCGTACTTTATTAGATATGGTGTGATCTATGATGTCTCTGTGGCGACCCGACCCGAATGGATCAAGTCTACTGTGCTCCGGTGTCATCCCTGGATCAGTAATGCTGACACCACACAGTACATCGAAGGATTTATAGCAGAGTGGCAATCACACACTTATTACATCGTTGTCTCAAAGAGAACTTATTACAATAAATATGGCTTAAGGCCATCTAATAATGATAACAGCGGAAGACTCGGAAGATAAATGGGTCCATCAACTCCAACGGCGTCACTGAGTATAGAACCACGACCTAAAAGCACCTTACTCGTCGTCTGAAAAGTCTGCAACATGAAAGTTGCAGCCCGAAAACGGGTCAGCGCATGGAATATGCTGGCAATGTAACACATAGAGAGTAATGGAATGAAACAGCTATACTATATGCATATATGGCTGGTGGAAAGCTCTATGGTTGCAGTTTTGCGTAAAGCCAGTTTTTCCCTACTGCAAAGGAATAAATTTATTTAACTATCATGGTGGTTGTGAAACATCGAGAATGGTTGACAGCATTCCGATCCCAATTAAGTGAACAATTAAAACCCAACAACATTAATTAGAGTAACATGTTGAGATTCACATGATATTCAAGTACTAGATACTCAAGTTGTCCATAACCGGGGACACAGCTAATCATGATTAGTTTGTACACTCTGCAGAGGTTTGCGCACTTTTCCCCACAAGACTCGATCGCCTCCGTTGGATTTCTCGCACTACATGGTGTTTGAGAAACGGCTGACCGAGACATAGTCTTTCGGAAGCGCTAGCACCTTACGATCGGGTAGACCAGTACACCTACATCCCCTACATCTGCTAGTCTACCACTGTAAGAGCTCGCACAACTTAGTCAACTATGCCAGAGCCCATAATGGCTTGCGGCTGCACACGGAAGTTTCTAGCATGAAAGATCTTATGATCCCTTTGAGCCTGGGTGGCGGTCCAAAATAAAACAGGCAAGTCCTGATAGAAACCAGGTGCCTCAATCCACCCAGATGTGTGTTTAAGTTGCCACCTTAGATAACCATTAACTAACAATACTCACATCTGTCATGGATATCACTCACCCAATCCACGTCTACTAGCATAGCATGGCATAATAAGCAAACGTAGAAGTAGCTCCCAAAGGTTTCATAGTAATACAGGTGATAGGTACTACCTCATCTACTTCCCATCCCATAATTTAATTAGATCCTAATCATGCAATGTGAGAGGATTGATCTAATGCAATAAAACATGGGTTGTAGAAAAGGTATGATCAAAGTGTTACTTGCCTTGCTGATGATCCGCGAGACCTAGGGTTTCGAAGTAACAGGCGGCGCAATCCGGGTGATCTATCGCAGACAAACAACAAGCATACAATAAGTACTCGTCTAATGCACAGGTAAAGCTCGAACAAGAGAACGAACCAGGAAGTTCAACTTAAGAACTCCGGTTGCAAAGAAAGAAAGAACCGAACAGACGATGGAAAAACAAACGGCGGAAGAAAACAACTCGGTTCCAGCAAGTTGAAACTAGGTCAAATTTTACCGGGGCAAAACTTGTTTAAGTTGATTAGACGGAACGACGGTTTCGAAACGAAACTCCAGACGCTTGAATCACCTGATTCCGATAAACGAGCGGGAAGAAAGACTAGAACGAAGATCGGATCTGAGATCACGATCGCGGAATAAATCCGACGGAAAGGAAACGAAGAATGGTTAAACGAACGAACGTTCGTTAACCGGGAAAAATCGGTGATCACGTTCGTTGAGACGAATGGTCCGAAAGAAGAAAACCGATCTAGGGTTTCGGAAAAGAAAACCGAAACAAAGAACCGGAAAGAAACGGAAAAGAATCGGAACGGTTCTTTTAAGAAAAACCGAACCGAGGCGAGGGGTTGCGCGGCTACCTCCGGCGAGGCTCCGGCGAGGGGCTCTGGCGACGGCGGCGCAAGGGCGGCGGCGGCTAGGCGGCGGCGGCTAGGCGGCGGCGGGGCTGGTGTGGGGAGGAGAGGGGGGGTGCTTGGGTATTTATACTAGGAGGGGGGTTTCTTGGGGAGGGGGCAAGGGGCAAGGGCGGCGGCGGCCTGGAGTCCTTCCAGGACTCGGCGAGGGGCGGGGCTGGCTGGTGCGCGCGGGGAGGAGGCCGGCTGGGCCTTGGCCCAGGCAGGGCGCTGCTCTCTTTTTCTTTAAATAGTTACGCGCGCAGAAAAACAGAGAAAAGAAAATCTAAACGAACTCCAAAATATCTAAAGTAAATTTTCCCCGACTCCTAAAAATGAGTCGAACAAAATGAACTTTTCTCGGGGCCTAGAATGCAATTTTCAAAAACACGCATTTTTCCCTATCCAAATAAAATGCAAAGAAAACTCCGGCAAAAACCAAAATTTGATTTATTCATTAAATCTTCATTTTTCCTAAATTTGGGAAAAGTCATATTATTTCCTCTCTCATATTTTGGTATTGGAAAAATAATTGAAGATGAAATAAAATAAATCAAATGATCCTTTTCTCAAAATTTGAGAAAACTCAAATATGAAAATAACGAAATCTCCAACTCTCTTCGAGGGTCCTTGAGTTGCGTGAAATTTCTAGGATCAACCAAAATGCATGAAAATATGCTACGCATGATGATCTAGTGTATAACATTCCAAATTGCAAAATTTGGGATGTTACAAACCTACCCCCCTTAAGATGAATCTCGCCCTCGAGATTCGGGTTGGCTAGAAAATAGGTGAGGGTGGTCCTTGAACAAATCTTCTTCTCTTTCCCAGGTGGCTTCATCCTCTAAGTGGTGGTTCCACTGAACTTTGCAAAACTTGATAACCTTGCTACGAGTAACTCTGCTGGCAAACTCGAGAATCTTAACTGGCTTCTCCTCATATGTTAGGTCATCCTTCAACTGAATTGCTTCAAGTGGCACTGTATCTCTTAGCGATATCTCCGCCATCTCGGCATGACATTTCTTCAGCTGAGAAACATGGAATACATCATGAACTCCTGACAACTCCTCTGGTAATTCCAACTTATAAGCGACTTCTCCCATACGTTGCAAGATCTTATACGGTCCAACGAAACGCGGTGCTAACTTTCCCTTAACTCCAAAGCGCTTAACTCCTCGAAATGGGGATACTCGAAGATAAACTCTGTCTCCGGTCTCATAAACTGTCTCCTTGCATTTAGAATCTGCGTAGCTCTTCTTCCTGGACTGGGCTACCTTGAGCCTATCACGAATCAACTTAACTTTCCGTTCAGACTCCTTAATCAAATCTGGTCCAAAGAATTGACGGTCTCCAACTTCGTCCCATGACAACGGTGTCCTGCACCTCCTTTCGTATAAAGCTT